>NC_041386.1:247075216-247129942 GCF_002162155.2 Triticum dicoccoides | reverse complement strand
TGGGAGACGGCGGCGAGGACACGTGGCGGGCGGCGGTTGGTTGGGGCGCGGCGGCGGACGCGTCCGGCCTGAATCGGACACGTCCGGCGGCGAGGAGACCGGTTTTAGGGTTTCGGGGGAGAAGGAGATCCGAAATACGGGGGGGCGGTCTATTTATAGGCGTAGGGGGAGCTAGGAGAGTCCAAATGAGGTGCGGTTTTCAGCCACGCGATTGTGATCGAACGCTCTAGGTGATGGAGCAGAGTTAGGTGGGTTTTGGGCCAACTTGGAGGGGTGTTGGGCTGCAACACACATGAGGCCTTTTCGGTCCCTCGGTTAACCGTTGGAGTATCAAACGAAGTCCAAATGGTACGAAACTTGACAGGCAGTCTACCGGTGGTAAACCCTAGCCGCTTGGCAAGTCTCGGTCCAATCCGGAAATGTTTAATCTCCACACACGAAAGAAAGCTAGAATTGACCACCGGAGGAGAACGAAGCGCCGGAATGCAAAACGGACAACGGGGAAAATGCTCGAATGCATGAGATGAAAACGTATGCAAATGCAATGCACATGATGACATGATATGAGATGCATGACAATGATAACAACACACGGAGACAAAGACCCGAACCCGAAAAAATAAAATTACTTAACGCCGAAAACGGCAAGAGTTGGAGTACAAATTGGGAAAGTTACATCCGGGGTGTTACACCCCCCCCCCCAGTCCTTCTCTCCCTCTCCCTCTTCCTTCTTCTCCTACTCCAACTAGGAAGGGGGAAACCTACTCCTACTGGGAGTAGGACTCCCCCCTTGGGTGCACCCTATGAGGGCCGGCCGTCTCCTCCTCCCCTCCTTTATATACGGGGGAGGGGGCACCCTATAGACACACAAGTTGATTGTTTAGCCGTGTGCGGTGCCCCCCTTCATAGAATTCCACCTCGGTTATATCGTTGTAGTGCTTAGGTGAAGCCCTGCATCGGTAACTTCATCATCACCGTCATCACGCAGTCGTGCTGACGAAACTCTCCCTCGGCCTCAACTGGAGCAAGAGTACGAGGGACGTCATCGAACTGAACGTGTGCAGATCGCGGAGGTGTCGTGTGTTCGGTACTTGATCGGTTGGATCGCGAATACGTTCGACTATATCAACCGCGTTTCATAATGCTTCCGCTTTCGGTCTATGAGGGTATGTAGACATACTCTCGCCCTCTCGTTGCTATGCATTTCCTAGATAGATCTTGCATGATCGTAGGAATTTTTGTGAAATACTATGTTCCCCATCAATGCAAACGCTCTCCACCTACAGATTCATGCTCAGAATATGATCCTAACAGTGATTCTGAGCTAGAGGGAGACCTTAGTCAATGTAGCTCCCTAGTGGAGGAGTTAGAGGCAAATGATCTATCTTCTTCACCCACAAGGTGCTTGCTCTAACATTCCAAGGTTATATTGGACACACATATCTTGCAACTGATGTTTTGCATTGCTTCTACTTTGTTACAGTACCGTTAGCTTAGTTTACACATCATGTATGTGAATACGCCCTGCCTATCCATTTTCAGTAAATATTCCATCTGTTATCATACCATATTTATCCATTCAAATGATGTTCTTGTGTATCACATGTTCAAAAGGAAGATGGCAATTGCTGATCACGGAGGAGCACGAGCAAAGTATTTGGAAAAGGTAGTGACACATGATAAATCAAATAGCCCATTAGGTGTAGTTGCAATATCACCTGACCCACAAAACATGGCCCCAACTCTAGCAGACTCTATCCCTACTACACTGGTCATTTCTGATGCCCCGACTCAGCAGACCCCAACTGCAGCAAATAGTATGATGATGCCAGTTGACATAGCACTAGCTCTACGACGCAAAACCCCCATTCCAGCGAAGAGTACACCAAATCCAGTTGCCAAATCCCTTTCTGAACCAGAGAGATCCCCAATTGCAGCAAGTAGGACCCCTGTTCCATTTCTTCCCAGTTTAGAAGACAAAGCTTATATTGTTGTGAGGAACTTTTTGCGCATCTTTCCTTCATGGAAAGATTATACCGCAGACACAGAACAATTTCCAGTCTTCCTCTGCAACTTACTCGTAAGTAATGTACTAATGTTATTCATGGTAATTACTTCATATGTTTCTGCTAATAGAAGACACAAGATTTCATTCTTTTAAATAGGCAAGGACCAAACTGGATTGTCAAGATGAGCAAGGGTTGGTTGCGCTTTTCAAGTACTTGTTGATGAAGTATCGTACCTACCTGAGGCAAGCACACTTCGATGGCAAGCCTCTAAACGAAATTTCTGTAAAGTCTCCGATGCTACATTTATCGGACAGTGACTGGAATAATCTTGTTACACATTGGTCTCGTCTGCAGCGTAAGGTACTATCTATGATATTACATCACAATTTAAACTACATTTTTGCATTTTCCTTAATGTCTCACTTGTACGAAAACTGGTAGCAGAAGAACATTCATTCTCAAGGCACCACGGAATCTCGCAACTATACTATACACTGCATATCTCTTGTGAGTACCTCTTGCCCTGTATGACCATACTTACTTTCATAGTTGTTTGATTATGTAGCATCACTGCACATGTTAGCCTCGTTAACGTCCATTTGGTGGACATTATAAGATCCGTATGGACTCTTACATAAATTTAGAATCAACCCAATGCTTTTGAAGAGGTTTAGCTCTACAGTCCTCTTGTAAGGACTAAACGTCGTCTATCAGTGTACTTACATTAACAGCTACTCCCTCCGTCCCATAATATAAGAACATTTTGTATAGTACACCCTGTTCAAAACACTCTTGTATTATGGGAAGAGGGATTGGTTCATTGTGTAGCATTCTACATCTTATCTCCCTCGCCCACCATTTACTAAAAAATATCAGATCTATATTTAATCTTACCAAAAAGTTGAATACATAGACAATGTCAGTGCAGAAGTGTAGCCCATTGGCCATTGCTCTTGTCGGTACATTTTGTCCTATAACGCTTGTATTTATAGGGATTGGTAGTTGATTATGTAGCATCAATCTGCATCTCATCTTTATTATCCACTATCCCTTCCAGTATTATCATATCAATAATTACTCTCTACAAAATGTGGAGTACAGGCAATGCTTATGAAGAAGATTATGTGCTGAAATTCTTGAGTTATCCTTCCCTTGACATGGAGAAGGGCATTATAAAGCCGGTTTTAACTGATAATGTAAGTTAGTTCTTCTAAAGCCTTTATCCCCAACTTCTGTTTAATTTTCTCATACTCATTATCGTTAACTGCTGTTTAGTTTATTGTTTCTATCGAAATGCATGTTCGCAACAACTGTAAGTTCCAAGTTTTACTTGTAAAACTAAATTCCTTATTCATACCATGCACATTACTCAATACTCCCTACATGTATGCTTGTTTTTGTGGATCTATAATCCAGTGTGTGGTGAAGCAGCCCACGTTTGCACCTTGTCATCTCCTGTTTTATTTTACTAATGTGGCTGATGATATGAACAACATGCCATGCACTTTAATCAAAATAGATATAATGATTGTCTTTGCCCTTCATCTATGCTTGTTATGTTTACATGGTAATCCAGTAGTGTGGTGAAGCTCCCCGCATTATGAGCAATGCCAAATTATGCTATTGATATTTTGAAGTTACTCTTTATTTTATAATTTGAAATTGGATGGAATTGACAGCACAGTTATCATCTTTGTTTATACACATGCAAAACATGTCATCTCTCTGCTTGTTTTAGGGTGATATGCTTGATGGCATGCACAAGTCTGCTAAAGGCTGTGAGACAAACCCAACATATATTGCAGCAAAGAAGGCAAAACATCTTGAAGATAGCGAGACAACCCCAAAGTCTTGTGTTGATGCAATGTTCATGTTACTTGATGCTAGCAGTCAGACAAGCTCACATAATTCGTTGTCTGAATCAGTTCGACTTCTTCAGTCCCAAGTTCTAGCAGAAAGGCATTCTACAGCTCAACTTCGACTTGAAGTCCTATCTTTAAGAAAGATTGCGGATAACACCAATGAGAACCTCATTGCTAAATAGCTACACCTGGAAGCTATGACTGACATGCTACACCGGTCTCACAGCCTTGCTCAGCAGCTTGCGCAGTAGTTCCCCTGCAAGGCTAACCTTTATTGAGCTGTCTTGGAAGTTGTTTTAGTTCAGTATTATTTTGTTACGCTACAATGGTGCCTAGTTTTTGTAATCTGCTTCTTCGTTGCGCTTTATCATCACTGGTGGCGAACTTCAATGCCTAGTGGATGTAATATACCATAAATCCTTTATTGTATAGTGTAGGTTTATTCTAAGTTACTATGCCGTAATTTCTTTATTATACAGAGTAGGTTTGTTCTTAATTCCTACTAGTTACTACCATTATTCACTATCTGAAAAAATATCTAATGTAGTCGACCGGGCAGAAACATTCGCCTCTAACGGGCCAGGTTTTTAGCGGTCCACAATTGGGTCGGCCTGCAACTTTCTTGGGCTCGAATGGCCATTGGGGCCTTCACACTTTGCGCTAGGCCCACAACTTACTCTGGCCTATATTTGGCCCAAATTTTAGTTGGGCCTTTTGTGGACCCAGTGCTTAGTTTGTCCCATGTAGCTTTGGGCCATTAACAGGCTGAATATTCTGCTAGCCTGTTACGGCCCAGAAGAAACCATGGGCCTTTAGCAGGCCAAAATGCATGTTGGGCCTCAATTTTCACTAGTCGTCGACGGGCCTTCAGCAGGCTGAAATGTAGACCGGGCCTTTTTTGGCCCAGTTATATGACGGTCCGTTACCAGGCCGAAACATATCTCGGTCCTTAGTTGGCCCACTGATATCATGGGCCTTTAAGAGGCCAAAAGCTTAGTACAGGCATCAACTGGCCGAATTATATGACATGCCTTTAACATGCCCAAAGTCACATTGGTCTGAATTGTTGCTACCTTTATCCCGGACTGTTAGTGGGCCGGATGTCGCGTCGGACCATATATGGCCCATGGGCAGCACGGGCCATTCCCAAGCCGAAAGACACACCAGGCTGAAATGGGCCCATGTCTACATCGGGCCTCTAACAAGCCGAAAGTCACTGGGCCGTAATTGATTCCAAATATTCGGTGAAAAATTAACGGGCCAGATCTAGCTTCAGGCCATAAATTGGCCATGTTTAAACAGGCCGCTATTGGGCTGGCCCACTAGTACCTGAGTAAGTACTACGGGCCTTTGACTGGGCCGGCCTTCTAACCTATATGGACCTCTTTTGGGCCCTGCAACATGTCGATGTATCATAGGCATGTCTCCTCCAATGGACGGACGACATCTGGCCCACCGAGGATCCGACACGTGTTTCCTCCAGTCAATGAGGATTTTACAAATGGGAAATGCCCATTGGTCCGGGCTATTAACGGGTTATCGGATCCAAACCGGAACCTGACAGCTTAATAGCGACCCGTTACGGTGGATGCCATGTGTCGGTCAGCCTTGACGAAAGCACTTCTATGACGCTTCCGTGATGATAATTTTCGTAATGTCATGGAACACTTGTACGACAGCACAGGTATGACTATCTTGATTCTATCATAAAATCGTCATGGATGTACATGCGTGACAAAAAACATGACCTACTGTGACAAACACGTATCATCACAGAAGTGTATTTTTTTGTAGTGCAATACCATGTTCTCTTTGATGTTCTTGGAGATCTATTCGATGTAATACTCTTTTGCAGTGTGTTTGTCGAGATCCAATGAATTGTGGATTTATGATCAACTTATCTATGAATATTATTTGAATCTCCTATGAATTCTTATATGCATGATTTGATATCTTTGCAAGTCTCTTCGAACTATCGATTTGGTTTGGCCAACTAGATTGGTTTTTCTTGCAATAGGAGAATTGCTTAGCTTTGTGTTCAATCTTGCGGTGCTTGATCCCAGTGACAGAAGGGGAACCGACACGTATTGTATTGTTGCCATCGAGGATAACAAGATGGTGTTTTCATCATATTTCTTGAGTTTATCCCGCTACATCATGTCATCTTACTTAATGCATTAGTCTGTTCTTCATGAACTTAATACTCTAGATGCAGGCAGGAGTCGGTCGATGTGTGGAATAATAGTAGTAGATGCAGGCAGGAGTCGATCACCTTGATGCGGATGTGATGCCTATATTCATGACCATTGCCTTACATATCATCATAACTTTGCACTTTTGTATCAATTGCTCGGCAGTAATTTGTTCACTCACCGTAATATTTTCTATCTTGAGAGAAGCCTCTAATGAAACCTATGCCCCCTGGTGTATTTTCCGTCATATAATCTTCTACTTTCCATCATATAAGTTTATGATCTACTATTTTAGTTTCCAATTTACTTTCTTTGCAATCTTTTACTTTTCGTTCCATAAACCAAAAATACCAAAAATATTACTTTACTATTTATCCATCTCTATCAGATGTCACTTTGCAAATAACCGTGAAGGGATTGACAACCCCTTTATCGCGTTGGGTGGAAGTTGGTGTTTGTTTGTGCATGTATTCGGTGACTTGAGCATTGTCTCCTACCGGATTGATACCTTGGTTCTCAAAACTAAGGGAAATACTTAGTCTACTTTGCAACATCACCGTTTCCTCTTCAAGGGAAAAACCAACGCAAGCTCAAGAAGTAGCAGCAAGCATCCTACCGCGACAGTGCAGTCAGGATGGTCCTCTTCATCAAAGATGATGGGCATGCATGACCACTTGAGAAGCATCTGAGATTCTGCAGCTAGCTCCATGGCATTGACTTGACGCACCCACTGAGGGAGTCCTGGATTAGGGGGTCTCCGGACAGCCGGACTATATCCTTTGGCCGGACTGTTGGACTATGAAGATACAAGATTGAAGACTTCGTCCCGTGTCCGGATGGGACACTACTTGGCGTGGAAGGCAAGCTAGGCAATAGGGATATGTATATCTCCACCCTTGTAACCGACCTTGTGTAACCCTGGCCCCCTCCGGTGTCTATATAAACCGGAGGGTTTAGTCCGTAGGACAACATACAATCTACCATAGGCTAGCTTCTAGGGTTTAGCCTCTACGATCTTGTGGTAGATCAACTCTTGTAATACTCATATCATCAAGAACAATCAAGCAGGATGTAGGGTATTACCTCCATCAAGAGGGCCCAAAACTGGGTAAAACATCGTGTCCCCTGCTTCCTGTTACCATCCGCCTTAGACGCACAGTTTGGGACCCCCTACCTGAGATCCGCCGGTTTTGACACCGACATTGGTGCTTTCATTGAGAGTTCCACTGTGTCGTCATCATAAGCGGGGATGGCTCGTCTCGTTGTCAAGGACAACATCACTTCTGGGGGAGCCCTGGCTATAGGCCAAACTCTCCGACTAGGCGGCTTCGTCATGACCGCCCGCTCGACCGTTGCGCCAACGGTGACTTCTCGGGTCATTGAAAATAGCCTCCACATGGGCTCAAAATTCGCTGAGTAGATGGATCCAATGGAGCTCTCCTCTTTGAACAAGCTCTTGGATCGCATCGCCGCTCTGGGAGTCGCTACGGACTATGATCAGATCGGGCTTAAACCCAACCAAAGGGAGATTAACTCTCCGCCGGTCACCCATCAAATAGTGGTGGTAGAGGAGAAACGCGGCGGTTCTCCCTCTATCGTGAGGACGAACTATGTCTAGATTCCCGAGCTCTCTGAGCCGGATACCCGCTCATGGGAGGACATCGCCCTAACCCTGAACCTAGAATCAGGTCGCATACTGAACTAGCGGAGCAACATCCCGGAGCCCGAACTTTCAAGATCGGAAAGTCCCCTGCCCCGGGATCTCAGATTGGGTCAAGGTCCGGACTTAAAATCCACCCACCCACCCAGATACAAACGATCTTTCCCACATTAGGCAAGCGCCCCAAGAGATAGTACATCACTATTGGGCCAGATTCCTCCTTGTAATGAACAAGGTCAAGGACTGTCACGAGGAAGATGCAATTTCGTTCTTTTGCAACAATTGCACGGATAAGGGGATCCTCAACGCCATAAGTCGCCGTGACATAGCACACTTCGCTGACTTGGCGGCCATAGTATGGAAGTACTGTGCGATGGAAAGCGCCTGGAAAACCGAAACACAATTTTGGGACAATCCGGCTCTGACAAAACTCCCAGTCCGAACTAAAAGGGTGCACTCTAATAAGTTGCCCGACTCAATTACAAAGAAGCAAAAACCCACTACAGGGCATGGAACTGTATTGGAGGGATGGCTTAACGGGCCCTGCAAAATTCATAGTACAACGGATACCATATCAACACATAGCCTTAGAACATGTTGGGTACTCTGGCAGGTGGCCAAGATCGGTGAGGATCTCCTCATCAAAAACACCCCAGAACACCCTCCCGAGGATAACAATACAGTATTAACAGCCTTCGAGACCTTCGCCTAAAATAATAGGCGTAAGCGAGCACTCCGCAGCCTTGCCGAAGTCTGCCATGTTGCAGCAATAAACCCATGGAGCGACACGGCCATTACTTTCAATGCCAGTGGCGAACCAAAATTCCGAACAGCCCGAGCACCAGCCGCTTTGGTCCTCAGTCCAATCGTGGACGGCTTTCAGCTCACTAAAGTGCTCACAGACAGTGCCAGCGGATTAAACCTCATTTATGAGGAGACTCTTCAAAAAATGGAAATATACAGCAACCGTATTGAGCAAAGCACCACGACCTTCCGAGGAATCATCCCCAGTCGGGAGGCATGTTGCACTGGGAAAATCACACTAGATGTGGTATTCGGCACTCCGGAGAATTACAGGTCCGAAGAAATCACATCCCAAGTGGCCCCGTTTAGCAGCGGATACCAAGCCCTTCTAGGGCGGGAGGCATTCACGATTTTTCAAGCCATACCCATTACGGTTACATAAAGCTCAAAATTCCTTGACCCAATGGAATCATCACTCTAGCTAGTGATCCGGACATAGCACTCCATGCCGAGAACAAAACAGCCACACTAGCCCTCGAGGCATTATCCGAAGCCCTTGTGGTGGAGGAATTAACAATGCTGCGCTCCATAGTGGACAGGGAGGATGTGATACTAGACAAAAGATCCAAGTCCACCTCCTTTAAACCAGCGGATGAAATAGTCAAATTCCAAGTCCATACAACGGACCCCACAAAAACAACATCCATTGGGGAACAGCTAAACCATGCCGTAGACGCCGCACTACGGGAGTTCCTGCGCGCGAATTGGGACATATTCGCCTGGCATCCTTCAGACATGCCAGGAATCCCACGCAGGCTGGCCGAGCATAGCCTTAACATTCTGAAAGGATTCAGGCCGGTCAAGCAGACTCTTCGGCGTTTCTCCGAACCTAAGCGACAACCATGGGAGAGGAGCTAGCCAAATTACTGGAGGCCGGATTCATTAGAGAAATAAAGCATCCGGATTGGCTAGCAAACCTAGTGATGGTGCCAAAGAAGGACAAATCCTTGCGCCTATGCATCGACTTCAAGGACCTTAATAAGGCTTGCCCAAAGGATCCCTTCCCCCTCCCTCGCATCGATCAAATTATCGACACTACCACAGGACACGACTCATTATGCTTCCTCGATGCATACTCCGGTTACCACCGAATTAAGATGGCGGAGTCCGACCAAGCCGCAACGGCATTCATCACTCCATACGGCCCCTTTTGTTTTAACACAATGCCCTTCGGGCTCAAAAACGTCGGCGCAACGTATCAGCGCATGATCCAGATGTGTCTGAAAAAACATATCGGCAAAACAGTGGAGGCATACGTCGATGATGTGGTCGTTAAAACCAGACACGTCGACTCCTTAATAGACGACCTGAGGCTCACATTCGACAATCTATGAACATACGACATTAAGCTCAATCTGGGAAAATGTGTTTTCGGTGTACCCGCCGGAAAGCTCCTGGGCTTTATAGTCTCCAGTAGAGGAATTTAAGCAAATCCGGCCAAAATCCAGGCCCTGTCGCAGTTGGCTATCCCAACTCACCTCAAGCAAATCCAGAAGTTAACCGGATGTGTGGCGGCTTTAAGCCGCTTTATCTCCCGACTAGGAGAAAAGACACTCCCCCTTTATCGCCTTCTTCGGTGCACCGAACACTTCGAGTGGACGGACGCAGCCACGGCCGGACTAGAGGAAACAAAAGCCATCCTGGCCACCAACCCAATCTTGGCCATGCCGGATGTTGGCGAACCAATGCTATTATATATAGCGGCAACTCACCAAGTTCTAAGCGCAGTGCTCGTCGTTGAACAAGAGATGGACGGACATAAATTCCCCCTTCAAAAGCCGGTATATTATGTATCCACCGTCCTCACTCCATGCAAATCACGGTACCCACATTATCAAAAGATAGCATATGCGGTATTCATGGCATCCCGGAAATTACGACACTACTTTCAAGAGTGTTCAATCATGGTGGCCTCCAAAGTACCACTCAACGACATAATAAACAACTGCGATGCCACGGGCCGGATCGCCAAATGGGCCATTGAGCTCCTCCTGTTCGACATAACATATAAACCACGGTGAGCCATTAAGTCACAAGTACTAGCCGATTTCGTAGCTGAATGGACAGAAGCTGAACTACCTAAAGAGTACGACGCATACTCCAATTGGATCATGCACTTCGACGGCTCTAAGATGCTGGCTGGTCTCGGGGCTGGTGTCGTCCTGACGTCCCCCACCGGAGATACAGTGCAATGCGTACTCCAAATACTATATACAGACTCCAATAACGCATCCAAATACGAAGCCCTAATAAACGGTCTCCGGATGGCAGTCTCCATGGGCATTCAACGCTTGGAGGTGCGTGGGGACTCGAACCTCGCAATATCCCAAATAAATGGAGACTTCGATGCCAAGGATCCAAAAATGGCGGCATGTCGCAACGCCGTCCTCAAAATGTCAGCTTGGTTCGAGGGGCTTGAATTCCATCACGTGGCTCGGGAAAACAACCAGGCGGCGGACATCCTCGCCCGTATCGGCGCTAAACGCGACCCTGTCCCACCGAACATCTTCCTGGAAAAACTGTTCAAACCATCCATAGTATGGGAAAGGGACACCGGCAACAATAGTTCGGACCCGGACACAACCCCAGATACCGAACATTCTGACACAATCGGAGGCTCTTCCATCGACATAACACCTTCAGCCCACGTAATAATGGCCGTCATCGCCCCGTGCACAGAACCTTTCCTGGCCTACCTAACCAGGCAGGAACTACCCGAGGACCAAAATGAGGCACGCTGCATAGTGCGGCCATCTAAAGCCTACAAGGTCCACGAGGGAGAGCTTTATAAGAAAAGCACTACCGGAGTCCTTCAAAGGTACATCTCCGAAGCGGAAGGGCGGGAGCTTTTGGCAGAAATTCATGCCGGACTCGGCGACCATCACGCCACAGCCCGGGCCCTTGTAAGCAAGGCCTTCCGTGCAGGTTTCTATTGGCCGATGGCCCGAGCAGATGCGCAGCATCTGGTCCAGCATTCCGTCGGTTGCCAGCTATTTGCAAACCAAAGCCATA
The DNA here is from genome assembly GCF_002162155.2 of Triticum dicoccoides. NCBI lineage: Eukaryota > Viridiplantae > Streptophyta > Magnoliopsida > Poales > Poaceae > Triticum > Triticum dicoccoides. Next base: position 247,118,403 of record NC_041386.1, on the reverse strand, counting down.
TGCCACCTACCGTTCTCGAAACAATCCCCATTACTTGGCCCTCTGTGGTCTGGGGGCTTGATATGGTCGGACCCCTTAAAGGGGGAACCCATAAGAAAAAATACTTACTGGTCATGGTGGATAAATTCACCAAATGGATAGAAGCCAAACCTGTCAAAACGGCTGAATCCGGACCGGTGATATACCTCATATGCGGGGTCGTACACCATTATGGCATCCCCCACAGCATCATCACTGACAACGGCACGAACTTTACAGCCGACGAGGTGAAACTTTGGTGCAGCAACATGCGCATCAAGCTCGATTATGCTTCTGTCTATCAGCCGCAAACTAACGGTCAAGTCGAGCGAGCGAATGGTCTTATCATGAGCGGCATTAAACCCAGATTAGTGCGGTCCTTAAAGGAGTCAAACATGCACTGGGTAGAGGAGCTCGACTCCGTACTATGGGGGCTATGGACCACGCCGAATCGCACTACCAGATACACACTGTTCTTTATGGTGTACGGCGCAGAGGCGGTTCTGCCTTGTGACAAAATTCATGACTCACCTCGAGTGTGCAAGTATGAAGAAAAAGAGGCCGAGCTCGATCGGCGGGATAGTTTGGATGCCCTGGAGGAGGAGCGCGACATGGCAAAGGCCCGTTCCGCATTCTATCAGCAACAGGCTCGAAGGTATCAAAGCAGAGAAGTACGGGCCAAAACCTATAACGTTGGCGAACTAGTTCTACGCCTGCCGAAGAATAAAAAGAACAAGCTCAAGCCCAAATGGGAGGGTCCCTTCAGTATTGACCAGGTTCTGACCGGTGGAGCATACCGTCTGCGGGATACATCGGATAATCGACTCGAGCCAAACCCATGGAATGCAGCCAGACTCTGAAGATTCTACACCTAGCGCCGGACTCTATGTTAGTCTCCTCACCTCCGTCAATTTTTTGCATATCTGTCTTTTCTCTCTTTCTCCCTTTTTACTCTCTTCAAGGCCATTAAAGGCTATACTTGTGTCCTGGTTACACAATCTGAACGTGCTAACCGCGCTCATTATACCTGGGGGCTTCTTATACAGAAGCTTAATCTAACTATTTTCCTGGGCTTCACGTCCCATACATGTGTTATTCTTCCGCATGTACCTTTTTTCGCCATTATATGCATCGATATGACTTAAGTTTTGGCCAAGCTGGGTTGCCTGGCTCTTGTATTTATGCCCTACGTTCCCGTTAATTCGGCTTGGGCATAAGGGGAGCACGTCTGTGATTGTTACTGCCGGGTCAGCCGGATGTGTACCTCAGACTGGGTGAAGCCGAAAGCTAGCGTTCTTAAGGGAATATTCAGTCGGTGAATAAAAGATGACTTTTATCTAATTTGAAACATGCCACCAGATGTTTATATCATGCATCTCTTTTCGCAGTTCGGACATGCACATTAGGGCATGCGTACCCAGGGAAAGGAACCCTTAACGGAACTATTCTCCCTGGAAGATGTTTCTTACTACCCATGTAATATAACATAACTAGTTGGGTACTTGTCTGTTCAAGCACTTATGACCCCTATGCCTGGTCTCCATGCATACCTCGGTTTTTACCGAGTGGGTATTCGGATACACTCCGGACTATCGGGTCCAGAGGTCGAAGCGAAAAGGTCCGCCATGACAAATGATTTACAATCCGGCTAGGGACATAACATATGTCACTTGAATTACACAATCGCTAAGACTGATTGAATTCTTCTTCTATACCATCCAACAGGCTGTCTAGCCTACAATCCTGTTGGGAATACCTTGCGGCTAATTCTACTTGATCTTACACTAAACTGACGGGGATCTCTTTCCCATCAGGCCCCACGGGTCTGACCTCGGCCATGTGGTTCGGGTCCGCTTTGGTATAGCGCGTCTTCACCATAGCCCAGGCTTCCCTTGCACCTTGTCGGAGGCGGATATCTTCCATAATCGGAAGCGCCACCGCGCTCCCTTGAGCTCCTCTATAAGCTCCCCTATGCCTCCGGCGGGGACGCGGATGGCCACAAGGCTTGGGCAATACCCCGCATCACCTGCCGAACTTGTTCTTGTAGTTGTGAGAGCCCTGGTAGAAGATCACCCGAAGACCCAGGCATCTCCTCCGCAGGACGACCCGTTTGCATACCTGCAGACATAACTCTGATAGTCGGCTTCTTCACCGAACTCCTTTAAAAGTTCGTTCAAGCACTTACTAAAAATGTCGCGCCGAAGCCGTTTATTCTCCTTCACGGAGTCCGCAAGCAGGGCTCGGACATCTTTCAGTTCCACGCCCAGCTGGATATTAGCGTTTTGGAGATCATTTTTCTCCCGCCTGACTCGCGTAAGAACGCGCTCGCCAGCACTTCGCTGTCGATCATCATGTGCCGCATCCACCACCACGACCTCTGGATTCACTCCGGGGCCACCTACAACATCTATTGTTAGATTTGCATACATGCCGCATACTACCTGGTACCCGCATTCTTTGCAATAGAAACAAGTGTTACCAGAGGGATCCTTCTCGGACTCCTTCAACGCGGCAACAGCGTCCCCTAGCTGGGCCTTGCACTCTTCTAGCTCTTGAGACAATTGGGAATTCTTCTCCATAAGAACCTACTCAAATAAATGATCCTAAATCAGTTGTGTCAACTGTTTCATGTCTCAGGGGCTACTAATACATATAATCGTCAAATTTACTTACCCGTATATCCCTTACATACTGATATGTGGCTCTGGCTAGGCCATTTTGAGCAGCACGGATGTACGCGTCTCCGGAATTAAAGGCATCAAATGCCTCTGGTGAGAAATAAGCGTCACGGAGTACGGCCCGGTGACGCATGTGATTCATGGCGCTCTCCACTTTGGGATTTGTAGCGGATAGTCTGTCCGCATCCTCTGTAGGAGGAACATCCGTCGTCTGCCTCGCATTAGCTTCCGCCTCTATGTCCGGCCCTGGAGCCCGACTGGTCGAGGCGTGATCGGCAGCCTCTTCGTATATAGTCCGGCGGGCGTTTTTCTAGGAAACACGGATGTCATTATATTTTAAGCAAGATGATGACCATGGAATGAGGTTTTGTGTTATACCTCAATGCTGGCGTCTCCGTCCTGACCGCCTTCCTTTTTTGCCTACCCGGCTTCGGCGCCTCTTGTTGGCGAGTTGCTGCAGGTTCGGCACGGTGTCCCGAAGGCCTTCCCTGTAAGACACCATACATGTACGGTAGGTGAAGTGCATAAAAGGGAATCCTTTTTTGGGAGTTGAGACTTTGGTTTTTCTTACGTGCAACGCAGGAAGTAATCTCGGATAGTCGGCCTTTATGGCCACCATGGTGTCGTCGTAGCTCAATTGATAGAATTGTCAGTCTGTCAGCTCCACAAATATGTCTGGATCCTCTTCAACTCCGGGATCGAGGGCCCGACCAGGGTCCTCTGGATGTGGAGCTGGGCTGTCGATCTCCCTTATTGCTTTTCATAGTTCCTGCCGTGAAATGGCAAGGTGAGCACCTACGGCGAAGAATGCGGGAAGGTTGAGAGTAAAAAGGGGACAACTCACCCAGCTTGGAGGGTTGTACATGGAGAATCCGTCCCATGGTTTAATGTGGATGAACTCCTCTTCCTCACCCTTGAATAACTCGGACAGAACTTTCGCTAAAGCAGCAGGTGAGTCTGGTCCCTTGCGCCTACAACGGGTGGCATTGTTTTCCCCATTAAAACACCATAGGGGGTGCCCTCGGTATTGAAGTGGTTGCACCCCCCGCATTATGCATATTGACATAACCTCGATTATTGTCAATGCTGATTGAGCCAGCGCTTTTATCCGGTTCCTCAGATAAAGGACTTCTCTATTATCTTCCTCCTGGGGGCTCGGGCGCCAACTTTGACGTTTCTTCAGAGGAGCATTGTCGAACTCAAGAAGACCCCGCCGAACAGGGTTTGGAAGAGGGACATCCTCAATGTAAAACCACTCCAAAGGCCAATCTTCGGACGTCTTCTTTGGAGTACGGGACGGGTATCCCGTCTCGGCGATGCGCCATATTTCGGCTCCGCCCACTTGATAAAGTGACCCCTACTGTGTGCGGGGCACAAGGCAGAATAGCCTTTTCCACAGCTCAAAATGAGCCTCGCAGCCCAAAAACAACTCGCAAATGGCAACATAGCCGGCGATGTGTAATATGGAAGCAGGGGTGAAATTATGCAACTGGAGGCCGTAAAACTCCAGGAGTCCGCGGAGGAACGGATGAATTGGAAATCTGAGTCCCCTTAGTAAGTAAGGGACAAGGCATACCCTCTCCCCCTTGGATGGATTGGGGAAGCTCTCTACTTGCTCCTCGCCATTATAAGTGGCGAGACCGGCTCGGACGGGGACCATATACGCCGGAGGGAGAAATCCCTGGGTCTGCAACTCTACTAATCGGCTGTGCGGGACGAAACACTTCTCCCAATCACCGGGCTTCGAGCTACGGGAGCGAGAGGAGGAGCTGTGGTGGCTGGCCATGATGGAATGGATTTTTCCGTGCACGCTCCGATGGATTCTCGCTGTGGGAACATGGTGTGGATTGGATCTAAGAATCCCCATCCCTTTCATAGACGATTTATTTACTTGGCTAGGGGGCGAATGTGAAAATGCCCTGGCTCCTCGCATTCGCTCGACATGTGGAAGATAGCCTTTATTGGGAGCAGAAGCTAAGAAGTCCAACATTTATGGGAGCTGGACACTACTTAACATATATTCAAGATTTGGAGAAGAATCCGCCTTACAATGCCGAAGACAATACTGCGCGCCAGACTCAATGTCATTGAAGCCTAGTTCGGGGGCTACTGAGGGAGTCCTGGATTAGGGGGTCTCCGGACAACCAGACTATATCCTTTGGCCGGACTGTTGGACTATGAAGATACAAGATTGAAGACTTCGTCCCGTGTACGGATGGGAATCTACTTGGCGTGGAAAGCAAGCTAGGCAATACGGATATGTATATCTCCTCCCTTGTAACCGACCTTGTGTAACCCTAGCCCCCTACGGTGTCTATATAAACTGGAGGGTTTAGTCCGTAGGACAACATACAATCATACCATAGGCTAGCTTCTAGGGTTTAGCCTCTATGATCTCGTGGTAGATCAACTCTTGTAATACTCATATCATCCAGAACAATCAAGAAGGGCGTAGGGTATTACCTCCATCAAGAGGGCCCGAACCTGGGTAAAACATCGTGTCCCCTGCTTCCTGTTACCATCCGCCTTAGACGCACAGTTCGGGACCCCTACCCGAGATCCGCCGGTTTTGACACCGACACCCACCATTTAAGTTGGCGGTGAGAGGAGTGTAGAGATGCACCCCTGTCAATGCACAGGGCATCAGTGGCCTTCTGGAATTCCTGCTCGCTGGTTTCCTCTTCATCCGCTCCATCACTTCCATCATTGCAATCTTCCTTCTCTCGGCCCCTAGTGGGTTTTCCTTGGTTCCGAAGAGCATTTTCGGGGCGATTTGCTTCACCGCCCCCGCCCTTCCTGCCAGCGTCATTCTGACTCTTTTCCTTATCACGCTTCTCATATTCAGCCCTCTGCTTCTTGACAATCTGCTCAACCTAATGACATTCCTAGAGATCATGGCCCTTTGTCCGATGACTCTTGCAATACAGCCCATCGCCTTTCCCAGCCTTCTCGGCAGTCGTGGCCTCCCGGCAGTCAATGCATGCAGCAACTTCCTTGCTAGGGGCTTCGGCCTTAGCCTTATTGCCGGTACTAGGCGTTCCCGATCCCTCGACGGTCAGTACTGCTTTATCCTTGCACTTCTTGTTGCGCTTCTTGCTCTTCTTCTTTTGACTGGTGGCATCCTCGTCATCTTCTGAGTCGATGTCGATGCCATCCTATTCCCCAAGGAGTTTCCTCCCCTCCTCCACTCGAGCACACTTGTCCACCAAGGTGTAAACTTCCTTCACAATCATGGGCAATCAAATGTTCATCTTGGAACGTATCCGACGGTTGCGCACGTTGGACTGGAACGCAGCTATCACAGCTACCGGGTGGATATCTGGGATATTCCTGTGAACCCAGCGTAATCTCTGCATGTACTTTTGCAAAGTCTCCCCTTCCTTCTACGGGAGAAGCTGCAAATCGTTGGGCCATCCTGGTTCTTGGTGGCTGCCCGTAAAGGCGCCAACGAACTCATGGCACAGGTCATCCTAGGTCGAGATGGAGTTCTCCGGTAGATGCATCAGCCAAGACCTCACATTTGGCTTGAGCGCCAAAGGGAAGTGGTTGGCAAAAACCTTCTCATCTCTTCCCCCGGCAGCTTGAACAATGATGGTGGAGATGCTCAAGAACTCTACCCGGTTCAGTCTTCCATCATACTTCTCTGGAATCGCTGTCTTGAATGTGCGAGCAGACGGCCAACGGACTTGCCACAGCTCATGGGTGAAGACAGGGCACCCGGCCTCGAAAGGCAAGTATCCGCCACTGCCGGGCGCAGGCTCATCGATGATGAGGCCATCGCACCCACTGGACTGGTGGTGGCCATCGCGACATCGCTCGATGGTGAGGCGCGCGCCCTCCACCTGCTTGTCCTCCGGGGATCGCCGTTGGCCTTGACGGTTCAAGGATCAGACGAAGCCATCGAGACATCATCAAGCTCTTGGTCTCATGGCCCTCGCACTGATTGCCGCGGGGGGGACTACACCATGGGGGTGGCTCCTTCCGCGTGGCCAGCAGTGTGGGTCACCGTTGTCGCCTGGGAAGGTCGTGGTGGGACAGCTCGCTCTGAGTCCTTGCCTTGGCAAAGCCAATTAGACAATGGATGGTGGTTGTCCATTCAGCAATCTAATCAGCTGCCGGCGGAAACCTCGGCAATAGCTGGGCCTGCGCCATGGCCTCCGAAGAGGTGCTTGGCATTGGTTATGAGGTAGACTGCAGCGTCGCTAGGCCCCTGACGGTGCTAGTGGTGGTTGCGTCGGGCTCCCATCATCGGGAGCCAGTTGCTAGGATGGCGTGGTGACAAGGTGATGGTGACTGGGGGCCAATGACTCCCATTGGAGCATTGGCCGGGCCAGTCTGCTCCGGTGGTGGCGTATGTCTTGCGATCGCGCCCACGGCGGGGGCGGCCGTAGGATTGCGATTCGCCTCGGGATGAACGTCACCTCCATGGCTATGCCCCTCGGCCAAGCCGGGAGGGATAGAAAGAATAATCTCTCTACCCATACCTCGTAGAGCATGTTCGTCGGGATGTCGTTGGTGCTGTCCTTCTCTGGTGCCTCCTACTCCTGCTTCGGCTACGGGGGAGGTGGTGACAACACTGCCTGTGCCGACCACATCTCCCGCAGCGCCCGCATCCTCACACGCCTCTGCATCCCCCGCTGTGTCGGCGATCGCGGGCGGCGGGGCCTTCGAGGTGGACTGGTGAGCTACAGCAGTGGACTTCTTCTTGGGTGCCATCGTCGATGAAGATGGCGATGAAGATGACACGCTGCTCACGCTCTCATGTTCGCACAAGTGGCCCCCTACCTGGCGCTCCAAAGATGTCATGGGGAACCACGGCCACCAATGGGGCTACGAGCCCCTTTTGGTTTGGCGAGGGGATGGGCACATTGCACAAAGAGCGGAGAAGCATGATACAGCGCGGCAGAGATCACACGAGTAGTTTTACCCAGGTTCGGGCTGCCGATGTCGGTTCTATATCCGACGTATCTCGTAGTAGGGGTCCTAAGCTAGGCGTCTTAGAGCAATGGTAACATGGACAAAGGTTTTACCCAGGTTCGGGCCCTCTTGATGGAGGTAAAACCCTACATCCTGCTTTTGATGGTATTCATATGGGTGTAGTACAGAGTACATATGTCTACCACAAGATTGTTGTCATGAATATGAGATGTCTATTGACTAGCCCAGCCTCGGTTTATATAACACACCAGAGGCTAGGGTTTAGGAGAGTCCTCGTCTTGGGCGCCAAGTCTTGTGGGATCTCCCTTGTATGCGGCATGGGCTGTCCGAACTGGCCCAATAGTGAACCGCCATGGGGGTGTTCGGCCCGACCCACTGGTCGGAGATGACGTGGTGAGTACCCGCTTGTCTACGACACCGTCAGTAACCACCTGAACCGGTCTTCAAGTCGGGGACGCTCCTCGATTCTTCCAAACTGTTCTTCATCTTCAGTCGCCAGTCTTGAAAACTGGTTCAACAAATCTTCTCATCTTCGATCTTGAGGATCGCCGAAGTGAATCCGAAGAGTCTACATGTTGGGTATTCGAGGAGCCCCTTTAAGTTTTTGGCCTTTAGAAATGCCTTTTTATTTTTTACGCCACACCTCGGGTTTGAAGTAATTCCCGTGCGGCGGTGTCCTCTTGTGTCTGAGCTCCAACGCTAGACTGCATCCGAGATATCTTTTGCAGCCGAGCACCAACGCCGGACCGCTTCCAAGCTCCAACGTCGGAATGTATCTAAGCTCTAACGCCGGAATTTATCCGAAGTGTCATAGATTACCTCAGTCTTGAAAAAATATGCCGGAGATGCCCTCTATGCAGCCGGCAACTTGCAACCGAGCTTTCTGCCAGATTGCTTCCGAGGTATCTTTTGCAGTCGAGCACCAACGCCGAACTGTATCCGGGCTCCAACGTTGGACTATATCCGAGGTGTATTTTTATAACTGGAGTCCAATGTTGTTCGGCATCCGAGGTGTCATAGACTACCTTGGTCATGAAAAGTTTGGAGGAGTTCAGCCGATCTTAATGCCAAAAACATCCTTGGTGAAGCCAGCCACTCACATCCAAGTTCTATGCCAGGCTGCTTCTGAAGTGTGCGACTTATTCTCTGCCGAGATATATAGTCGGTAGCCCTCAAGGTGTGTGCCGGTCTAAAACCCGAGATGCACCTGATGGATGACATAAGACCGCTGATCCCAATAGCCCCGGAGACCCAGGTCAATTTGCAAAATTGGCTTGAGGATCAAATCCTAGCTCGGCAACATACTTCAAAACACAAAATCGGTGTCCACAGACCTCGAGACTAAGGTTGGGTGCGGCAGACAAACCCGAGGATGGTAATCTCCCCGGAAACTGTATTGCACTTAAATTTTCTGCATTGAATTGAAAATAGTACCCCCAGCGATACCCTTCTTCGGTTGCTCATTGTTACTATGAGACTGTTGCAATAGATTTTTTGTACTCATGAGTTCCGTTGTGTGCCGACCATGATTGAAAACAATAAGAGCGCTAGCTTTCGGCTTCACCCAGTCTGAGGTCCGAGCTCAGATGACCCGATCGTGACAATCACAGAGGTGCTCCCTTTACTCCCTAGCGGAATAGTCGGAAACATAGGGGTAAACACCGGAGCAAGGCAACCCAGCTTGCGGAACACTTAAGTCAACATGGTGCATATCGTGGCGTAACACACTAACAAGGAATGAAGCCATACAAGTATAATCATATGCAAGAGGAAAGGCTTCATGAAGGAAGTCCCCAAGTAAACGGGGTATTTGAATTTGTGTGTCACAAACAAAGTTTTGACAAGGAAGTTTTTCACAAACAACTTTTTGCCAAAAAGGTATAATGCTTGGTCGAACCGAACAAAATTTAAAATTGAAAGTTTTTGAGCATGAAAACGACTTAGCTGGTTAATGTGCTCAGTGTCGATGACATGATCCGGGCTTTTGGCGAGACGAAGACACCCATTGATCTCTGACAGACCTGACAAGGTTCGTAGTCCTTGGCATGGCCGAGGTCCCAGCCCCCATGCCTGAGGTGTCCAAGCAAGGCGTTCGGCACTCCGGAGTAGTGACATGGCTCGGCCGATGTCGTAAGGCGAAGCCCTCAGTCTAGCCGAGCTGGCGGAGTAGGTCGGCAAGGTGACCGCATGATGCAGTCGAAATCGACAACGGACCGACATGTAACCGACCGCAGGAAATCTGCACGGAAAAAACCATGCAAACCAGCAAAAAAGAAAAACAAAATTCTATTGAAAGTAGTATACAACATGTGTAATTAGGAGAAATCCAACCTGAATCGTAGGGTAGCGAGAGGACATTAAAACCTGAAGTGAGCGATTGGCACTGCGTTTGCATGAAGATCAAGTGGACCTCGAAATCCACGCTGAAGATGGTACAACATACCGCGGTTGGGTGCTGACAAGCAGCACCAGTACCGAATCCCATCCTGACGTGGAATGGCCTTTGTGCAGTCTCCTCAAATGGGTTGCCAGACAGATCACCCCCCTTTTTTAATCAAACTAAAGGACAAAACAACTGAAAAGTGCAAGTAAGGTGGATGGACTAGCCAAAAGTACAGCCTCGTTCAACCTTTATAATTAAATGGTAAATAATAAATAAAAGGAAAGATAGATGGAATCTTCGCTGTATGGTTCCACCGATCTAGATCGCCATCGAGTCGTCCTCCTGAAGTGCATGATCCTTTGAAGGATCGAGGTCCCAGCCCCCATGCCCATCCCGAGGTGGCCGAGCGAAGAGCTCGGCACTCCAAAGTGGCAATATAGCACGGCCAATGTGGCGAGATTGAACCCCCAGTCCGGGCGAGGCGACGGAACAGGCCGGCAGTGTGACACCAAAGTGACAGCGTGGCACAGTCGAAGTCGATTACCTACACATGTATAATAGTGCAGTCCAAAAAATAATAATATAAATATAGAAAAACCTCGCATAATTATTTTACACAATTTTTTTAAAGAGATGTGGCCTGACGTCGAAGCCAATGTTGATACGGGGCGTCGGCGTGATAAAGCCTGAACTCACAGGGCAGTCCAAATCCCAAATGTGGCGTCAAATAGGCCAAATAGTTGTCTGCATACACAAAAAAGTGCAAACCAACAGAAAATATGATGGCACAAATAATTCATAATGTTCGTAAGAAATAATAGCACCTGATCTGGATGTAACCAGAGGAGCGAGAGAACTGCCCTAAAGTGACTATATAGCTTCACACGGGAGTCACTAGGTAGGCTAGCTCGTGGCTCATCTATAGTACAAGTACTCATTGCATCACAGGAATTGCATGCAATATAAACCATTAGAGAAAGTGTGGTGGACTTGCTTAATTAAATAATATAGAGGGAGAAAGGAAAAAGAAGGTCAAATCTCCCTGTGGTTGCGCCGAGCCGAACTCTCTTCGGCCTCAAAGGGCGCAGTTCGCCAGGAAATGCACGGTGTAAGTTAATTGCCTGCACATATAAAATAGTGCAAGGCCAGAGATGATAATATATGTGTTTTTTATAAAAAAATATCCTCTACTTAATTACTTGAGTAAAGTAGGTAATTAAAGAAATATGGCCTGAACATCGAGGTCGTCCCGATAGAATGGCCGTGGACATGCTGACATGGGGACGCGTGCTCAGGCGACACCGCAACTTGATCGATGGTGGCAGGACGAAGACCACGTGATGCAGTCAAAGTTGATTACCTGCACACATGGAATAGTGCAATCAAGTAATAATAATAATTGAAAAAAATCTGCATAATTAAGTTTACGTGAAGTAGATAAAAGAAACATAGCCTGGCGCCTAGGTCAATGAAGACGGAGGAGTGACGATGTATTTTTTATAGGGCATATCCGGTTGCAGATACGGCGTTCGTCAAACTGCGGACAAAAACTCCACATCCGTGTGATGATGAAGTGCTAGTGCAAGGCTAGTTTGCACTGTTTGTTAATTAGACCTTAAAAACTGTGCTGCAAAAACTAGCACTTTTGCATTAGTACTTTGGCCAATACACACAGTAGAGAAAACCACTACCAGTGAACGATAGCAACCAATTGTGCCGAATTAAAAAAAGGAAAGAGCACAAAGAAATAGAAAGGACTTCCTGGATGGCTGCTGCCCCTGCCGGAGTGTCTCAAGACTACATCGAGCTGACCAATATATAGAACGGCCGATCTGAACGTGAAGGTTGGTCTTACGAAGGATTTGACACGTAGGTTGGCCTGCCCGATTGACATGGACAGAAAGCGTTTGTACATGCGTCATTAAAATATCTCCGTAGAAAATAATGCAGTACAAACGGACAAAAAATACCCTGCGTCTAATAATTTTACGTGCTGATCGAATAGTTAGGAAGAAATAAACATGCTCGACTACGATGACCGTACCAGACCGAGGTGAGAAAACAAAAGTGATCTGGACAAAACTAGTATCAAGTAGTACCTAGAATATATAGGTTTTGACCTTATACGTGGAGTAGTAGTACTCAAATTACCAGAATCCACCAATCAAATCTAGGGTACCGCACTGTAAAACTAGTAGCCAACCAGGTTAGCAATGCCCCAAGTCCATGCACTTTTCAAAAAAAGGCAGAGGAGGACCAGCGGCCGAACTAAGGGCTGGAATAAAAAACAAAAGGAAAGGAATCTTCCCTGATATGACCGACAGAGGCGAGGTGTGATCGGCCGATGTGCTCCTCAGCTGGATCGCCATTGTTTTTGCACTGACCCAGGCAGTGTATCTGCAACCCCAAGGTGCCGCTGCATGCACACGTTTCTTCGGGAGTTCCCATGGCGCGCGGGGTAGCAATCTTTGCGATTAATATTGCTTTCTATAACCGCAGTAGTGTCCGGATCTAACACACTGTCAGGCGATGGGTATGACCATCGTCGTTAAAATTTTCCTGATCTTGATTTGATTGCGAACAAAGTAGCCCACTTCAGCAGCAACAATTTGCGAAAAGTGATGATTTACATAAAACAGATCTAAATGAAAGAATATCACCTGATTGTCCCATCAATCCGCAACGATTTCCCAACAGTCTCTCAATGAAAGCACCAATGTTCGTTCTATATCCGGTGTATCTCGTAGTAGGGGTCCTAAGCTAGGCGTCTTGGAGCGATGGTAACACGGACACAGGTTTTACCCAGATTCCGGCCCTCTTGATGGAGGTAAAACCCTACATCCTGCTTTTGATTGTATTCATATGGGTGTAGTACAGAATACATATGTCTACCACGAGATTGTTCTCATGAATATGAGATGTCTATTGACTAGCCTGGCCTCGGTTTATATAACACACCAGAGGCCTAGGGTTTAGGAGAGTCCTCATCTTGCGCGCCAAGTCTTGTGGGATCTCCCTTGTATGCAGCATGGGCTATCCGAACTGGCCCAATAGTGAACCACCATGGGGGTCCTCGGACCGACCCACTGGTCTGGAGACGACGTAGTGAGTACCCCCTAGTCCAGGACACCGTCAGCCGCGAGGCGTAAAACCCTACTCCTGCTTTGGTGGATTGATGGTGGAGAATGGTGGAAAACCGCAGCGCTCTTGCCCGTCAATGTTGCCTCGGGGCGAGAGTGGCTATGCGCGTATGAATGTCCGAGGTCTGACCCCTCTCTATGGTTGCCATGGGCCTCCTTTTATAGATCAAGTGGTCACCACAGTGGCAAATCAGTCTTTACATACTGATTACATAGCAAACAGTGATATCATACCTAACTCTGCAGGCTGACAGAGTGCATTAAATGCGCTGCTCAGTGTGACATCATGGCTTGCCCGGCAGGCCCTGCCGGGCTGTTTTGCCAACTTCGCGCCTACTTGCTTGACACATCTCAGGACAAGTGTCATTTGGAGGTATTTTCTGTAGGAAGTGGCTGCCATGTGGCAGGGGGCCGCCACTTAGTCACTTAGGAGCTTGACACCGCACTAATTGATGACGTGCATCGCGGTGAGGTTGTGCGATGGCGTGGTTTGCTTCCGCGAGCCCCGGCATGCCTTCCGAGTCAATCTGGAGGCTTGCTTCAGGGGTAATCCCAAACTTTCTAGGCTCGCCTTCCCGGCAAGGGAGGTTCTTTCCCTAGTGATATCTTGCTTCTCTGGTTTGTCTTGGTCTCTTGATCTGCATCTTTGATCCCTCAAAGGCATGATTTCTTGTGCTTCGTCTGATCTTGGTGTTGTAATCTTGTCCTTAGGCCTATGCACAGTCTGGGAAACGGACCCAGGGTTTGTTGCACCGACATATAGGGAAGCTTTCAGAAGGTTCCGGAGGATTCTGGAGGTGTCCGAAAGTCCACAAGTGGGTCAACCATGACCCAAGGGCAAGCATGGGCTGCGGTGAGGCGCCCTGGCCTTTTTGGGCTAGGCACACCAAGTCCTCAAAAGCCCATGTGCTAGGGAAGGCAAAAAAGGAATAGGATTATACTTGGAGTCCAAGTCCTCTCGCCCTTAGCTGCACCCTAGGGCTTGGAGGGGCTGTTTCCCACTCTCCTGCACCTATATATAGAGGGGAGGGCTTCCCCAAGAGGACACACCAAGCCCTTGGCACCTCTCTCTCTCTCTCTCTCTCTCTCGTTATTTCGTAATTCCACCGCATAGTCCCGACGATGCTTAGCAAAGCACTGTCGGTGCTCCACTAGCACCATCACCACCACGCCATCGTGTTGGTTGTGATCCTATATACTTATCCTCTCCCGCTCGCTAGATCAAGAAGGAGGAGACGTCATCGAGCCACACGTGTGCTAAACTCATAGGTGTCATCCGTTCGGCACTAGATCAGTTGGACCGTGATCGGATCGCGAAGAGTACGAGTACATCAACCACATTGATAAACGCTTCCGCTTAGCGAACTACAAGGGTATGTAGATGCTCTCCCCCTCTCATAGCTATGCATCTCATGGATAGATCTTGCGTGTGCGTAAAAAATATTTTGTTTTCCATGCAACATCCCCCAACAGATCATACAGTCAAAAAAGGGGTATGTTACATTACTGTTCATATAGTTGACATGCGCACAACATCATTTGTTATCGTCATATCTTACTGCACTAGCAACAAGATTATATACTACTGAGTATGAACCACTGCACATGCCTAGTAGTAGGAGTATTGTGTAAGTTCAAGTGGCTGCCATGTTTCGCACTCCTATGTCATAAGAGTGGAAACGCTTGTTGTAATCATTTTTTTCTTTAGAAACAATGGATACGCTCTACCGTGCAGATCCTCGTCGACGGTCGCCGGGAACCTTGCTACTCACTTTCTCCAACGTCTGGGATAGCTAGCATCAGGGTCCACTTACCATGCACTAAATTACTCTGTACTAGAGTGCAAAACTGCATAGTAGACTACATGGAGTGCACAACTGCACGGTAGACTACACTGGTCGAAGCGCCACAGTAATGCCCAAGGAGATGTAAAATCACGAAACCCCCTCCTTTCCAGCAGTAAGTTGGATGGACGAAGCAACCATCATTTCACGCTCTCCCTCATCTTCCTCTCTTGAAGAAAACCCCAAGTCGCTTCTCCCTCATCATGTTCCTCATTTCTTCAAGAAAACCCTGACGTGCTTCTGCCATTGTTCTTCTCTCCCAAAGAAGGAAAGGTGAATGCACCAATGGTGTTGCTTCTGGCCAAGGCCCGGTCTTGCAAGCTCACGACTGATCCTATAACTCACTCTCTGTTCTTCTTTTGGGTTTGTGATTATGGTTTCTTTCTTTTATTTCCATTTTGACAGTTTCTTGATGGACCCTGGAGCACCCGCCGAAGTGATGTCTATGGCTCCATCCAAAACTGTCGTGGCTCAGGGTACGAAGAAGCGCAAGCACCCTGGCAAGACTATCACAGACAAGCTCAAGGCCATCGCCCTGTCCAAGCCCCCCCTCTCCAGGATCCCTCGTTAAACCAGTCCAGGTAAGATCTCTTCTTGATGATCTTTTTGGCGATCTTGATCGTGTTTTTTCATCTAACACGCAGTACTAGTACTAGTAGTACAACTTTTTGGGTGATCTTGCATGTGATTTTTGTGTGCCAAATCATGGTTCTAAATTGCTCGTTTGACCAAAACATGGGAGAGTTTGACATACATATGATTATTGCACATAACACTGACTTCTCATAGATTACTTTCGACTACTTTATGAACATCAATGCTAGCTGTTGGAAATGCAAGATTTTAGCTCTCATGCCTTTGAAGAGAGCATAGTGGCCTCAGTAACTTGTGTTATGGATATTGCAAGTAATCCCTCTATGCTCGTGCCTTTGAAGACATGTTCTAGTATCTTTGTTCAGTCATTTCTGTGCGTATATGTAGTCTTATATGGAGTAAAATATTGAAAATCATCTTATATTTATAGACGGAGGTAGTAATAAAATATTTGGTTTCTGTTTGAATTAGAACCAGGTCCACGGTGAGGATGAAGTTCTCAAAGTCATGCCATGTGAACTGGAAGACCTGAGGATGAGTTCTACAACTAAACTATCCAGTTGTTGTGTCCTTGTCGCCACGTGTCGTGAACAAGTGTTTTCATTTAGCATTGTTGTCAGGCGTTTTATCGAGAGTGTACTTCACCACAACAATTTCCTAGCTATGCCTTCGATTATGATGGGTGTGGTTCTTGTAAAGCTTTCCGACAAATCTGATGCAGACTATCCTCATCATCATGTTTATGAGTGGTAAGACCACATCTATTAGGTTCTCCAAGGTTTACGATATGGCAATGGTGCTGGTAGACATCTCTCGGGAAGTCCATGGCCTAGTCAGGTATGTGGGGTACATCCCGTAGGTCGATGGCAAGAAATAGTCTATACGTGCATGCTACGGGACTTGCAAACTTCAACATAAGTATTTCTCAAATTCACAACTACTCAACTAGCATAACTTTAATATCATTGTCTCCATATCTCAAAACAATCATCAAGTATCAAACTTCTCATAGTATTCAATGCACTCTATATGAAAGTTTTTATTATATCCCTCTTGGATGCCCATCATATTAGGACTAATTTCATAACCAAAGCAAATTACCATGCTGTTCTAAAGACTCTCAAAATAATATAAGTGAAGCATGAGAGTTCACCTATTTCTACAAAATAAAACCGCCACCATGCTCTAAAAAGATATATGTGAAGCACTAGAGCAAATGACAAACTACTCCGAAAGATATAAGTGAAGATCAATGAGTAGTCGAACAATTATGCAACTATATGAAGACTTTCTAACATTTAAGAATTTCAGATATTGGTATTTTATTCAAGCAGCAAGAAAAACTAAATAAAATAAAATGATGCTCCAAGAAAAACACATATCATGTGGTAAATAAAAAAATAGTTCCAAGTAAAGTTACCGATGAACGAAGACGAAAGAGGGGATGCCTTCTAGGGCATCCCCAATCTTAGGCTTTTGGTTGTCCTTGAATATTACCTTGGGGTACCTTGGGCATCCCCAATCTTAGGCTCTTTCCACTCCTTGTTCCATAATCCATCGAATCTTTACCCAAAACTTGAAAACTTCACAACACAAAACTTAACAGAAAACTCGTAAACTCCGTTAGTATAAGAAAGCAAATCACCATCATAAGGTACTGTAATGAACTCATTCTAAATTCATATTGGTTTAATATCTACTCTATTTCAACTTCTCTATGGTTCATACCCTCCGATAGTACTCATAGATTCATCAAAATAAGCAAACAACACATAGAAAACAGAATCTGTCAAAAACAGAACAGTATGTAGTAATCTGTATCAAACGTATACTTCTGTAACTCATCAAATTCTCAAATATATTTATGGACCTGAGTAATTTGTCTATTAATCATCTGCAAAAATAATTAACTAAATAGCACTCTCTAGTAAAAAATGGCAGCAATTCTCGTGAGTGCTAAAGTTTCTGTTTTTTACAGCAAGATCGCAAAGACTTTCCCCAAGTCTTCCCAAAGGTTCTACTTGGCACAAACACTAATTAAAACATAAAAATCAATCATAACAGAGGCTAGATAAATTATTTATTACTAAACAGGAGCAAAAAGCAAGGAACAAAAATAAAGTTGGGTTGCCTCCCAACAAGCGCTATCGTTTAACGCCCCTAGCTAGGCATGATGATTTCAATGATGCTCACATAAAAGATAAGAATTGAAACATAAAGAGAGAATCATGAAGAATATGAATAGCACATTTAAGTCTAACCCACTTCCTATGCATAGGGATTTTGTGACCAAACAACTTATGAGAACAAGAATCAACTTGCATAGGAAGGTAAAACAAGCATAACTTCAAAAATTTAAGCACATAGAGAGGAAACTTGATATTATTACAATTCCTACAAGCATAAGTTCCTCCCTCATAATAATTTTCAGTAGCATCATGAATGAATTCAACAATATAACCAGCACCTAAAGCATTCTTTTCATGATCTACAAGCATAGAATTTTTATTACTCTCCACATAAGCAAAATTCTTCTCATTCGGAATAGTGGGCGTATCATAAGAGACTCGAATACTATAAATTGTTTCCACATTAAAAGAGTAATGTTCAGAAAAGGGGTAATCATAATCATGACAAGTTTTATAAATATAATCACTACTTTTTATAGCATAAGCATCATCACAATAATCATCATAAGTAGGAGGCATGCTATCATCATTATAAATTTGCATATCAAAACTTGGGAGACTAAAAATATCATCTTCATTAAACGTAGCATCCCCAAGATTGGGACAAAACATTATTTGCAGCAAATATATGCTCAAAAACATCATCTTCATCAAGCATAGCATCCCCAAGCTTGGGCCTTTTCATATCATAAGCATAATAACTCTCATCATTAATAGTATGGATAGCACCAATAGTATAGCAATTATCATATTCTTCCAAGCAAGTGCCAAAAAGATTTTCAAGATCATAAGAAGTATCATTATCTGCCACAATTATATTTTTATGAGGCACAATAGTAATAGGAGAAGCATTATTTGGTAGAGATATCTTTTTACCTCTCTTCCTTTTTCTTTTCTTCTTCTTCACCACATCATGTGTGGGTTCAATCCTCTTTTTGGACCTCCTTATTAATGAGATTGGTTGAATAGGAGGCTCCTCCTCATTACCTGATTCATCGTAAGAAATAATAGGAGGGTATTGGGAAGTCTCTTCCCTTTCATTAGTATTATCTTCATCTTCTATTTGTTTAGTTTTCTTTATGTAGTTGGCAATATAAGGATTTTCAATACAATTCACCGCACAATACATATAAATTTCCTCTAGATCAAAATCAAGAAATTTATCGAGATTAAATTTTGGAATACCCTCAGTTATACGTTTCATTTTTTCATAACCCAAAAGAAGACTAAGCACTTTATGATGCTCAAGGGTAATCAAGTTATCACAATTTTTGGACACGACTTGATCATGAAGCAAATAGCATTGGAGTTTTAAATGACCATGTTTATTGCAAAGTTCGCAAAGATGGCAATAAATATTGAATCTTTCAGCACAAACATCTAGCCTTTCTTGCAACAACTTAGTTTCTAAGTACTTATGCCTCTTGCAATATCTATCTTCCCTATTTGGTTTGTACTTTCAAACCCAATGCACTCCACAAAAATTGACATGTTTATAGGAGACATTTTCATCATAACTAGTGTAATCATCATTAGTAGTATGGATATTCAAGGAATTCATACTAACAACATTGCAATCATGCTCATCATTCAAATATTTAGTGCCAAACATTTTTAATGCATTCTTCTTCTAACACTTTGGCACAAGTTTCCTTTCCATCATATTCATGAAACATATTAAAAATATGAAGCGTATGAGGCAAACTTAATTCCATTTTTTGTAATTTTCTTTTATAAACTAAACTAGTTCTAAAACAAGAAACAAAAAGATTCGATTGCAAGATCTAAAGATATACCTTCAAGCACTAACCTCCCCGGCAACGGCGCCAGAAAAGAGCTTGATGTCTACTACACAACCTTCTTCTTGTAGACGTTGTTGGGCCTCCAAGTGCAGAGGTTTGTAGGTGTAACACCCTCAATGCGACTATATCTCCCACGTGTCGAGGCACGACTTAAAGGCATAATCACGTTGAAGGCATATGTCGCAAGTTAGGCAATCTTCACAACATCCCATGTAATATAGATAATAAAAGGGGAGATAACATAGTTGGCTTACACTCGCCACGTCAATCAAGTACATAAATAACATTACATCACTCAAACACTCATGGCCCGACTACGGTGCCAAAATAAAAGATAACCCAACATGCGACACGGTCCCGATCACCCCCAACTGGGCACCACTACTGATCATCAGGAAAGGAAACATAGTATCGTTGAGAGTCCTCGCCGAACTCCCACTTGAGCTCAAGCGCGTCACCTGGAGCGGAATCATCAGGCCCTGCATCTGGTGTAATAGTAATCTGTGAGCCACAGGGACTCAGCAATCTCGCACCCTCGCGATCAAGACTATTTAAGCTTATAGGTAAGGCAAGGTAAATATGTGGAGCTACAGCAAGCGACTAGCAAAAAGTGGTGGCTATCCTGTTCGCAAAAGAGAGCGAGAAGAGGAGGCAAAGCTTGAGCGAGAAACTAGAGAGCAACCTGTGCAAGCATTACTCCAACACCGTGTCCACTTCCCGGACTCCGCTGAGAAGAGGCCATCACGGTAACACACTCAGTTGATTCATTTTAATTATGTTAAGGTTCAAGTTATCTACAACCGGACATTAACAAATTCCCATCTGCCCATAACCGCGGGCACGGCTTTCAAAAGTTCAAATCCCTGCAGGGGAGTCCCAACTTAGCCCATGACAAGCTCTCACAGTCAACAAAGGAATAGACCTCCTCCCGAGACGTTCCGATCAGACTCGGTACCTCGGTTCTTCAAGACACTTCGACAGGTTAAAACAAGACCAGCAACACCGCCCGAATGTGCCGACAAATCCGGATAGCAGCTGCACATATCTCGTTCTCAGGGCACACTCAGATGAGACTAGCTACGAGTAAAACCAACCCTCAAGTTGCCCCGAGGTGGCCTCGCAGGCAGCTCAGTCGGACCAACACTCAGAGGAGCACTGGCCCGGGGGGGTTTAAATAAGATGACCCTCGGGCTCCGGAAACCCAAGGGAAAAAGACGCTAGGTGGAAAATGGTAAGACCAAGGTTGGGCATTGCTGGAAAAGCTTTAATCAAGGCGAACTATCAAGGGGTTCCCATTATCACCCAACCGCGTAAGGAACGCAAAATCCAGGAACATAACACCGATATGACGGAAACTAGGGCGGCAAGAGTGGAACAAAACACTAGGCGAGAGGCCGAGCCCCTTTACCAAGTATATAGATGCATTAAGATAACATGGCAATATAATGATATCCCAACAAGTAAATAAATGTTCCAACAAGGAAACGGTCTCCAATCTTCACCTGCAACTAGCAACGCTATAAGAGGGGCTGAGCAAAGCGGTAACATAGCCAATCAACGGTTTGCTAGGACATGGTGGGTTAGAGGTTTGACATGGCAATTTGGGAGGCTTGAAAGCAAGTGGTAGGCATCGTAGCATTGGCATAGCAAAAGAGCGAGCATCTAGCATAGCAAAGATAGTAGTGATTTAGAGGGTATGATCATCTTGCCTGCAAAGTTGTCAGAGTTGACTGGATCCTCGAAAGCAAACTCAACGGGCTCCCAGTTAGCGAACTCGTCTACCGGCTCTACCCAAACAAGACAAACAAGCAACAAGGACACAATCAACCACGTGCAAGGATCAAACAATATGATGCAAACATGGTATGCTATGCGGGATGCGATGCGGGATACATATGCAAGATTTGACAAGGAACGCATGAACCTGGCCTCAACTTGGGAATCCAAGTATGCCACTGGAAAGATGAGATGAAATCGCTTGAAAACGATATAAAGAACGCACGACGGGGTTACGGTTTGGAAATGGCAAGCAATTCAAATATGACCACGTTCTGCGATTTACAGCAAGTAGTCATCTAAATGCAACAAGATGAACATGCTACAGCACCCAAACAAGACAACAAAATACATGGCAGGGATGCATTCGTGACGCTTAATAAAAGTCTAGCACTGAGCTACGGCGAATACATCCATTAACAGGTTCAAACAAGCATGGCAAAAATGCATATGACAAACAGATTTCAGACTTAGTGAAATTAACACTTGTCTGGAATTTCAGATCAGATAGCACTCTTCGGAGCAACAAAACTATATGCTACAGGACCTGAACATGGCAAAGTAAAGCATGGCATGGAGATACTCAAGGAGCTTAACAAAAGTCCCTTGGTGACCTTGAGCCAAAAGGGATCAGAAAATACCATTGCAAGCATGTGAACATGGCAAAAACATAATCAGTTCTCAGACTTGGTGAAAACTGGAGCATGCTGAAAACAGATATCAAGTAGGCATGTTTACGAGCTCGATGCACTCACTACGGAGCAAGTCATGACAAGTTAAGCATACACCCACCAAGAATACACAAAATGCAAGCTAGACATGGAAAGAACAATAACATAGCATGAACGGATCAACTACAACAACCTCGGCAAAATCGCTAACAAGTAGACAATCTGCCCAGGTTCACGAAATAACAAAAGTAGAGCTCGATTGACTCAAGCTAGGGTGCTCCATAATTGCAAACAAAGACATGGATGGATAGAGCACTACAATATTAACAAAACATCCTTACTGATCATCCTCAAGAGAGGCACGGATCACTAGGAAACAACATGAACATATGGCATCATGAGAAAAATAGATCAAGGACTTAGTGGAATTGCTAAGTCCCTGAAATCAGCATTACCAAGTGCCTCACTTTGCAAGCTTGTGCTAGTCACCACACACATCACAAAAATACATGGGTTGCACGTCTGGAAAGATGGCAAAACCCTGAACAAAACATATGTAGAGCTCATGGGCATATCATGCACACATTAATCATGGCAAAAATGACAAATATCTAAATGCAGTAGCAGATCTGACCATTATCTCAAGTAGCACTCTTCTAACAGCATTTCGGGCATCAAGATGAACTCAACTGAATATGATGCAATGAGATGAAATGATGTACTCTCTGAGATGAACATTTTGATATGCTATATGCCAAAAACGAAGCTACGGATGCGGAGATACGATGCAATGAACAGGAGCATATGAGCTAGGGTTTCAGGGCAAAACTCAACCCAAACGGGATCTGGACCTGAGATCCGGAGGCACGCTTCCCGATGTTCGCGGGAGACGGAGTCGAGGTCACCGGAGCTCCTCTACGCCGGAGGGAGAGGGTTCGCCGGAGACGGGATGCGGCGGCGTCGAGGAGGCAGCGATGTGCGGCGGCCGGGGCGGCGTTGCCGGCAGGTGGCGGCGGGCGGCCCTTGGCGACGGCTGCGGAGGCGCGGGGAGCCGCGGGGCTAGCCAGCGGCGAACTCCGGCCGGCGAGGCAGCGGGGATGGCCCCTCGCGGCGGAGGCGAGGAAGGGGATGAGGCGGCGCGGGCGGGCGCCTCAGGCCCGGCTCGGCGGCAGGGAGGGCCGCGCGTAGGCCTCGCGGGCCTGGCGCGGTCGGCGGCGAAGCGGTCCCGCCCCGGGATAGGTGGCGCGTCCTGGTTGGGCGGCGGTGGCGGCGGACGTTGTCCGGCTCCGCCCGGACACGTCCGGAGCGGCAGATCTGGGATTTTAGGGTTTAGAGAGAGGGGATCCGAGATTTGGAATGCGGGAGGTATATATAGGCATAGAGGGAGCTAGGAGTGTCCAAATGAGGTGCGGTTTTCGGCCATGCGATCATGATCGAACGCTCTAGATGATGGAGAGGGCTTAGGTGGATTTTGGACCAACTTGGAGGGGTGTTGGGCTGCAACACACACGAGGCCTTTTCGGTCCCTCGGTTAACCGTTGGAGTATCAAACGAAGTCCAAATGATACAAAACTTGACAGGCGGTCTAACGGTAGTAAACCAAGGCCGCTTGGCAAGTCTCGGTCCAATCCGGAAATGTTTAATCCCCACACACGAAAGAAAGGTAGAAATGACCACCGGAGGAGAACGAAGCGTCGGAATGCAAAACGGACAACGGGGAAAATGCTCGAATGCATGAGATGAACATGTATGCAAATGCAATGCACATGATGACATGATATGAGATGCATGACAATGATAACAACACACGGAGACAAAGACCCGAACCCGAGAAAATAAAATAACTTAACGCCGGAAACGGCAAGAGTTGGAGTACATATTGGGTAAGTTACATCCGGGGTGTTACAGTAGGACACTAGCAAATTTCCCTCAACTGGATGACCTAAGGTTTATCAATCCATAGGAGGTGTAGGATGAAGATGGTCTCTCTCAAACAACCCTGCAACCGAATAACAAAGAGTCTCTTGTGTCCCCAACACACCCAATACAATGGTAAATTGTATAGGTGCACTAATTCGGCGAAGAGATGGTGATACAAGTGGTATATGGATGGTAGATAAAAGTTTTTGTAATCTGAAAATATAGAAACAACAAGGTAACTAATGGTAAAAGTGAGCGTAAACAGTATTGCAATGCGTTGAAACAAGGCCTAGGGTTCATACTTTCACTAGTGCAAGTTCTCTCAACAATAATAACATAATTGGATCACATAACTATCCATCAACATGCAACAAAGAGTCACTCCAAAGTCACTAATAGCGGAGAACGAACGAAGAGATTATGGTAGGGTACCAAACCACCTCAAAGTTATTCTTTCCAATCAATCCGTTGGGCTATTCCTATAAGTGTCACAAACAGCCCTAGAGTTCGTACTAGAATAACACCTTAAGATACAAATCAACCAAAACCATAATATGACCTAGATACTCCAATGTCACCTCAAGTATCCGTGGGTATGATTATACGATATGCATCACACAATCTCAGATTCATCTATTCAACCAACACATAGAACCTCAAAGAGTGACCCAAAGTTTCTAACGGAGAGTCAAGACAAAAACGTGTGCCAACCCCTATGCATAGGTTCATGGGCGGAACCCGCAAGTTGATCACCAAAACATACATCAAGTGGATCAATAGAATACCCCATTGTCACCACGGCTATCCCACGCAAGACATACCTCAAGTGTTCTCAATTCCTTAAAGACTCAATCCGATAAGATAACTTCAAAGGGAAAACTCAATCCATTACAGGAGAGTAGAGGGGGAGAAACATCATAGGATCCAAATATAATAGCAAAGCTCGCGATACATCAAGATCGTATCACCTCAAGAACAAGAGAGAGAGAGAGAGAGAGAGAGAGAGATCAAACACATAGCTACTGGTACATACCCTCAGCCCCGAGGGAGAACTACTCCCTCCTCATCATGGAGAGCAACGGGATAATGAAGATGGCCACCAGAGAGGGATTCTCCCTAAAGCAGGGTGCCGGAACGGGTCTAGATTGGTTTTGGTGGCTACGGAGGCTTCTGGCAGCGAAACTCCCGATCTATTGTGCTCCTCGAAGTTTTTAGGTTATATGGGTATATATAGGAGGAAGAAGTACGTCGGTGGATCTCCGGGCTGTCCACGAGGTAGGGGGCGCACCCAGGGTGTGGGCGCGCCCCCCACCCTCGTGGGCAGCCTGGGACTCTCCTGGTCCATCTCCGATACTCCGTGGGCTTCTTCTGGTCCAAAAATAAGTTACGTGAAGGTCAATTGGACTCCATTTGATTTTCCTTTTCTGTGATACTCTAAAACAAGGAAAAAACAGAAACTGGCACTAGGCTTTGGGTTAATAGGTTATTCCCAAAAATCATATAAAATAGCATATAAATGCATATAAAACATCCAAGGTTGATAATATAATAGCATGCAACAATCAAAAATTATAGATACGTTGGAGACGTATCAGTGCCCATTTGATAGAGGGTCAATGCTCGAAGGATGTCATGTTTGAATGAATGTATCCGGGCTGCCGAGACTTTGTTTTATTAACCAAGGCTTTGTAATGTATATATGCCTGTTATCTGAAATTACTTTCCTCATGTGCGGCTGTTTATTAATATTGAAAGTTTGCCAGTCGTCGGCTTCAGTCCCCACGTAGATACCACAGAGTTGTTCGGAATAATGCATGATCACTCTTGACCCAACGTCTTAGTCCATGGAGGAGGTGTCTGCGTAGCGAACCAGGTAATCAGACTATGCAGCTTTAGTACTTTCACTTAGCCATAGGAGTTTGACAATGGGACTATGAGCTAGCCCCTGGTGCATGTGTTGCTATCCGAACTTGGATGTCTGAGGTGCGTGACTGGGTGGAGGCCAGTCCTTCGTATAATACGGAAAGAAAATCGCAAAAGATTTAGTAAGTAGCCGAACCACTGACCAGCTGTCGCTATATCATGACAGTCAGTTTTCGGCTTTCTCTACTGAGGTGTTTGACCGGACGAACCAGAAACACAATCATAGTAGTTCTCCCTTTACTACCTTAGCCGAACAAGCGGAACATAAGGTGGTAACCACAGGAGCCGGGCAACCCAACTATTGACCAAAGACATGATTCGGAGCCGATGCATATAATGCAGTATTCAGGACGCCGAAGTATACTATAAAAGTGTTCGGACTTTTTTGTTTTTGAAAAATATATGTGACTGAATAGAGCCCCTGGCAATTTATGATGAGGTGTATATGTCAATCTGGCGTGAAGAGGGAATACAGATTATGAAATAAGCCAATACCGAATAGGGTTGGACAAAACTGTTTCCACTATAGTCTGATTGATACGTCAAAATGTGCTTTTATAGAGGATGCCTTAAGCATCAAGGCTATTTTACATGCCAAGAATTTGTGAGCAAGGGAAAGCTGTATACAGGTCCTGAAAAAGGTGGTCTTGAAGATCCTTTGGACACCCTGTCGCACGTCCGCGCCGCTTTTCACCTTGGTGAAGGATCCTTTGAGAGGATCAACGACCGTACATATAGAAGGGGACTGGGAAAGGCCCTTGTACCACCGAAGAGTGATCTAGGTTTTAAAGAACCTAAAATAAGAGAGAAAAGAGAAAAATGGAGAGGAAGATTAAGCTCCGAATAGGGTCGAGCCGTATTGTGGATCTTGTCCTTAGTGTGCCTCCGTCTTTGCCCATGGTATTTTTAGTGCGTAGTTATGCACACACGGTACGTATGCCGTGATTAGGTGGGGTTTTTTATGGTGGCCGAATTGCTAGTCTAGCTTTTGATGAACCGAATTGTCGTTCTGCAGGGTAGACCAGACTTGTTTGATAGTGTCCGGGTTCTTTATGGCCGATGAAGTATATGGCTTTATAAGGCCTCCCTGTACCTCAGCTGTGAGGGTCGCGGTATGCTCCTCAGTACGGAGGGAGCGCTCCATATTTCCATTGACTGTTATAACACCGCCTGGTTCAGGCATCTTGAGCTTTAGATAGGCATAGTGCGGGACTGCATTGAAATGGGCGAAAGCGGATCGTCCGAGTAGTGCATGATAACCACTGCGGACGGGGATGATGTCGAAGAGAAAATCTTCACTTCTGGAATTATCTGGTGGGCCGAAGACTACTTCCAGCGTTATAGACCCTGTGCAGTAGGCCTCCACGCCGGGTATATATTACTCCTTTAAAGGTGGTTTTAGTAGGCTTGACCATTCACGGATCGATACCCATTTTGCGAACAGTGTCCTGATAAAGCAGGTTAAGACTGCTGCCGCCGTCCATGAGGACTCGAGTGAGATGGAATCCGTTGATGATTGGATCGAGGACCAATGTTGCTGAACCTCCAGACGGATACTGGTTGGATGGTCCCTACGATCAAAAGTGATCGGACAAGCCGACCATGGATTGAATTTTGGGGTGACTGGCTCAATGGCGTAGATGTCCCTTAGTGCATGCTTGCGCTCCCGCTTAGGGATATGAGTGATGTAGATCATATTCACTTTTTTTACCTCGGGGGAAATTTCTTCCCCTCCCCCCTCGTGTTCGGTGGGAGAGGCTCATCGCCATCGTCGCTAGGCGGCTCCTTCCCCTTATGTTTGGTGTTTAGCTTACCGGCCTGTTTAAAGACTGAATAATTTCTGTTGGTACGATTGGCAGGCTTGTCAGGGGTGCCATGAATCTTGCAAGGCCAATCGAGTATTTTGTCCAAACTGGATGGACCATCTTTGTGTCCTTTGAATGCTTCTTCCGCTGACCGGGTTTAGAGCCACTGAGTCCGGCGTTGACCGTCGTGTCTTCGGTATCTTCATTGTTGCTTCGACGCTTGTGTTTGTTACGTCGTGGCCTACCGTTGCCATCTCTGGCTTCAAAGGTGCCACAGTCGCTGGTGCTATTGCTTCTATGAGCTAGCCAGTTGTCTTCTCCCGCACAAAAGTGGGTCATGAGTGTGGTAAGAGCTGCCACAGACTTCGGTTTTTCTTGGTCGAGGTGTCGGGCGAGCCATTCATCACGGACGATGTGTTTAAAGGCCGCGAGGGCTTCGGCGTCTGGGCAATCGACAATTTGGTTCTTTTTAATTAAGAACCTAGTCCAGAGTTTCCGTCTGACTCTCCGGGTTGCTGGACTATATGACTAAGGTCATC
Organism: Triticum dicoccoides; assembly: GCF_002162155.2. Classification (NCBI taxonomy): domain Eukaryota; kingdom Viridiplantae; phylum Streptophyta; class Magnoliopsida; order Poales; family Poaceae; genus Triticum; species Triticum dicoccoides. The sequence goes on along the minus strand of NC_041386.1, from coordinate 247,090,183 downwards.
GGTGTCCGGAGGCCGGACGTGCCTTGGAAGTTGTCTCTAAAGGCATCTTCCAAATCTTTGCAACTACCATTGGAGTTCTCTGGGAGGCTATTTAACCAGTGCTGCACTGGCCCTTTCAGTTTTAAGGGGAGATATTTGATGGCATGGAGATTGTCACCGCGAGCCATGTGGATATGGAGACGGAAATCTTTGATCCATACTGTGGGATCCGTCGTGCCATCGTATGATTCAATATTTACGGGTTTAAACCCCTCTAGGAACTGGTGGTGCATTACCTCATCAGTGAAGCATAGGGGTGTGCGACGCCTCTGTATCGGGCGATGTGATGACGGAGTTCGGATGACGTCCGTATGCAGTTTTCGGCCCGGGTGAGGTTGTGCCTATCGCGCCAGGCCTGATGGTCGTCTTCTCGCATTGGGGCATGCCCCCTTGACCCATATATTGATCTGGCTTGGCCTGCTCTATTGTCCAGGTCCTGTTGTAGGTCGTAGGTGTATCCTGGAGCCATTGTATCTCTGCCTCTATGACGAGGTGGTGCGGGTTGGTGTTCAGCGTAGGTGGCCGCTTTATCTTGCCCATGTGGTGGCCGGTCTGGTTCATCAGCGCGGTCATGTCTTGACGGTATTGGCTTGAGGGTATCGTCATCAAATTGTGGTAGTGGCCGTCACTTCAGATAACTCTTTGTCGGGCATTGGAGGCCATATTCTTCGGCAGCTAGGACCTGGGTCCATCTGTTCTTTGAGTGTATCATGTTCAGCTTGGAGCTGTTGCTGCTTATTTTTTAGGCTTCTCACAGTCGCGATTAGTTGGCGCTTAAAGCGCTCCTGCTCGAGGGGTTCCTCTGTAATGATGAAATATTCATCGTCGAGGATGACATCATCCTCGGAGATCGGTAGATAGTTTCTATCTTCCGAATCCTCGTTCCCGACCGGATCGCCGGGGTTAACTTGCCCCTCCTCCCCATAATCTTGTTCAGATGCGGGCTCGATGGGGGTTTCGGGGTCTTCCGCATTCTCTGGAGTGTTATTGTCTCCAGTGCCGGTATTAGTGTCTTTTTCACGACGCGATTTTGAGCGGCGTCGTTGGCGTCAGACGCTTCGATGGTGCCTCAGCAGGCTTTTCCTAAACCGGATTCTTCCTATCTTCGCCATCGTCCTCTTTGGGTGTATCGACCATACACACGTCGTATGTGGAGGTGGCCGTCCAACGTCCGGTAAACGGCGGGTCTTGGCCTTGTTTGTCTCCGGCATCGTTGTCCATGTCGTCTATGTCTTCGGAGGTGTAATCTAGCATGTCGGTTAAGTCCTCGACGGTAGCTATGAAGTGGGTGGTGGGTGGGATGTAAAATTCCCTGCTCTCAGCCCCTAATCCGGGCTGGGCGTAGTTCAAAGGTGATCCCTCTGTAATGTCAAGGGATCGCATTAAGTCCACAAACTCATTTAAAAGCGAGGATTGGATGGGGAAATGAGAGTCTGCGGAGCTAGCCAGGGCAAAAGCCTCCTAGCCATGCTCACTTGGCATGGACTTTGAGAGTTCAGAGCTAGAGTCTGTGGGCAAGTCCGGCCTTCCAAAGATAGGGAGAACCCAGTCTAACTCTGGGCTTGCCAAGGACACAATCGCCTCTAGATCTCCGGTAGTGAGCTTCATAGCATAGAGTCCGGCCGGCTCCAAACTCCCATCTGCGAACCCGACAGTTTGCTCCGGATCTAGGGCCAGAGCGGTGGTCGGGGCCGTGAACCCTTCGAAGATCAAGTCTCCTCGGATATCAGCAACATAATTTAGGTTCCCAAAACTGATCCGATGACCAGGGGCATAGCTGTCGATCTGTTCGAGGTGGCCAATTGAGTTGGCACGCAGAGCGAAGCCGCCGAACACAAAAATTTGACCGGGGAGGTAAGTTTCCCCCAAAACAGCATTGTTGTTGATGACCAAACGAGCCATCGAACCTTCTGTCGATGGCACAGTGGAACTCTCAATGAAAGCACCAATTTCGGTGTCAAAACCGGCCGATCTCGGGTAGGGGGTCCCGAACTGTGCGTCTGAGGATCGAAGGTAACATGAGACAAGGGGGACACGATGTTTACCCAGGTTCGGTCCCTCTTAATGGAGGTAATACCCTACTTCCTTCTTGACTGACTATGATGAGTATAGGGGTTACAAGAGTCGATCTACCTCGAGATCGTAATGTCTAAACCCTAGCCATCTAGCCTATGTAAATTCTGATAGCCTCTACGGACCAAACCCTCCAGTTTATATAAACACCAGAGGAGCCAGGGGTTGTATAGAGTCGGTTTACAGAGAAAGGAAACTACACATATGGACGTCAAGCTTGCCATCCACGCAAAGGAGAGTCCCATCTGGACACGACGGAAAGCCTTCTGACTTGTATCTTCACGGCCCACCAGTCCGGCCCACGTGACACATCCCGAACACTTGAGGACCCCTTAATCCGGGACTCCCTCAGTCGCTTCTCAATCTATTTTCTAGCCTTCATTTGTACTAAGCGGGAGTACTGCTTGTGCATCCAAACTCCTTAAACCAAGTTGTGCCAAATGAGTCCACCATACCTACCTATATGCGGTATTTTTGTGCCGTTCCAAGTAAATTTGTATGCGCCAACTCTAATTTTCAAAATAAATTTCCTTTTTGTGTGCCCGTACCGCTCATGAAGCGGCAGGGTGGCCAATATTTTCCATGCTAGATGCATTATTCTCAAGATGAGTGTTTATTCACTTGTCAATGCATGAGAGTGTGGCAAAGGTAATAGGGATGCCCAGTTCCGAAATGAAAATAAATTTTATTTATGTTGTCAATAATAAATTCCATGGAAAGTGTTGGTATGGAAGGCACCCGTGGATACAGCTAGCCATGGATTGTGAAATAATGGTGGAAAAAGGAATAAATTTATAGCTCTGAGCTCTAGCACCTGTACAAATCTCTGCTTCCCTCTATGAAGGTCCTATCTATTTACTTTTATGCTATTTTTACTTTATTTTGAGTGTCCATATTATCATACAAAGCACCAACTAGGGAACACTATTGTCATACTTGTGCATTGGATGTAGCTAATATTCGAGTGTGTTTCACGAATGGATCAATGATTGAGCATAATGGGCTAGCGATAGCTTTCTTTAGTGTTGATATTTTGAAAGACATGGTTGCTTGTTGATATCTTTGAGTATTGATGTCCTCATGTCAAATTATAGACTATTTCTTTGAATCATGCAAGTCCAAATGTCCATGCTATAAAAGGAAAGAGTATATGAGGAATATGATAGGTAGCATTCCACATCAAAAAATTCGTTTTCAACTGCTACTTTATCATGATGAGTTTTATAAGAAAGAGTTGTTGTTATGATGATAGGAGAAGTGATTGAAATTATCGTTGATCAAACTTATGCACTATGCTAGCATTCACACTTCATAAATTATTTCTTCTATCATTTACCTACACAAGGATGAGTAGGAATTAGGCTTGGGGATGCTGATACATCTCCAACATATCTATAATTTATGAAGTATTCATGCCATGTTTACAATAATTTTATATGGTTTTGGTATAATTTTATATGGTGTTGTTTTTGTGCGAAAATAAAAATTCTCCAAATGTAACAAAACTTTTTAACAATTTTTTTGGAACAAAAGAGGCACTAGAAGCTTCGTGGGAGGACTAAAAGGTGAAGGAGGTGAGCACAACCCACCAGGGCGTGCCTGGTGCCTTACCTTGTGCTGGTGTCTCATGGGCCCCTCGAAGCCCATCTTCGCGTGAAACCAACGCCAAAAAATCCTATAAATACGGAAACCTCTAGAAATAATCCTAGATCAGAAGTTCCACCACTGCAAGCTTCTGTATCCATGAAAAACCAATCTATACCCTGTTCCGGCACCCTGCCTGAGGGGGAAATCATCACCAGGGCCCATCTTCATCATCCCGATGGCCACCATGACGAGGAGGGAGTAGTCCACCCTCGGGGCTGAGGGTTTGTACTAGTAGCTATGGGTTCAATCTCTCTCTATCTCTCTCTCTTATGTTCTTGAGATGGCATGATCTTGATATATCGCGAGCTTTGTTAATATATATTTGGGTCATATGGTGTTTCTCCCTCTCTATCCTGTTGTGATGAATTTGAGTTTTCCCTTTTGGATTTTGTTTTATCAGATTGAATACTTTTATGGATTTAAGAGCACTTGATGTATGTCTTGCTATGAATACCCGTGCTGACAATGGGGTATCATATTGATTCACTTGATATGTGTTTTGGCACTCAAGTCGCGGATCCCCGAGGTGACATTGGGGTAATCTATGCATAGGGATTGACGCACATTCTCATCTTTGTTTCTCTGATAGTAATCTCGAGGCACTCTTTGAGGTTATTTGTGTTGGATTGAGCATTATGAATTTGAAATTGTTTGATGCATATCGTATAATCAACTCACGGATACTCGCAGTGACATTGGGTGTCTAGGCAACATTAGAGTTGGTTGTTCTGTATCATATGGTGTTATTTTAGTATGAACTCTTGGATAGATCGATCGGAAAGAATAGCTTGGTTTTATTTTAGTACAAACTCTAGGATAGATTGATCGGAAAGAATAGCTTTGAGGTGGTTTTGTACCCTACAAACAATTTCTTCTAATGTTCTCTGCTAGATAAGAACTTTGGAGTGATTCTTCATCGAACGTTGAGGGATGGTTATATGATCCAATTATATTAGTATTGTTGGGAGATTGCACTAGCAAAAGTACGGACCCTAGTCCTTGTTTTCAAGCATTGCAATATCGTTTGTGCTCTGTTTTATCAATAGCTACATTGCTGTTTTTTATTGTTCCTATTACAAAAATCAATATCTACTATCATTACTACACTAGTATCACCATCTCTTCGCTGAACTAGTGCACCTATATAATGTACCATTGTATTTGGTGTGTTGGGGACACAAGAGACTTTTTATTATTTGGTTGCAGGGTTGTTTAAGAGAGACCATCTTTATCCTACGCCTCCCACGGATTGATAAACCTTAGGTCATCCACTTAAGGGAATATTGCTATTGTCCTACTAAACTCTATGCTTGGAGGCCCAACATGATTCTACAAGAATAAAGTTGTGTAGTAGACATCATTCTAGGTAAAGCAAATCTCAAGTGTGTGTAGAGTTGTATCGGTGGTCGATAGAACTTGAAGAGAGTATAAATTCTACATTTAGCTCCTCATTGGATTCAACACTCTTATTTATCGAAAAAAACTACAATTGATCCCTTATACTTGTGGGTTATCATGTCCCAACAAGCCCTACCTAACCACCTGCCCGCTCGACACCTATCGGCAAGTTCTTGACAACTACCATAGTGGAACGGTGGGAGGAAGCTTATCGGTCTTGAGGATGTTAGTCCGAAGCTTGACAACAACTTGAGTATTGATCTTCATGGTTTTGATTACCAAGTATTGAGTGTTTAGAAGATCATTCTATGACAAGCCCTTGTCATCAGGAAGGATGCAACTGTATGTGCATAGTTCGGGTATGAACACCCATGTTCAATACACCGACACTATTGCAGTTAACACACCTTTCCACTTCTTATTTGCTTATCTAGCGTGCTCCAGCCTACATACTGAAGATATCATTTGGAGATCATGTTGTTTACCATGGATATATTTGGTATGTTTAGCATGTTGTACTTAACATGCCTTTCGATGTTCTTAGATAGGACAATATTGGGAATGACTATTGTTTTCCATCGAGGTTAGTTTCATCTAATGGCTTATGTATACTCCCTCGGCCCCATAATATAAGATGTTGATACATCCAATATGTGAGTTTATTGGATGTAATAAGATCTTATATATTGAGACGAAGGGAGTATTGTACTACATCATTGTGCAATTGCAGTTTAGCTTCTCAAATTAACTTGTTTCCTATAGGCACATATGTTACTGGTAAAGATCTGTGCTTCACACTTTGTGCGTATGGGGCAATGAGATATTCATGAAGCAGCATCAAGTGAGGAAACTAATAAAGATTGTTAGTAAAGAGATATTCATAGGCACATATTTGTTTATACTTTATCCAAGACAATAGTGAACTGCAGGATAATAACTAAGAACTCTATAGCCTTCTTTTTACTACCCATAATGAGTTGTTAGATGACAATGTTTCAATCTTTTTTATTTGCAGTGGTTCTCAAAGCAGTTTATTCAAGATTTCCTCTTAAACTACATGATTGGTGGTCATGCAAAGGTTAAAGTATTTCTACCAAACTATAATGTATATCTAGAAGTCCTCATGAAGACAGTGAAGGATGGGTGGTCGGCCCTCACAAGGGGTTGGACTAGAGTCGTGCATGCATTCAGCATAATGGAGGGCATAATATGAGCATTAAGCTTTACCTTTTACAACAACCAGAACATCTTTTGCCTCTTTCTTTACCGTCTTTAATATATTATACAACCCTAGTTCATCATTCTTTATTTGGTGCTTATGTAATTCTTGAACATATGTACGTGTGAATTGAATAATGCAATGGTTTTGAACCTGATGGATATGAAAAAAGTTATTGCCTACTTTTTAATTAAAATTATGTACAATTTTAAATTACATCGAATAAATTAGGGAGAAAATACGGTTTGCGGGTCATTATGCCACACGCGGTTTATAAAGCACAGTGTGTGTGATATACCAAAAAACCAAATATTCTGACACGTTTCACAAAGAGAAAACTTGTGGACCATGCACACACTTGCCGTTTTCAAACCGTGTGTGACGTCAGATAATATTGCATATGGTGCAACCGAACTAAATATTTGTGATAGTCTCTTTATCGTACACGCTTTACAATCATGAATTGTTTGTGATGTTGTTCGCATCGTAAACGTTGCACCACATAATAGCTTGTGTGATAGTTATCTGAAAGAGCAACTATCCCTGGGTGGTTTTGGTAATTCCTAACAACATATAGCTCATTGAGCTAATACTATTTCAAGATAAATATTTTAGGAAAGCTCAATGATTGGCATGGCATGGATTAGAAATGTGAACCCCTTAGAATGCTAAGGACAAAAGATTGGCTCAAGCTCAAAAGCTCAAGACTGTACATTTTACCTTTTAGTGATCCAAGATCACATTGAGTCCATAGGAAAAGCCAATACTACTAAAAGGGGATGAGGTGTTGCTTAATGGGTTACTTGCTCAAAATGCTTAGTGATATGCTCCAAAACCCTCAACCACTTTCTCATATCCACATATGTCCCAAACCAAAAGTCAAACTCGGCCCCACCGAAACTTTCCATCCGGCGCCACCGAGTTCATTTGACATAGCCACTGCCACAAACCCTAGTCACTTCGGTCTCACCGATAGGGATCTCGGTCTCAGCGAGATGGGATTGCAAACTCTCTGTTTCCCTTCGTAATGTTTCGGTCTAACCGAGATGAGTGATCGGTCCCACCGAGTTCGCAATGCAAACTCTTTGTTTCCCCTTTGTAACGTTTCGGTCAAACCGAGATGAGCGAATCGGTCCCACCGAGTTTGCCTGACCAACTCTCTAGTTAGCTTATTTCCAAAATTGGTCCCACCGAGTTTGTGTAATCGGCCTCACCGAGAATACGTTATGCCTAACCCTAATGAAATCGGTCCCGCCGAGTTGACGAGTCGGTCCCACCGAAAATCCTAACGTTCACATTTTGAACTGAATCGGTCCGATCGAGTTTCACGATTCGGTCTCACCGAGTTTGGTAAATTGTGTGTAACGATTAGATTTTGTGTGGAGGCTATATATACCCCTCCACCCACTCTTCACTCATGGAGAGAGCCATCGGAACATGCCTACACTTCCAACTTACATTTTCTTAGAGAGAACCACCTACACTTGTGTTGAGGTCAAGATATTCCATTCCAACCATATGAATCTTGATCTCTAGCCTTCTCCAAGATGCTTTCCACTCAAATCATCTTTCCACAAAATCCAAATCAGTGAGAGAGAGTTGAGTGTTGGGGAGACTATCATTTGAACCACAAGAGCAAGGAGTTCATCATCAACACACCATCTATTACCTTTTGGAAAGTGGTGTCTCCTAGATTGGTTAAGTGTCACTTGGGAGCCTCCGTCAAGATTGTGAAGTTGAACGAAGGAGTTCGTACGGGAAAGAATATCGCCTACTTCGTGAAGATCTACCCTAGTGAGGCAAGTCCTTCGTGGGCGATGGCCATGGTGGGATAGACAAGGTTGCTTCTTCGTGGACCCATCGTGGGTGGAGCCCTCCGTGGACTCGCACAACTGTTACCCTTTGTGGGTTGAAGTCTCCATCAACGTGGATGTATGATAGCACCACCTATCAGAACCAAGCCAAAAATCTTCGTGTCTACATTGCGTTTGCTCCCTCAAAATTCCTCCCTTTACCTTCATGTGCAATGTTTTACATTCCGTTGCTATACTCTTAGACTTGCATGTGTAGGTTGTTTACTTGACTAGTGCTAAGTTGATAAAATCTGCCAAGACTTCAAATTGGGAAAAGGCTCGATTTTTATTTGGTTAAGTACTCTAATTACCCCCCCCCCCTCTAGACATACTTTTGATCCTACAAGTGGTATCAGAGCTTTGGTCTCCATTTGCCTTGATTTCCATAGCTTTTGGTGATCATAGCCTTGGTTTCACAAGTTAGGAGAGTATGGCATCTAGCGAGGGAAATTATCACCGTAGAGGTCCTTACTTTGATGGTACAAATTTTGCTAGTTGGAATCATAAGATGAAAATACATATTCTTGGACATAACCCTGCCGTTATTGTGTGTATTAGCTTGCAAGGTGAATTCTTTGATGGGAGAGAACCCAACCGTGAAGCTAGCGTGGAAGACTTGAAGATGCTGCAATACAATGCTCAAGCTTGTGATATTCTCTTCATCAGATTGTGCCCCGAAGAATTCAACAAAATCAGCCGTCTTGAGAATGCAAAGGAAATTTGGGATACTTTGATTGATATGCACGAAGGTACTGACCCTGTCAAGGAATCCAAATTGGATGTGCTTCAAAGTCAACTTGACAAGTTCAAAATGAAGGATGGTGAAGGTGTTGCTAAAATGTACTCTAGGCTTGCTCTCATCACAAATGAGATTGCCGGCTTAGGAAGTGAAGAGATGACCGATAGATTCATCATCAAGAAGATCCTAAGAGCCTTGGATGGAAAGTATGATACCCTGTGCACATTGATCCAAATGATGCCCAATTACAAAGATTTCAAGCCAGCGGAAGTCATTGGAAGAATTGTTGCTCATGAGATGTCACTCAAGGATAAGGAAGAGCTTCACAACAAGTCAAGTGGTGCTGACAAAGCCTCATGTGATGCTCCCACATCATGAAGTGAGAAACAAGCCTTCAATGAAGAATTGAGCCTAATGGTGAAGAATTTCAACTAGTTCTACAAGAGTAGAAGCAAGGAAAGAGGTTCCAAGTCAAGGTCCTACAATGACAAAAGATCTTCAAGTTGTGAACGTAATTGCTACAATTGTGGTAGACCGGGACACTATTCCAATGAGTGTACGGATCCCTACAAAAGAAGAGAATATTCTCCCAAAAGAAGAAGTAGAAGAGAAGAATCGCCACTAAGAGAGAGAAGGAGTAGAGATGATCGTTATGAATGAAGAACATCACGGAGAAGCAAGGAATCAGAAAGGAAGGACAAATCATCAAGGAGCTACACAAAACGAAGACATCAAGCTCATGTTAGTGAATGGGTATCCGGCTCCGACTTCGACAATCACTCTGAGAGAAGTTATCACTCCGACTCCGAATATACTCAAGATGAAGGTGTTGCTGGTCTAGCACTTGTGTCAACCAACTCCTATGACATATTTGAGTCACCAAATGAAGGAATTGGAAGATGCTTCATGGCTAGAGTATGAGTTTGAGTCTCCGAATCATCTCCTTGCTACCAGTGACCTCCAAATCAGTGAGAGAGAGTTGAGTGTTGGGGAGAGTATCATTTGAAGCACAAGAGCAAGGAGTTCATCATCAACACACCATCTATTACCTTTTGGAGAGTGGTGTCTCCTAGATTGGTTAGGTGTCACTTGGGAGCCTCCGTCAAGATTGTGGAGTTGAACCAAGGAGTTTTTATGGGCAAGGAGATCGCCTACTTCATGAAGATCTACCCTAGTGAGGCAAGTCCTTCGTGGGAGATGGCCATGGTGGGATACAAAAGGTTGCTTCTTCGTGGACCCTTCGTGGGTGGATGCTTCCGTGGATTTGCGCAATTGTTACCCTTCGTGGGTTGAAGTCTCAATCAACGTGGATGTACGATAGCATCACCTATCGGAACCATGGCAAAAATCTCCGTGTCTACATTGCGTTTGCTCCCTCCAAACACCTCTCTTTACCTTCATGTGCAATGTTTTACATTCCGCTACTATACTCTTAGACTTGCATGTGTAGGTTGTTTACTTGACTAGTGCTAAGTTGCTAAAATCTGCCAAGACGTAAAATTGGGAAAAGGCTAGATTTTTATTTGGTAAAGTAGCCTAATCACCCCCCCCCCCTCTAGACATACTTTTGATCCTACATTATCCCATCCGACACGAGTACACCTGTCGGACATTTTATAAACTTATCTGGCACATGTACGATGATTAAATTATCTTGTTAATATAAATCACAAACGGTGCGACAAAAGTAAATGTGTGCAATAGTCTCCTTACCATACATGCTTTATAACCGTGCATTATTTGTCATGGGACGTGCTTCATAAATGGTGTACAACAGAATATCATGTGCGATGGTAATACCATCCCACACGACTAGCAAGGATGGATCGTTTGGGAAATTTGATATATCACAAATGGTTGTGTGACGACTCATGTTCTGGGTAGATGCGGGCATCACATACGCTTAGTTCTACCAAATGTAAGCTTACTTGCTCCCTAGGACCGCTGATTTTCTGGATCGTGTGAGATGGAACCCCCTATAGCACACATGTAAGGCAATGGTTTAAAAGTCTGTCGTGAAAAGGGTAAGAACCATTTGTATAGGATGTCGCTGCACCAGTGGTTGGTCCCTTCGTCAAGTGGAGGTTCAGAATGCATTCCTTCATGTTGTCTTAGAGGAAGATGTTTACATGGGGCAACCTCCTTGATTTGTTGATCCTGATCAACTACGTCATTTTTGTCAGCTGATCGAGGTGATTTATGGTCTCAAATAGACCCCTCACACTTGGGATGCCCATCTTAGTTCAGCTCTTCGGTCACATGGATTTGTTTCGTCCGCTGCACACATATTTGTTCCTTTTACAATGCCCTAAGGTCATGATGTATCTGTTTGTTTATGTTGATGATATTATTCTAATCAATTCTTCATTTGCTGCAGCTGACTAGCTAATATTAAATCTTCGACATGATTTTGCTGCCACAGATCTCAGCCCTATTCATTGTTTTTGGGATTGGAAGAAACTCATACTATTGTTTGTCTCTCGCTCACTCAGAACAAATATTCCCAAGATCTCCTTCGTCGGGCTGGCATGTTGAAGTGTAAGCCCGTATCTACGCCCATGGCTATAACTAAGAAGATTTACACTGATGTTGGTGTGCTTCTCTCTTCTGATGACGCTACGGAGTATTGCAACATTGGTGGTGGTCTTTAGTATCTCACCATCACTCGACTAGATATTCCTTTGCAGTTAATCTTTTCTGCCGGTGTCTTCATGCGCCTCGCGACACACACTGGTCCATGGTCAAACACATTATGCGTTATGTCAGACCCACTGCTTCTTTTGGTTTGTGTTTAGCCTGCCTCCTCTGGTGTGTTGTCTGCCTTTTCTGATGCGGATTGGGTGGTGAGTCCTGATGATCAGCAATCCATGGGTGGATCTGTGTTTTTTGGCTTAAACTTGACCGCCTAGAATGCTTGGAAGCAAGCCACCATTTCTCGGAGTAGCATAGAAGCTGAGCACAAAGTTGTTGTCAATTCTACTACTGAACTTAATTGGGTATAGTCCTTGCTGCAAGAGTTGGGTATCCCTCAAGACATGCCTCTAGTTCTCTGATGTGATTATACTGCGCCACTTATGTTTCATCCAACATTGTTCTCCATGCACTGATGAAACATATTGAAGTAGACTTTCATTTTGTAAGGGAACATGTTGCACAGAAGCTATTACAAATCAAGTTGATCTCGTCTAAAAATCAACTTGCTGACATCTTTACTAAGCCATTGCCAATTCCTGTTTGAAGTATGTCAGTGCAAACTTAACCTTCTTGACACCGGTTCAGATTCTAGGAGGGTATTAGAATTCAGACTGTATACGACTGTAGCTTTTAACCTTCCATACATATCTTCTTATACCAACACATGCAATATATATAGAGATGTACACACACCCCCAAGGGTCATGCGATTCCCTTGGATCCTCCTAAACATAATTTGTACACTAAAAACAACAACTCATACACTAATACTCCCTCCTTTTTGGTTTATTGGGCTCATCTTATTTTCTTGGTTTTCCATATTATAAGTCTCATTTTCACTTCTTTCCACCACATGTTCACATTTTAAGGTGCATTAAATTGATGCAAGGAAGGGTTAAAAGAAACTAACCAATGCATGTAGCCATTCTTGTGTTAGACAAACTAGGGTTTGGAACAATGCTCGATACCCTTGGTGGGTACGGCTGTCATATATTTATAAGAGGGAACTGTACAAATACAGGTTATGTTACAACACGTATATCTACTATATACTTAGTCTAACACCCTCCCTCAATCTTAGCTATGTCCTGAAACACTCAGAAGGTTAAGATTGCGTCGACATCCTTTGAAAGAAGGCAAGGGTAAGGGTTTAGTGAAAATATCAGCAAGTTGATCCTTAGAAGAAACAAACTTGATCTGAAGGAGCTTCTGAGCAACACGTTCCCTCACAAAGTGATAGTCAACTTCAATGTGCTTCGTTCGTGCATGAAATACTGGATTGGTTGAAAGATATGTGGCACCAATTTTATCACACCAAAGGATAGGCGGCTGAGTTGGAGAGACCTTCAACTCTCGAAGCAACGATTGCACCCACATGATCTTAGTTGTGGCATTAGCAACCACTTTGTACTCAGCTTCAGTACTACTCCGAGACACCATAGCTTGCTTGCAAGCTTGTCAGGCGATCAAGTTAGGTCCAAAGAACACAGCATTTCCCCCTGTGGACCGCCGATCATTAGGACTACCAGCCCAGTCGGCATCAAAAAATGCTGAGATTAGTCCAGAAGGTGCAGGCTGAAGATGGAGACCATATGAACCAGTGTGACGAACATAGCGCAAGATGCGCTTAACGGCTGACCAGTGAGGATCACACGATGAATAATGGTACTGGCACACACGGTTAACTACAAATGATATGTCTGGTCAAGTGATGAGCAAGTACTGCAACCCACCAACAATGTTGTGGTACTCAGTGGCATCCTCGGGAGAGAGCAAGTCACCAACAAGAGCTGTTAGTTTGTTTGTGGCAGACATAGGAGTCGTAGCAGCCTTGCACTGCAACATACCTGCACAACATAGGAGATCCTGGGAGTACTTCTTCTGAGTAAGAGTCAAGCCACCATGAGAATGAAGAACCTCCAGACCCAGAAAATAATGCAGTCTCCCAAGATCCTTAACAGCAAACTCAGCACCAAGAGAGGACACAAGCCGATCCGTAGCAGCAGCAGACGAACTAACAAGGATGATGCCATCAACATAGACCAGAATGTACATAGTCACCTCTGGTCGCTGAAAAATAAACAAAGACATGTCCGCTGCAGAAGGCACAAACCCATGCGCACGAAGAGCAGCGCCAAGACGTGCATGCCACGCACGAGGGGCCTACTTCAGACCATAGAGAGCTTTGACAAGACGACACAAATGATGTGCCTGAGAAGGATCAACAAAACCTGGCGGCTGACGCATATAAACCTCTTCTTCCAGAACTCCATGGAGAAAAGCATTCTGAACGTCAAGCTGTCGAAGCGACCATCCTCGAGTAATAGCCAAGGAGAGAAGAACATGAATAGTGGTTGGTTTAATAACAGGACTGAATGTGTCTGCATAATCAATGCCATACCGTTGTTTGAGTCCCTTGGCAACCAGGCATGCCTTGTATCTCTCAGTGGAGCCATTAGCATGTTTCTTCGCCTTGAATACCCATTTAGAGTCAATGACATTGACACCAGATGGAGGTGGAACCAAACGCGAAGTGTTGTTTCTTTGAAGAGCATGGATCCCCTGCTCCATCGCAGCACGCTAGTGTGGAATGCCAAGTGTTGCCTGAAAATGTTGCAGTTCAGTCGTAGGATCGGCCTCAGCATGCGCCATACAGGCCGCAAGCCACGCGACAGTGCCATCAGTGCGCTTCTTCGGTTGGAAGATGCCACTCTTTCTGCGAGTATGAGGACGCAGGATGACGGGCGGAGGTGGCGGTGGAGCAGCCACCACAGAGGAGCCACTGTCCAGCAGCGGCGAGGAGGACACGCTTGTGGGCGAGCCAATGATCGCGTCCGGTGGCATGGTCAGGGTCGACGCCGGGCCTGGAGTGATCGCCGAGGACAGGATGGGCGTGATCGGCGAAAACAAGCCAGGCGATGACAACCCACCCGAAGCATCGAGCGGTGAGGCCGTCGGCCCAGGTGACAGTGCCGCGGGGTCAGCCTGTAACTCCCGGATAATCATGCTACAGCAATCTCACGTTGATGGTGCCACGTCACCTCTGTCACTGTAGTTAATCACGGGTTAAATAAAAACCGTTTCGAAATTCAAATTCAAATTTATGATGGCAATAAAAGTTTTCAAAAATTAAAACTAAAAAGTTTGGTGGTTGTCAAATATTACATCGGTAATTATGGTGGAGTGCACACATTTTTATAAAGTGTCTGAATATTCTAAAATGAATTAAAACAGAAAAGGAAAAATAAGAAAAAAAACCGAATAAATAAAGGGAGGGGGAAAACCCCCTGGCCAACTGGGCCAAA
>NC_041386.1:247074366-247074907 GCF_002162155.2 Triticum dicoccoides | reverse complement strand
CGTCCCGCTGCTGCCCGTCGCCAGACCTCGCCGTCCCCGTCTTCCACCTCACCGGGACCACGTTGCCGCCGAACGCCTCCTCGCCCTCCTCCTCGCCGGTCCTCCTCGACCTCCCCCGAGCCCACTGCCCCGAACCCCTACTCCGCGCCGTGAGCATCGCCCCTCTCTTCTCCCCCTCTGCTCCCGTCGCCGGATCCGACCGTGCCCGCCATCCGCGCCGAGGCCCTGGTGCCGTCCCCGATGGCCACAGGCCTCGCGCTGCTTCGCCCCGCCCACGCACGCGCTCACGGCCGCGGCCTCCGCGCCGCGACTGGGCCAGTGCCCCGCTCGCTCCCCCTACCGTCTCGGCCAACCACGGTGCTCGCCGACCTGCCACCCTTCGCGGGCGCCGCCTACGGCCAGCTCGTCGTGGGTGTGCTCCGGCGAGCCACCGACCCGCAGCACCCCCCCGCGCCCCCCCTGCTCCCCTCGCCCCACGCCGGCCCCTGAACCCCATCCCCTCGCCTCCGTCCCCCTCGGCGCACGACCGATGGCGCCGGCC
>NC_041386.1:247073431-247074356 GCF_002162155.2 Triticum dicoccoides | reverse complement strand
CCCACGCCGGCCCCTGAACCCCATCCCCTCGCCTCCGTCCCCCTCGGCGCACGGCCGATGGCGCCGGCCCCCAGCGATCCTCCGTGCGGCCGCCCGTTGCAGTGGCCGGCGACGCCTCGCCGTTTCCCCAGTTGGCCTGGGCGGCACCCATTCGGGCTGGCGCCCGTCGCCTGCACACCGAACCCGATAGGCCCCTAGGGGCCTATGACAAACAGGGCCCGTGCCCCATAACGTTTTTGAAAAAAAAAGGAAAAGGAATTTAAAAAATAGAAAAAAAATGATTTAATAAAATTAATTATTAATTAATTAATTAACTAATGAATTAATTAAGTTAATTAATCCAGTTTAATTAATTTAATTAACTAGTTAAGTTTAATTAAACTGTAATTAGATTAACCTAAACCCTAATTAACCTAATTAGAGGATGACAGGTGGGTCCCCCCTGGACCCACATGTCAGGTTGAACAAGTCAACTCTGTTGACTGCTGATGTCAGCATGACATCATGCTGACGTCATAAATCCATTTTTTCGAATTAATTAATTAATTAATTAAATTCCAGAAATTAATAAAATCTTTAGAAAATCATATCTTTTAATCCGTAACTCGGATTAAAATATTTTCAACATGAAAGTTGCTCAGAACGACGAGACGAATCCGGATACGCAGTCCGTTCGTCCGCCACGCACCCCTAACATATCAAACTCGCAACTTTCCCCCTCCGGCTCCTCTGCCCGAAAACACGAAACACCGAGGATATTTTCCCGGATGTTTCCCCCTTCACCGGTATCGCCTATCCCTACGTTAGGTCACCCCTAGCACAACGTATTGCCGCGTCTTGCTTTGTGTTACATTTGATTGCTCTGTTATTTATTGTGTTCCCCCTCCGTTACTCCTTTCCGGTAGACTCCGAGACCGATGCTGAT
>NC_041386.1:247066887-247073239 GCF_002162155.2 Triticum dicoccoides | reverse complement strand
GAGCAACCAGGCAAGCCCCCCCCCTTGATCACCAGATATCGCCTACTCTTCTCTATACTGCTTGCATTAGAGTAGTGTAGCATGTTACTGCTTTCCGTTAATCCTATTCTGATGCATAGCCTGACCTTGTTGCTACATCTGTTGATACCTTACCTGCAATCCTAAATACTTAGTATAGGATGCTAGTTTATCATCATTGGCCCTACATTCTTGTCAGTCTGCCTTGCTATACTATTGGGCCGTGATCACTCGGGAGGTGATCACGGGTATATACTATACATACATACATACTATACAGATGGTGACTAAAGTCGGGTCAGCTCGAAGAGTACCCGCGAGTGATTCACGGATTGGGGGCTGAAAGGACCTTTGTCCCGACGGCCCTCTGTGTGGATCTTTGTGGCGGAGCGACAGGGCAGGTTAAGACCACCTAGGAGAGAGGTGGGCCTGGCCCTGTTCGGCGTTCGCGGATACTTAACACGCTTAACGAGATCTTGGTATTTGATCTGAGTTGGCTACGAGCCTATACGCACTAACCAACTACGTGGGAAAGATATGGGCACTCGGCGTCGTGGTATCAGCCGAAGCACTTCGTGACGCCAGAGTGGCGCGCGCCGGATTGGAACGTAAGCCTGCTCTTGTATTAAGGGGGCTAGTTCTGCTTTCGGCCGCATACGCAACATGCAGGTGTGCTATGGGCGATGGGCCCAGACCCCTGCGCGCTTAGGTTTAGACCGGCGTGCTGGCCTCTCTGTTGTGCCTAGGTGGTGCTGCGACGTGTTGATCTTCTGCGGCCGGGCATGACCCAGGAAAGTGTGTGCGGCCAAATGGGATCAAGCGTGTTGGGTAAGTTGGTGCACCCCTGCAGGGAAGTTAATCTATTCGAATAGCCATGATCTTCGGTAACAGGACGACTTGGAGTTGTACCTTGACCTTATGACAACTAGAACCGGATACTTAATAAAACACACCCTTCCAAGTTCCACAGACAACCCGGTGATCGCTTTTCTACAGGGCGACGAGAGGAGGATCGCCGAGTAGGGTTATGCTATGCGATGCTACTTGGAGATGCTGCTTGGAGATGCTACTTGAACATGCTACTTGGAGGACTTCAATCTACTCTCTCCTACATGCTGCAAGACGGAGGCTGCCAGAAGCGTAGTCTTCGACAGGATTAGCTATCCCCCTTTTATTCTGGCATTCTGCAGTTCAGTCCACCGATATGGCCCTTTACACATATACCCATGCATATGTAGTGTAGCTCCTTGCTTGCGAGTACTTTGGATGAGTACTCACGGTTGCTTTCTCCCCCCTTTTTTCCCCTTTCCTTTCTTTCTGGTCGATGCAACCAGATGCTGGAGTCCAGGAGTCAGACGCCACCGTCGACGACAACCCCTACTACGCTGGAGGTGCCTACTACTACGTGCAGCCCGCTGACGACGTCCAGGAGTAGTTAGGAGGATCCCAGGCAGGAGGCCTGTGCCTCTTTCGATCTGTATCCCAGTTTGTGTTAGCCATCTTATGGCAACTTG
Source organism: Triticum dicoccoides (assembly GCF_002162155.2). NCBI lineage: Eukaryota > Viridiplantae > Streptophyta > Magnoliopsida > Poales > Poaceae > Triticum > Triticum dicoccoides. The sequence continues at coordinate 247,071,707 of NC_041386.1, read as the reverse complement.
TTTAACTTATGTCTGTACACAGATATTGTTGCTTCCGCTGACTCGTCTATGATCGAGTACTTGTATTCGAGCCCTCGAGGCCCCTGGCTTGTATTATGATGCTTGTATGACTTATTTATGTTTTAGAGTTGTGTTGTGATATCTTCCCGTGAGTCCCTGATCTTGATCGTACATGTTTGCATGCATGATTAGTGTATGATTGAATCGGGGGCGTCACAAGTTGGTATCAGAGCCGACTGCCTGTAGGAATCCCCCTTTCCAACTCCTTGGCCGAAGTTGAGTCTAGTCATTGCAAAACTTTTACTAACTTGCCTGTGTGCCTTACGGGCCCACTTCGCCATTGGGTGGTATTAGGATCTTTTATTCCTCGACCTATACTCTAGGACTCTGATCTCTCTTCTATTCGGGTTAAATGATTTTTGCTAAATCTAACATCAGGATCTTGTTATCACTTTCACCCGGAGAGCCCCTTATTAATGATGATCGTCTGCGGCACGTGAAGACCCTAAAGATACTCTTCGCTGTTAACCCGAGAACTTATGTTCATCGCATTTGCAATTCCCCTTCCACCGTCAACCCTTATGGATAACTACTTGCAGTTGTTATTCTTACATTCATCCCCAGTTGGTCTTGTTATTACCAGATACCTCGAAACAGTCGTCGTTGTTTCGATAATCCTTTGAGCTTACCGCCTTGCTGTTCTTTGTCACCTGAATACCCATATGGATAATTCTCGCACTTATCGAGTATCCGCTCATCCCACAATTTTTCATGTGTTTCACAATGGTCTTTGAAATACTATTCGATCCTCCAAAAATCCTCAGCAACCTATTGCTCTGGAATTTCTTGTTTGCTTTCATTAAGATTAATCCCATAAGTATAGAAATCTTATTGACATTCCTTGTCATTATCATTTTGAGTCTGTTAACTCAATATGTTGCGAATGCACGCAATCATCAGTTGATCCTTTTTAAATTATCTCTCCGGCTCAGACGTCTTTCAAACATGAGCTGGTTCTCGACCAAACTATCTGTCATCGATTGTGCCTCTAGTATATTCAATTGATACGTCCTTGATCAGAACGTCTGTTTCTGATCCTTTGTTTTGGAAATCATAATTCCTTTGCATTTTAGCTTTGAATTATTCAGATGATTCCATAACCTGTTGCCTTCGCATTCCTTCCTCTTCTGGTTGATTATCGATACTCACATCAGATCCTTTGTGGACCATCAAGTCCTGTGTTGGGTTGTTATCCGACAGTGTCCTTCACATTTGATCACTTTGTGAGTTCTTCCCCTGATACATGATGCCCTTGTTAAGTTGTATCCTCTGCTTGGCCAACCATGCTCTGCTTTCGGGCTTGTGTTATTTACTCTTGAAACTTGTGGTATATGTTTCTAAGAAGCCCCTATGGGTTAAACATATGCCTTCTCTAAACCATGTGAACCCGAAAGTTTTCACGAGTCATACTCTTCTGGTGCTTCACCAGACAAAATTTCAACACTGCAACTTCATCGAACGTGAGAAGTGAATGAAAGGTTATGCATTGGAGAAGTGGGAGTCGACCTTGAACTTGTGTTCATGCCCATGGACGCGATATATATCCTATCATGAAAGCTTCTTGTAACAATAACTATTTCCTTGATAACTAACCTATGGTATCTGTGAATTGATCCCTTGCAACCGTGGTTCCGACCATGATTGTTCTTCTTTGATCTCATTTCTCGGACAAGTTAAAACAATTGTCTTCTATGGATCAATACACCAGTCCAACCTTTACTTTGATCTTGTGTCGAGTATTACCCCCCTGATATCTCGAGATTATCATGGAACTGCATAACTTTTTATGAGTTCTTCATCAAGTGCTACCTTCCCACTGATTCCAATTTTTCGCGGGCTCTGAGTTATTGAACACTCAAAGACACCGATAACTGAACCGAGTCCGCTCTACGGTTCAACAACTCTTCAGTAAGCTTCTATAAGTACGAGTTTGTTACCCGATCACGCCATTCCTAGCCTGTTTGGCTATATCATTGTCGTGATGATTCTAACGGTGCTACATGGTCCTTATTTTCGGAGCACCAATTTTCAACGATGAACTAACCTTACGTCGATTTTCCTCGTCATACCCTTTCACCTTAAACAACAAGCTTGAGTTCGAGTTTGCGTCGTAACTGTGGTTCCAATAACCTCTTGCTTCATCATTCCTTTGACTTGATGTCGTCGCTGATTGACTACATCTGCATGAAATCTCTCGACAATTGTGTCGTGATCATCATCAACCTTATGAGCTCTTCCAGGAATTCAATTGAATTCATGAGGGGTAATACCATCCTTGCCCCTCGATGATTCATGTTCTCATCGACCACTTTATTGCCTTCCGTTCAACACAACTTGTTCGTGTTTTGTGTAAACCTTGACATCACTACTACCCAGCAGTTGATCTTCCTTACCTCGGAAGTATTACCATCTCTTTTTGTCAAGAATGTGGTGAGAATTTCACCACCTCTTAATAATTCTTGATATCATAATACTTCTTGCCATCTTCGTTCATTCCTTGGTCCCCGTATTGTTTTCAACCGGAATACCGACAATGGAGCTATGACGTGTGAATTCAAAACTTCTAGCAACCCTATTGCTTTGAAGTTAATGGTCAGTCGTTCATTCTTAGACTATTGATTATTGAATCATCATTCCGGCATTGGTCGTGCAACCCAGCCCATATTCCCGGTGCACCTCTCATCCAATGTTTAACTGTGTATGTTCTCCTTGAGCATACACCATTTTCTCATTTGATCCGACAAATGTTATCTCCTTGTTCACATAATTGTGGAAATCCATCTTTTGGAAATCTCGATGAATTGCCGTTGAGTTCACCAGACACCTCCTTGTCCTCTCCTTGGGTTAATGATGAACTCTTGTTAACGGAAATCCCTTCATAGTTCATTTCCCCGAGAATCTTACAATGTCGTCTCGTCAATTTGCGTTGCACCTTTTCTTCTCAGGAATCCTAAGTCTGAGGTATCCTGACACCAATCGGATCTGAATCTCGGTCGGATATGATGGTTGGGACAACTTTCCAAGAGTTATGATGATGATCCTTTGATGACCCGGTAACATGATGTCATGCCTAGCACCCCCCCCCCGGCTAGAGGACCTATCATTATAGATTCCTTTTCAGCAAGGTTATCCGTTCATCCATAGGGAAATTGTAAGACTTATTCTATAAGTTATTCCTGATGGATCCTTCGTGTTTCCAAAGTCTGGTCTTCACCTGAAGACCATGTCAATGCTATCTCGAAGCATGTCAATGGTACTCCGATTTTCAACAGGTAACATTTGAAGCACGATGCTAAATTTTGTTTATCATTTATCCTAACACCGTTGTATGGGTAATATCATGAGATTCCTCCCCCCTTACCTAAATGGTTGTCTACTTTATATCTTGTCATGGATATCTTGCTCTGCTTGTCCTTGGGAAGGATATACCCCTGAATTATGCGTTTTAACACATTTTCCTTTCCATTGTTCTGTTTAATCGGATATTCATATTTTCCTTTCCATTGTTGTGTTTGACATTCTTGTGATCTATATAATCTAAGCAGTAAAAATCCACTACTTGTGCAAACACCTCGAGGTACAACCCTGTCAGTAAGACCCTGTACTATTGTTGATGACATTCCGGTAGCCACCGATGGACGAGAACCTTACCTATTGGTCCGCCTCGTTCAACGAGCAGGAAAGTGGTTCTCTTCGTCCCTCGCCCTTGGTACCAACGTTGATGCCGACATAACTGACATGGTACTCTCTGACATGCCTTGCTATCATGACCGTGAAAGATGTCACTGCTCCTATTAAAAAAACACAAATGGTGGGCCCATAACCCACAATTCCACAGGATCGAAACCTGACTGTCCTGTACACCCCCTATTCCCAAGGTTATTCCTCGCGCGTGGACTCGTATGTAATCCACGGGCCACTGTCCTATTGATCTATTCTGGTATCAGACGCAATACTTACTCTCGCTACTTTGAACCCCTTTCTCACTCTGGTTCAGGCTTCGAGCAACTACCTATCCGCTTGGAGCCTATTATGGTACCTTCGTACCTTAATCTCGAGGTATTTCATATGTTCAACTCGAGAGATAATCTTATACTATTTCATGGGTTAACCCCAGATTGTTTCCCTCAAAAGCATTATGTCGTAGTGAGCTGCCCCTTATCTTTTCGTAAGTACGATGGAGTTCCCGAAGAAATGACGACAAGTTTATCATGATGCATCGGAATAAAGGATTGAAGACACCAGCGAAAGGGATTAACTTCTTCGAGAAGATCCGTTAGAATATCGTAACCAGAACTTTCCCCTTACTCCCCTCTTAAATCTCGGGACGAGATTTCTTGTAGTGGAGGAGATTTGTAACGCCCGGATAATCATGCTACAGCAATCTCACGTTGATGGTGCCACGTCACCTCTGTCACTGTAGTTAATCACGGGTTAAATCAAAACCGTTTCGAAATTCAAATTCAAATTTATGATGGCAATAAAAGTTTTCAAAAATTAAAACTAAAAAGTTCGGTGGTTGTCAAATATTACATCGGTAATTATGGTGGAGTGCACACATTTTTATAAAGTGTCTGAATATTCTAAAATGAATTAAAACAGAAAAGGAAAAATAAGAAAATAAAAAAAAAACCGAATAAATAAAGGGAGGGGGGGAAACCCCCTGGCCAACTGGGCCAAACGGCCCAGCCGACCGGCCCATTGGCCCATCCGGCCCCCCCTCACTCCCTTAACCCCCCCGGGCGACGAAACCCTAGCCC
>NC_041386.1:247008024-247066378 GCF_002162155.2 Triticum dicoccoides | reverse complement strand
CCTCCTCGCCGGACGCCGTGGACGCGCGTCGTCCCGCCGCTGCCCGTCACCAGACCTCGCCGTCCCCGTCTTCCACCTCGCCGGGACCACGTTGCCGCCAAACGCCTCCTCGCCCTCCTCCTCGCCGGTCCTCCTCGACCTCCCCTGAGCCCACTGCCCCGAACCCCTACTCCTCGCCGTGAGCATCGCCCCTCTCTTCTCCCCCTCTGCTCCCGTCGTCGGATCCGACCGTGCCCGCCATCCGCGCCGAGGCCCTGGTGCCGTCCCCGATGGCCACCGGCCTCGCTGCTTCGCCCCGCCCATGCACGCGCTCACGGCCGCGGCCTCCACGCTGCGACTAGGCCCGTGCCCCGCTCGCTCCCCCTACCGTCGCGGCCAACCACGGTGCTCGCCGACCTGCCACCCTTCGCGGGCGCCGCCTACGGCCAGCTCGCCGTGGGTGTGCTCCGGCGAGCCACCCACCCGCAGCACCCCCCCGCGCCCACCTGCTCCCCTCGCCCCATGCCGGCCCCTGAACCCCATCCCCTCGCCTCCGTCCCCCTCGGTGCACGGCCGATGGCGCCGGCCCCCAGCGATCCTCCGTGCGGCCGCCCGTTGCAGTGGCCGGCGACGCCTCGCCGTTTCCCCAGTTGGCCTGGGCGGGCGCCCATTCGGGCTGGCGCCCGTCGCCTGCACACCGAACCCGATAGGCCCCTAAGGGCCTATGACAAACAGGGCCCGTGCCCCATAACGTTTTTGAAAAAAAAAGGAATTAAAAAAAATAGAAAAAAATGATTTAATAAAATTAATTATTAATTAATTAATTAACTAATGAATTAATTAAGTTAATTAATCTGGTTTAATTAATTTAATTAACTAGTTAAGTTTAATTAAACTGTAATTAGATTAACCTAAACCCTAATTAACCTAATTAGAGGATGACAGGTGGGTCCCCCCTGGACCCACATGTCAGGTTGAACAAGTCAACTCTGTTGACTGCTGACGTCAGCATGACACCATGCTGACGTCATAAATCCATTTTTTCGAATTAATTAATTAATTAATTAAATTCCAGAAATTAATAAAATCTTTAGAAAATCATATCTTTTAATTCGTAACTCGGATTAAAATATTTTCAACATGAAAGTTGCTCAGAACGACGAGACGAATCCGGATACGTAGTCCGTTCGTCCGCCACGCACCCCTAACATATCAAACTCGCAACTTTCCCCCTCCGGCTCCTCTGCCCGAAAACACGAAACACCGAGGATATTTTCCCGGATGTTTCCCCCTTCACCGGTATCGCCTATCCCTACGTTAGGTCACCCCTAGCACAACGTATTGCCGCGTCTTGCTTTGTGTTACATTTGATTGCTCTGTTATTTATTGTGTTCCCCCTCCGTTACTCCTTTCCGGTAGACTCCGAGACCGATGCTGATACCAGTGGGGTCGACTACGTCACCGACGACTCCTCCTTGTGTGAGCAACCAGGCAAGCCCCCCCCCTTGATCACCAGATATCGCCTACTCTTCTCTATACTGCTTGCATTAGAGTAGTGTAGCATGTTACTGCTTTCCGTTAATCCTATTCTGATGCATAGCCTGACCTTGTTGCTACATCTGTTGATACCTTACCTGCAATCCTAAATACTTAGTATAGGATGCTAGTTTATCATCATTGGCCCTACATTCTTGTCAGTCTGCCTTGCTATACTATTGGGCCGTGATCACTCGGGAGGTGATCACGGGTATATACTATACATACATACATACTATACAGATGGTGACTAAAGTCGGGTCAGCTCGAAGAGTACCCGCGAGTGATTCACGGATTGGGGGCTGAAAGGACCTTTGTCCCGACGGCCCTCTGTGTGGATCTTTGTGGCGGAGCGACAGGGCAGGTTAAGACCGCCTAGGAGAGAGGTGGGCCTGGCCCTGTTCGGCGTTCGCGGATACTTAACATGCTTAACGAGATCTTGGTATTTGATCTGAGTTGGCTACGAGCCTATACGCACTAACCAACTACGTGGGAAAGATATGGGCACTCGGCGTCGTGGTATCAGCCGAAGCACTTCATGACGCCAGCGACTGAGTGGCGCGCGCCGGATTGGAACGTAAGCCTGCTCTTGTATTAAGGGGGCTAGTTCTGCTTTCGGCCGCGTACGCAACGTGCAGGTGTGCTATGGGCGATGGGCCCAGACCCCTGCGCGCTTAGGTTTAGACCGGCGTGTTGGCCTCTCTGTTGTGCCTAGGTGGGGCTGCGACGTGTTGATCTTCCGCGGCCGGGCATGACCCAGGAAAGTGTGTGCGGCCAAATGGGATCAAGCGTGTTGGGTAAGTTGGTGCACCCCTGCAGGGAAGTTAATCTATTCGAATAGCCGTGATCTTCGGTAACAGGACGACTTGGAGTTGTACCTTGACCTTATGACAACTAGAACCGGATACTTAATAAAACACACCCTTCCAAGTTCCACAGACAACCCGGTGATCGCTTTTCTACAGGGCGACGAGAGGAGGATCGCCGGGTAGGGTTATGCTATGCGATGCTACTTGGAGATGCTGCTTGGAGATGCTACTTGGAGGACTTCAATCTACTCTCTCCTACATGCTGCAAGACGGAGGCTGCCAGAAGCGTAGTCTTCGACAGGATTAGCTATCCCCCTTTTATTCTGGCATTCTGCAGTTCAGTCCACCGATATGGCCCTTTACACATATACCCATGCATATGTAGTGTAGCTCCTTGCTTGCGAGTACTTTGGATGAGTACTCACGGTTGCTTTCTCCCCCCTTTTTTCCCCTTTCCTTTCTTTCTGGTCGACGCAACTAGATGCTGGAGTCCAGGAGTCAGACGCCACCGTCGACGACGACCCCTACTACGCTGGAGGTGCCTACTACTACGTGCAGCCCGCTGACGACGTCCAGGAGTAGTTAGGAGGATCCCAGGCAGGAGGCCTGCGCCTCTTTCGATCTGTATCCCAGTTTGTGTTAGCCATCTTATGGCAACTTGTTTAACTTATGTCTGTACTTAGATATTGTTGCTTCCGCTGACTCGTCTATGATCGAGTACTTGTATTCGAGCCCTCGAGGCCCCTGGCTTGTATTATGATGCTTGTATGACTTATTTATGTTTTAGAGTTGTGTTGTGATATCTTCCCGTGAGTCCCTGATCTTGATCGTACACGTTTGCGTGCATGATTAGTGTACGATTGAATCGGGGGCGTCACACAGCCGGCCCAGGCGACAGCGCCACGGGGTCAGCCGGCCTAGGGGACAGCACCGCGGGGTCAGCCGGGCCAGGCAAAAGTGAGGTTGCCGACCCAGGCGACATGGGCGCCCCATCGGATCCACGTGCATGGGACATGCACGCTCGATCATCGCCGGGAACAGCCAGCGTAGCAGCGGGAGTAGCCGGTGTAGTGGCAGCTGGCGCAATTGAGGCCTCATTATCATCATCAAGAAGCTCAAGTCGAGCACCTCATCCAGTCCCTGCACCATGGTTAGGTAACAACAGAGGAGAATATGCAACATCCACAAATTGATCAGGCAAAACTGGAAAAGAGTGCAACTCGATGATGGGAGTATCAGTGGATGATGTGAGCATGGAAAAAGGGAAGACGGTCTCATCAAACACAACATCACGGGAAATGTAAACATGATTCGTCGGAATGTGGAGACACTTGTAACCTTTGTGGAGAGGACTGGACCCAAGGAACACACTTTTTTTTGATCGATACTCAAGTTTATGCTTATTGTATGGACGAAGATGCGGCCAACACGCACAACCGAACACTTTGAGAAAGGAGTAATCTGGAGTTTCATGAAGCAACACTTCTAGAGGAGACTTCATGTGAAGAAGTCTTGTGGGAATCATGTTTATCAAAAAACAAGTAGTAACAAAAGCGTCACTCCAGAACCGAAAAGGGACAAAGGCATGTGCAAGAAGTGTTAGACCAGTTTCAACTATGTGACGGTGCTTGTGCTCAGCTGCACCGTTCTGCTGATGTGTATGAGGACAAGACACATGGCATGAGATGCCAAGCTTTTGAAAGAAGGTGTTAAGATTATGATATTCACCCCCCCCCCAGTCAGATTGAACATTGATACTGTTGTGCTTAAGCAACCACTCAATATATGCTTGAAATTGCATAAAGACATGAAACACATCAGATTTGCGCTTAATAAGATAAATCCAAGTAAATCGACTGAAAGCATTGATGAAACTGACATAATAGTTGTGACCACTAACAGAAGTTTGGGCATAGCCCCACACATCTGAAAACACAAGTTCGAGAGGAGCCTTGACAACATGACTTGATACAGAAAAAGGCAACTGATGACTCTTGCCTTGTTGACAGGCATCACACACTAGAAACTCCTTATTACTTGACTCAACAGGAAGACTATGACGATGAAGCACATGGCGCACAATGGGAGTGGCAGGGTGGCCAAGGCGAGAATGTCACTGCGATGATGACACCCAAACACCACTGAAAACTTGAGATACTCATGGCACATCAAGCGCATATAATCCATCGTGAGCTCGACCACTAAGTAGAACGTTCCTCGTGTCCCGGTCCTTAACAAAAAATTGGAAAGGGTGAAACTCAACAAACACATTGTTTTCACGAGTTAATTTAGGAACTGAGAGTGAACTATGTGTGACTGAAGGAACACGAAGGACATCAAGAAGACACAAGGTTTTAGTGGTACGCAAAAGAAGAAATGCCTGACCAACATGTGAGATGGGCATACCTGATCCATTGGCAGTGTGGACTTGATCATGACTGGTGTAGGACTGGCGAGTGGTCAGCTTGTCAAGCTGGCTCGTCAAATGGTCCATGGCGCATGTGTCCATGTACCAGGCAGGATCCACAGAATATGAAGGAGTGAACCCAGGCTCCTATGTAGCGAGAGCAGCTTGCTTCTCGTTACCCTTCCCATTGTTCCCAATGCCAAGGAAATCACGTTTGAAGCGACGATGGCATAGAGATGCCAAGTGCCCCTCAATGCCGCAGAGCTGACACTCAACCCCACCACCACATGCCTTGCAGTGTAGCGGCTTGCGGCCAGCCGTCGGAGGTGGAGCAGGCGGCCGGGGCTGGTTGCCCGCGGACGGCGGCATTTTCGGCTTGGCACCACGGGCACCCCCGTGGAGAGCAGCGTTCGCAGAAGGGCACTCCATGTAGACTCCGACGGAACGGCGAGCAGCGAGCCGCTGTTCGGTGCTGAGGAGGCGCGCATAGAGGTCGCGAGGCGGCATTGGCGTGTCACGTCCATTGATGTTTTCGACAAGAAAATCATAGTCCTCATCAAGCCCACTGAGAATGAACGAAGTAAACTCCTCATCACGGAGAGGCTTCCCAATGGATGACAGTGTATCAGCCAAATTTTTGACCTTGCTAAAGAATGTCGTGACGGAGAGATCATTTTTCTTAACCTCACCCAGCTGGTTACAAATGGAAGAAGAACGTGCCAGCGACTGCTAGGAGAAGCTGGAGTCGAGCGTGGCCCATGCATCCCTCGACGTCGCGGCAAAAACCACCATGCCGGCCACGGAGGGAGTGAGCGAGGACTGAATGGCACCCAGAATAGCTTCATCCTGAGCGATCCACCGACGATGGGCAGGGTTGGAAACCATGACGGAGCCACCAGCGGCCGAGGGCACCGGAACCATGGTCGGAGGACACGGCAGCGTACCATCGACATACCCCTCAAGGTAGTGACTACACATGAGCGGCAACACCTGAGCGCGCCACAGAAGGTAGTTATCAGTAGAGAGCTTCACCGTCACCAGGTAAGCGAAGTGGAACGGTCCTGGTTCAGCTACCGATGCGAAGAGCTGCGAGTCATATGTCGGAGGAGCACTATATGGAATCAGCGCATCGGCCGACGGAAGCACACGCTAGTGTTGATGATGACCGTAGGGCGTCGTAGGAGGTACGTCGTAGGACTGCAGCGGCACAACGTATGGCACAGAGGCAGCGTAGGGCGCCGCAGAGGATGGGGCATACGGCGACGACACGACGTACGACGCTGGATACGGCCCGCCGTAGGGCACCACGGAGGACAGAGGATACGGCGCCGGCGCGACGTACGGCGACGGATACGGCCCGCCGTAGGGCACTTGGACGGCGGCACCACGGGGGCTTGGAGCCGGCGGCGCATCATGAGACGAAGTCCCGCCGTAAGGCAGCTGCGTAGAGGCGCCATAGTTCGACACCAAGGATGCATCACGGGGCAGTTGCGCGGGATCATAGGAGTTCGGCGCCAGGGACGCATCACAGGAGAGCGACGCATCACGGGCGAGCGAAGGATGGATCGCGGGCGATCGAGGCGCTGATGGTCGCGATCCCGATGTAGTTGGACGGGCCCAGGCGAGCGGGGTGGACGCCATGAACGGCGATTCCGTCGCCAGGGTTGACGGAGGCGGCACGGCGACGGCGGCCGACGCGGCAGCGGCAGAGGAGGCGGAAGCACGATGCGGATCAAACGCGTCGTCTGATACCATGTTAGACAAATTAGGGTTTGGAACAATGCTCGATACCCTTAGTAGGTACGGCTGTCATTTATTTATAAGAGGGAACCGTACAAATACAGGTTATGTTACAATACGTATATCTACTATATACTTAGTCTAACATCCTGTCATCCATGCATACACAGTAGTTAATGCATATTAAAGTTTGAGTAATTTTGTAAACTACGATATACAGTCCTCCATTCACCTTCTACCTTGATTGATGAGATTTCAGATTTAAGCCTTATAAACGAAAAGAAGGGAGTAACTGAACAAATAAGGACTTACAAGAAAATTAATTAGCTTGTGCCACTCCGAGGAGCATTCAAATTAGCTTGTGCCAAGGAACAAACAAGAACAACACTCCCCTTTGCTAACGACGATTCATCTATTTTATTCCTAACCAAACTAACCGATTGTTTGGTTTCGTTTTGCTTCAGTAAACAAATGCCTAGGCTAAGAGCATTTTTAGCAGATCCCGCAACATGTCGTTCCAGAAAATCATTTACGGTATTCCATAAATGTTCTTTGTAGGACACCGACGCACAGCTAGAACATATCTTGTATATCGATCTTGCAAATTTAAACATACTAGTTTGCGCTAAAACATCTCGCCAAAGTTCGTCACAAGCATAGCATAGTATAGGAGAGTTCATCACATGCATAGCATAGGGGAGTTTTTAATACAGTCCGAAATTAAACACGCATAGCATAGATCTACTCGTCGCGAAGGAGCTGGTGCCGCGGGTGTGCCTTGCCTCCCTCTATTTGTCTGATGTGGGAGGGCGGACGAAGGAGCTGCCAGCCTTGTCATTGTGGAGGCGCTTGCGGTCGCCATACCCAGAACCCACAGACGACATCTCCGGCAAGATCCGGCGGAGAAATGCAAAGGAAAAGGTGCCCGGAGGAGAAGGGATTTGATGCCGGAGGAAGGAGCTTTGCAGCGGAGGAGGGTGGGAGGTTTGTGGGACGAGAACCCTAAATTGCGTCTGAGAAAACGAGAGTGGTTACAGTCCTCCTCTAGAAATTTTACGAGCCGGCCCTTTTTTAACGGATCTGAGAGCAACTCCAACGGGGCGACCCAAACGAACATGCGCTTTGTCCGCTTTTTCGTCCGTTTGGGTTGGCCAGGCGGACGTGCGCGTCCGCATTCTTAAATGGGCCGGCTTGACCGCCCAACGGAGAGGCTGACCCAAATGTGCCAGCGTGAAAAAAAAACAGCTCGCACAAAATAAACATAATTAAACATAAGTGGCCGGTCAACCGCCGGCCAAAGTCCACTTAAACCTAATTAAACATTAATTAAAACATAAAAAAGTCTTCGGCGCCCCACACGCTGCCCTAGACATCGTCGTCCTTGCCCTTGTCCTTGCCGTCGCCATCGCCGTCGCCATCGCCGGTGAAGTCGATGAAGACGGGAGCAGGGCCAGCCCATCCGAACGTCGCCTGGTACGCTGCTAGGGCAGCCTCCTCCGGCGTCTGCTGGGTGGCGGCATTGTGGCTAGCTGCACGTGCTCCTCCTGCTCTTCCTCCTCGAGCCGGAGCGCCTCCACGTCGCGCTGGAGCATGGCCTCGCAGCGCATCTGCTTCTTGTCGTTGATCTTCTCCTGGCGGAGTCAGTGCGTCTTCCAGCGCTATGGTGGGCGGCCTCCTGCGCCGGCGTCGCGGCGAAGTGGACAGGAGGTGCGCTCACCCACTCGCGGTACTGGCACGTCCATGAGTAGGCCTCCTCCGGCCAAGTGGATGGAGGAGGGAGCGCTTTCGCGTCGGCTCCAGCTCCGGCTCCGGCTTGGGCTCGACGGGCGGCGACGGTGGCGGCGGCGGCAAGAACAGCGGGGTGTGGACGGAGTCCCCCGCCACGGATAGGGCAAGGGCTTGCTCCAGCCCATCCCAGTGCACGTCCTCCTCGAGGCGGCTAGCCTCCAACGCGTGTTGCAGGGCCTCCTCGAGGGCGGCTTGGTACTCCGCCCCTGCCTCCATGTCCTCCGGCTCTACCTGCGGGGGTGGCGGTGGGTGTCGTGGTTCTAAGCCTGACAGTAGAGTGGGGGGTAGGTATTGAGAGGCAAGGTCCTAGCTATGGAGAGGTTGTAAGCACAAAGGATGTACGAGTTCAGGCCCTTCTCGGAGGAAGTAACAGCCCTACGTCTCGGAGCCCGGAGGCGGTCGAGTGGATTATGAGTATATGAGTTACAAGGTGCCGAACCCTTCTGCCTGTGGAGGGGGGTGGCTTATATAGAGTGCGCCAGGACCCCAGCCAGCCCACGTAGGAGAGGGTTTAAGGTGAGTTAAGTCTGGGGCGTTACTGGTAACGCCCCACATAAAATGCCTTTACTATCATAAAGTCTACTTGATTACAGGCCGTTGCAGTGCAGAGTGCCTCTTGACCTTCTGGTGGTCGAGTGAGTCTTCGTGGTCGAGTCCTTCAAGTCAGTCGAGTGTGTCCCTCGTTAGTCGACTGGAAGGCGACTTCTTCTGAGGGTGTCCTTGGGTAAGGTACTTAGATCGGGTCCATGACCCTACCCTAGGTACATAACCCCATCATTAGCCCCCGAATGGACTGAGGCTTCGAGTGAGGAAGGAGTTGATGTCGTTTCCGATTAACCTTTGTGCCCTGGTCGTGCGTTGTCCTGGACCAAAGAATCTCTTCGTCGACAGGGAGCAATTCGCCTTCAGTCGACTCGATCCATTCTATTTTTGCGTCGAGTGATCTTTCGGGCTTCGACGATCTCCGAGCGACGGATCGCCGGAAACACCGCGTCTGACAAACTGATTTGCTGTTCGCGGATTCCGCGGGATGCGAAATTTGGGGACACGCGCGAAGCGGGGCGGACCGCGGCGTTCGGATGGGACGGGGCATAGACGCCTCGATCTCCGCGCCGCCTTTTTCGCCACGTATCCCGTCTGCATAACTGCTCCCAGATATGATTAGATCGACGGGCCCACCTGTCATCCACTCGGAAGGGACCTTATAAATGTGCCCGGCGAGGATTTCTGTGCTGCGCCTCAGCATTCTCTCCCTCCCTCTGCTTCCTTCTTCCCCGCCCAGCGTGCTCGCTCTCACCCCCGCACCACTTCCCTTCGCGCATCTCGCCGGCGACCATGGCCAAGGAGAAGACGGCGGCGCTGGAGCGCGCAAAGAAGGCGTCGGCGTCGGAGAAGGCAAAGGGGAGATCCACCAGCCGCGGAGGGTCCTCGTCCAGATCCCGCCTGCCGAAGGGCTGGGTCCAAGGAGACTGGATCCAGTCGACCATCACAGAGAATGACCTCCTCGACATGGCCAACGAGGGCTTGATCCCTCACGGAGCTGCGAGGCTTCCGGGGAAGGAGTGGCAGCCTCAGCCTGAAGAGGGTGAGTGTGTGCTTTTGGCCACCCATGTTGATCGTGGGTTTTCTTTGCCGCCGAGTGTTTTCTTCCGTGGCTTCTTGAATTTCTTCGGAGCGCAGCTCCACCACTTTACCCCAAACTTCATTGCCTATCTTGCTGCATTCGTGTCCATGTGTGAGGGTTTCTTGGGCTGTCGACCGCACTGGGGTTTGTTCAAACATATATTCACGTGTCGCTCTCAGACCGTGAAGAAGGCGAGCCCAGGTGATGAGAGAACCCGAGTCGTCCAAATGTGTGGGGGCCTGGGGATCCAGGTGAGGAATAAGAGCACCTTCCCGCCCATGACCTTTCCCGAGTCCGTCAGAGGCTGGCAGTCGACTTGGTTCTACTGCCAGGTCCAGTCGACGCCAGGGCAGTCGAGTGGACTCCCTCCGTTTACCATGGACCGAGTGAACAAGCCCTCCCCTCTGAAGCTGATTCCGGAGGAGAAAGCTGACGTGAAGATGTTGATGGAGCGCGTGGTGCAGTTGGTTCGGGAGGGAGTGACGGGCATGGACCTCCTGGAGGTCTTCCTCAGGCGTCGCATCCAGCCCCTTCAGTTCTGGAGCCACTGCATGTGGTTGTACTGTGGGACCGAAGACGAGACTAGAGTCCATCCAGAAGCAGTCGACGACGTCACTCTGGAAAGATGGATGGTAGCCGTTACCGGAAATAAGGATAACCCACGCGGAGCCAGAAGGATTCCTCCACTCGACCACAACAGCGACCCAAACAAGGTACACTTGCCCTGCTCTCCACTGCGCTCTTGTCGCATTCATTTCTGTTTACCCTGCCGACTGGTCGACTGATCCTTGTCTGGACATCTGCTAGGCCCTCACCGAGCTGTACTCGATGCCCAATGGGGCACAAGCTTCGACTGAGGAGGGCGAGGCGAGCGGGGGCGAGAGCCAGGAAGAGGAGGAATGGGACTCGGATGTTGCAGAGGATGATGACGACGATGATGATGATGACGGTGATGAAGATGACGTCGAGGACGAGGAAGAAGAGGAGGAGGAGGTCGTACCACCGCGCTCAGAAAGGCGGTCGAAGCTTGTCCACGACCCTTCGACCGAACGTGGTAAGGGGGTTGCGACCGCCACTCAGTCGACCAAGCGCCCTCGGACCACCTCTCCGGTGCCGACTGAAAAGGCGCCGAAGCAGCCCAGGGCGGCCTCGTCGAAGCCGATCAAGCTCCTGCCGAAGATGAAGGTGTCCATCCCCACCATATCAGGGTAACCGTGCTGCTCATATTTTCTTATTTTGTGTGAACTTTGTCTTTGGTCGACGCTGAAGTTAGTCGACTGATCCTTTGGAGTTGCAGTGCTGCTACTTCTGAAACCTCGGCCCGGGCTGATGACCACGAGATGGAGGACGCAGCAACTTCGAACCCGGGTACTGTATTCTAAACGCTGTTCTTAGTCGACTGACTCGCGATCTCTGATCCTGATCTTTCTCTGTAGCTCCACCCAATACTGTTATCAATCTCCCTGATGATGATGAGGATGAAGAGCCATTGAAGCGCAGGAGGAGTCGGAAAACGTCCGCCAGTAAGGTGCCTCAGGATGTGACGGCGCCCGAGATTCTGACTGTGGAGGAAGAGAACATCACTCGACACACGGTGTCCTTCGCAGATCCATTGACGAGTGCTCAGCAGCCCTCCCTCTTCACGATGCACCACGTCCCAGAGGACCAAGCCGGCGCAGCGGAGGAGGCGATACGCCAAGCGGGAATCATGATGGAGCAGCTGAAGACCATCCGGGATGCGAGTCAGGCGGCTTATGACGCCAGTTCTGCCCTCCAAAGCAATGTCCAGGTCAGTCGACCGCTGTTTGTTCTGTTGGATATGCTACCAAAAACTTTTCTTTTCCGGAATTTATAGTAGTCACCCACTGGGTGTGTCGATAAAACTCCGTGTTAGCGGGGGCACGCTGAGTGCACCCGCTGGGTGTAGTCCCCAAGGCTAAGGTCGACTGCTGGCAGTCGGCCTTAGGCTTTATGATGTCAATTTTTCTGTCAGTCGACTATGTCGACTGGATTTCACAAACCGGTGGGGGCACGCTGAGTGCACCCACTGGGTGTAGTCCCCGAGACTGTGGTCGACTGCTTGCAGTTGATCACAGTCTTAGAGAATACATCTCTTTTTTTTTAGGTCGACTGGTCGACTTTGTCTTCAACAGGATTAGTGGGGGCACGCTGAGTGCACCCACTGGGTGTAGTCCCCGAGACTACGGTCGAATGCTTGTATTCGGCTGTAGTCTTAGAAACGTGAGTTTTTCCCTTTTTCACTCGGAAGTGAATTAAATTTGACATTTAGTCGATTGGTTCTTCGCAGAACTCTTGTGATCTTGTGGCTCGCTACTCAGAGCTGGAACACAAGCATACTCAAGTCGAGCTGAGCTTGAAGCTGGTTCAGGAGAAGCTGACAAAGGCAAAGGAGGAGACCGAAGGTATGTTTGGTGAGACCCTGACGACTGCTTTTCCCCTTGCTTGTTTCAAAATCTGATCTTGCTGTAACTTGCAGGTAAGGTAAGGGAGGCCCAACAGAAGAAAGACCTTGAGCTAGCTGAGAAGATCAAGCTTGCTGACGAGAAGTTAGCTTCAGTCACCAAGCTTGAACAAGACAATACCAATCTGAAAGCTGCTCTTGGGATTGCCAACAAGGAGGTCAGTCGACTGAAAACTGATAAAGCTGCCCTGACCGACCAAGTCGCCAAATTGACTGGGAAGAAAACTGATCTGGAGGCCTTCCTGAGTGGACTTGCCAAGAAGCTGTTTCTTATGCTTGAAGGTAAACCTCTATGCTTGGCAGACATTTCCAATTGTGATTTTTCCATTCGACCATCTCCTTGACTTAGTGATCACCCTTGCAGAATTTTGTCAAAACTTTGAAGAAGAAACTAGCCGGCTGGAGCCAAACCTCGACCCCGTCAATTCTCCGGTGAACGATGAAGTTGCCATGGATGTTCTCCGACTGGAGTCCCGTGTTGCAGCTGTCGTGGACTATCTCGCAAGGCTGAAGGCCGCCACATCTCGCATCGACTCGACGCTTTGGCCTGAGGAGACACTTCAGAATGACCTTGAATCGCTGATGGCCCGGTTGAACACGATCCCTGGTCGAGTGCAGGAATGGAAGAAGTCCTCGGCTCGGTGTGGTGCAGATGTTGCTCTGTGTCTTGCCTGAGTCCACTGTAAGGACGCACGAGAAGAGAAGCTGGCGGCCCTTCGGGTGGCCAATACCAAGAAGCACGACTTCAGGTCCTTTATGGAAACTTTCCTTGCAGCTGCAACTCGGATCGCCGACGGAATTGACCTTGATGAATTCGTTGCTCCTTCCAGCCCTCCACAGGAGGGGTAAAAAACTTATTCTGGCTCGACGCTTTTAAATTTGCCTCGGTATGCCGAGTGGAATTGTAACCGATAAACCTTAACAGGCTTAACGCCTGAGCACTCTCGGTTCCTTTAGATATCGATTCAAACTTGAATTTGGTGCTTGAATATGATTGCCTTTGGCTCAAAATGTCTTTTGCAGGTTCAAAGCAAGGCGCCTTTACTGCAATCGACTTATTCTTCAGTCCACTTAGGCGAGCACTGGGCTGCAGCTAAGTCCCCGAGTGAGAGGTTTACTCTTCACTCGGCAGGATTTTGATAACTTAGGCGAGTGCTTGGACTGCAGCTAAGCCTCCGAGTGAGAGGGTTGCTCTACACTCGGTAGGATTTTGATAACTTAGGCGAGTGCTTGGACTGCAGCTAAGCCCCCGAGTGAGAGGGTTGCTCTACACTCGGTAGGATTTTGATAACTTAGGCGAGTGCTTGGACTGCAGCTAAGCCTCCGAGTGAGAGGGTTGCTCTACACTCGGTAGGATTTTGATAACTTAGGCGAGTGCTTGGACTGCAGCTAAGCCCCCGAGTGAGAGGGTTGCTCTACACTCGGTAGGATTTTTGTAACTTAGACGAGCACAGGTCTGCAGCTAAGCTCCCGAGTGGAAGGCTGGCTTACCACTCGGTAGGATTTTTATAACTTAGGCGAGCACAGGGCTGCAGCTAAGCCCCCGAGTGGAAGGCTGGCTTACCACTCGGTAGGATTTTTATAACTTAGGCGAGCACAGGGCTGCAGCTAAGCCCCCGAGTGGAAGGCTGGCTTACCACTCGGTAGGATTTTTATAACTTAGGCGAGCACAGGGCTGCAGCTAAGCCCCCGAGTGGAAGGCTGGCTTACCACTCGGTAGGATTTTGATAACTTAGGCGAAACAGATTCGCAGCTAAGCCTCCGAGTGGGAGTCTGGCTCGCCACTCGGTAGGATTTTTACAAACTTAGGCGAAACGGATTCGCAGCTAAGTCACCCACTGAGGGGGAATTTTATTGGACAAAAATAAAAAGCGACAGAAATTATGGAGGGACTATGACACTATTATTTTGAGGTCCATGAACTACAGAAGTACTTTATTGCAACTCATCCGAGTGATAAAACTTAAGTGTAAAATGGGCGGAGTAGCTCCGCGTTCCAAGCTCGGGGCTCGTCGATATTATGCTCGACGTTGTAAAGACGGTACGCCCCATTGTGGAGAACCTTGGTGACGATGAAGGGGCCTTCCCAAGAAGGAGCAAGCTTGTGTGGTTTTGTGCTGATCCACTCGAAGAACCAAATCTCCTTCCTGGAAGGCTCGACCTCTCACATTTCTGGCGTGGAAACGACGCAAATCTTGTTGGTAGATGGTCGACCGGATCAGAGCCATCTCCCTTTCTTCCTCTAAAAGGTCGACTGCGTCTTGCCGCGCTTGTTCAGCCTCTGCTTCGTTGTAGATTTCAACTCGAGAAGCATTGTGGAGAAGATCACTCGGCAAGACTGCTTCAGCTCCGTAGACCAAGAAGAATGGAGTTCTTCCGGTCGACCGATTAGGTGTGGTCCGCAATCCCCAGAGTACTGAGGGAAGTTCGTCGACCCAAGCTCCAGCCGCGTGTTTGAGATCATGCATCAGTCGAGGCTTCAATCCCTTAAGAATCAGTCCATTAGCTCGCTCTGCTTGTCCATTCGACTGCGGATGGGCGACTGAAGCGTAGTCGACCCGTGTGCCCTGGGAGTTGCAGAAAGCTCTGAATTCCTCTGAGTCAAAGTTCGACCCATTATCCGTAATGATGCTGTGTGGGACTCCATATCTGAATATTAGTTCCCTGATGAAGCTAACAGCAGTACCGGTGTCAAGGCTCTTGATTGGTTTAGCCTCGATCCACTTGGTGAACTTGTCGACTGCCACCAGTACATGCGTGAAGCCACTTCGTCCTGTTCTCAAAGGACCGACCATGTCCAATCCCCATACTGCGAAAGGCCAGACGAGTGGAATGGTCTTCAGAGCCGACGCAGGCTTGTGTGACATATTCGAGTAGAATTGACATCCCTCGCACTTATCCACTATCTCTTTTGCCATCTCATTCGACTTTGGCCAGTAAAATCCGGCTCGGTATGCTTTGGCCACGATGGTCCGAGAGGACGCATGATGACCACAGGTCCCCGAGTGAATATCATTGAGGATGAGTCGACCTTCTTCTGGTGTTATGCACTTCTGACCAACTCCAGTCGCGCTTTCTCTGTATAATTGTCCTTCGATTACGGTAAAGGCCTTAGATCAACGGACGATCTGTCGAGCCTCTTCCTCATCCTCCGGGAGCTCTTTCCTCAGGATATATGCGACATACGGAATCGTCCAGTCGGGAATGACCACCAAAACCTCCATGATCAAGTCGACCACCGCTGGGACTTCAACTTCAGTCGGATCTGTGGCACTCTTGGGCTGTGGAGTTTCTTCGGTGAAAGGATCCTCTTTGACTGACGGAGTGTGTATATGCTCCAAGAACACACCACTCGGAATGGCTTCTCTCTTGGAACCTATCTTTGCTAGATCATCAGCTGCTTGATTTTTCAGTCGGGGTATATGATGGAGCTCCAACCCCTCGAACTTCTTTTCCAGCTTCCTCACTGCACTGCAGTATCCAGTCATGGCTGGGCTTCTCACGTCCCACTCTTTCATCACCTGATTGACCACTAAATCCGAGTCGCCATAGACCATCAGGCGACGGACGCCGAGTGAAATGGCCATGCGCAACCCATATAAGAGGGCTTCATATTCTGCCTCATTGTTGGAGGAATCAAAGTGAATCTGGAGTACATATCTGAGCTTATCTCCTCTGGGGGAAACCAGGACAACCCCAGCACCGGAACCATTCAACATCTTAGAGCCATCAAAAAACATGGTCCAATGCTCCGAGTGAACTTCAGTCGGCTGCTGCTGTTCAATCCACTCGGCAAGGAAATCTGCTATTGCCTGGGACTTAATGGCTTTCTTTGCCTCAAACTTGATATCAAGGGGAAGAAGTTCAATCGCCCATTTGGCCACTCGACCAGTTGCATCCCTATTGTGCAAAATCTCTGATAGTGGAGCGTCGCTGACGACTGTGATGGAATGATCAGAGAAATAATGAGCAACCTTCTTTGTGGTCATGTATATTCCATATACAAGCTTCTGATAATGAGGATATCTCTGCTTGGATGGAGTCAAGACTTCAGACAAATAATACACTGGGCGCTGAACTTTGAGGGCTTTTCCTTCTTCTTCCCGCTCGACCGTTAGCACGGTACTGACGACTTGTCCTGTGGCTGCGATATAGAGCAACAGAGGCTCTTTCCTGATTGGAGCAGCAAGCACCGGCTGGGTGGAGAGCAGAGCTTTTAGCTCGGCAAACGTTGCATCAGCTTCTGGAGTCCACTCGAACTTGTCTGTCTTCTTCATCAGTCGATAAAGAGGCAATGCCTTTTCACCGAGTCGTGAGATGAATCGACTTAATGCGGCCAAGCATCCAGTAAGCTTCTGGACATCGTGCACTCGCACAGGGCGTTTCATTCGGAGAATAGTGCCAATCTTCTCTGGGTTAGCGTTGATTCCCCGTTCGGAAACGAGAAAACCGAGTAACTTGCCACCAGGAACTCCAAATGTGCACTTCGATGGATTGAGCTTGATATCATACCTTCTGAGGTTGGCAAATGTTTCGGCGAGGTCAGCGAGCAGGTCGGAACCTTTTCGTGACTTGACAACAATATCATCCATATAAGCTTCCACATTCCGACTGATTTGAGTGAGTAGACACTTCTGAATCATTCGCATGAATGTGGCCCCGGCATTCTTGAGACCGAATGGCATGGTGATATAGCAGAAGCACCCGAATGGAGTGATGAAAGCTGTTTTTACCTCGTCGGGCCCGTACAGACGGATCTGGTGGTACCCGGAGTAGGCATCTAAAAAAGATAACCTCTCACATCCCGCGGTCGGGTCAACAATTTGATCTATGCGAGGGAGAGGAAAATGATCTTTCGGGCAGGCCCGGTTGATGTGCTTGAAATCAATGCACATTCGGAGCGACTTGTCCTTCTTAGGAACCATGACGACATTAGCGAGCCACTCGGAGTGGTATATCTCTCGGATAAATCCTGCCGCCAACAGTCGAGCCACTTCTTCGCCAATGGCTTTTCTCTTCTGGACGGCGGACCGCCGAAGATGCTCTTTGACTGGTTTTGCAGATGAGTCGACTCTTAGGCGATGCTCAGCCAGTCCCCTGGGAACACCTGGCATGTCAGCGGGCTTCCATGCAAAAATGTCCCAGTTCTCACGGAGGAACTGGACGAGCGCTTCTTCCTATTTTGGGTCGAGTGTTGTGGAGATGCGGGTCGGAGCTGCTTCGGGGTCGGTCGGGTGAATGTGAACAGGCTTCGTCTCACCGGACGACTGGAAAGCAGACTCTGTGGCGGGCTTCTTGGATCGCAGCAAGTCACTCGGATCTGCGTTTTGCTTGTATTCTTCGAACTCGACCGCTGTCACCTGGGAATCGGCGATCTTGGAGCCCTTCTGAAAGCACTCTTCTGCCTTTTTCCGATCACCGGTGACAGTGATCACTCCTTTGGGGCCGGGCATCTTCAATTTGAGGTATACGTAGCATGGTCGAGCCATGAACCGCGCGTAAGCTGGTCTCCCCAAAATGGCATGATATGCACTCTGAAAATCCACGACCTCAAACGTCAACTTTTCTTTGCGAAAATGCTTTGAATCGCCAAACACCACGTCCAAAGCTATCTGGCCGAGTGACTCGGCCTTCTTCCCGGGTATAACTCCATGAAAGCTCATGTTGCTAGTGCTCAGTCGGGACATCGGAATGCCCATACCTTTCAATGTGTCCGCATACAATAAGTTCAGCCCACTTCCACCATCCATCAGCACCTTTGTCAGTCGAGTGCCTTCGACAACTGGATCGACCACCAAAGCTTGCCTCCCAGGGGTGGCAATATGAGTCGGGTGATCAGATTGGTCGAATGTGATGGGTGTTTGAGACCACTTCAGATAATTTGCTTTTGCGGGGGCAACCATGTTCACCTCTCGGTTAATCACTTTCAGTCGACTTCTGCTTTCCACATCTGCAAAGATCATCAGAGTGGAGTTGATATGCGGATATCCTTCCTCACTGTCCTCCTTGTCTTCGGCCTTGTCCGACTCCTTCTCCTTGTCCTTAGACTGTTTTCCCTGAAACTGCTGGATCAGGAGTCGACATTGGCGAGTGGTGTGCTTCGGGTAAATGATATTCCCATCTTCGTCTTTCTTCGTGTGAATGTGACATGGCATATCCATCACGTCGTTCCCTTCTTTATCCTTTACCTTCTTGGGGTTCCAGGATCCTTTTGGTTTCCCCTTAAACTTTCCTTGAGTCACGGCCAGAGCCTCTCCAGGAGCTGCCGGTTCAGCCTTCCGCTTTTGTTTCCGACTGGTGTTTCCTTTTTCCGACTGACTCGGCTTGTGCTTGCCGCTTCGGAGTCGGTCTTCTTCTTCGCCGTTGGCGTACTTGGTAGCAATCTCCATCATCCGACTCAAGGTCATGTCACTGGTTCGACCAAACTTCAAACTCAGTTCTCTGTTTTTGACACCATCTTTGAAGGCGCAGACTGCCTGATGATCAGACACATTCTCCACAGTGTGGTGCAAAGTGATCCACCTCTGAATATACTCTCTGAGAGTCTCATTAGTTTTCTGCACGCAGACTTGCAACTCTGTCAATCCAGCTGGTCGCTTGCAAGTTCCTTCAAACGTCCTGACGAACACTCGGGACAGATCTTCCCAAGTGTAAATGCTGCTAGGAGGTAATTGAGTCAACCATGCCCTGGCAGAACCTTCCAACATGAGGGGCAAATGCTTCATGGCCACCTCGTCGTTCCCACCACCAATCTGAACTGCCACTCGGTAGTCTTCAAGCCAAGTTTCAGGCTTAGACTCACCAGTGAACTTGCTGACTCCTGTTGCCAACCTGAAATTGGGAGGGATAACTGCGGCTCTGATAGCTCTGCTGAAACATTCAGGACCAGAAACATGCACTCGACTGCTTGTGGGTACATCTCTGTCGAGTCCACCTCGATGGGCTCCGTTCCGGTCAACCAACCCTTGCACGATAATGGATCGCGCGTCGAAGCCTGGTTCTCTGGGGTCAACTGGAACCCTACGCCCTGTACTGTACTGACGCCTATCATCTGGCTGCCGAGGAGCGTAAGACCCACCCCTCGGAGGGGAATAGGGCACTCGACGCCTATCATCTCGGTCGAGTCTGTCGCCATATTGATCTCGCCGATTCTCGCGCCCTTCACGCCGCGGAGGCGATCTGGGGCTGTGAGCCGACTGAACCGTATTCACAGTGACGGATCGACTGTGAATTCTGTTGCGCGACTGAGACACGGCTGAATTCTGATCTCCTGCTGCCCGGAGCAGATCCCTGATCTGCAGCAAACCTCTGCCAGCTTCCGACTGCGAAGGCTGGATGGACTCTGCTATACGGGTCGCAGCTGCTAAATTCTGAATTGGGGTTCGATATACCTGAGTTGGCGGGAAGAGTTGACGTCGACTGGTGTCGGGAACTCGTTGCCGCGCGCGCTCGTCGAGTGCTCGCTGAAGATTCTCCAGTCGAGTGCGCTCGGCCAAATTGGCCAGACGCGCCTCCTCCAAGGCACGAGCCTCGGGGGTTTCTCCTGCGATGGGAATATGCAGGGGATCCTCGTTCCTGCGGCGAAGTTCTTCTCTTTGCAGAGAGTCGAGTGGCTCGGGCTGGTACTCTTCGTAGCCTCGTGTAGGGTCGCCGCCGTCACCTGCTCCACCACCACGGGCGAAGCCAGGAGGACTGTGGGGCCCGTCGACCATCAAGATTTCCGCCGCTGGATCACTGCTACCGCACTCGGATGCAGTCTCTACGGAGCCAGTCGACTGATCGAACAAGCCGTAGAGAGGTTCGTCGGGCTCGATTGCCGCAACTTGGGTGGTGGCCGATTGGCGAGCCACCGCGTGCCTCACCCATCGCTGAAGCCTCGACCGGCCCGAGCGCTTGCGCTGGCGGAATACCGGGAGGGTGGACGATGGAGGAGCCGACCGATACTGGGTCGACGGTTGCCGCAGCAGAACGCCGCGGACATATGCACGAAAATGCGTCGCACCGCGGACGGGGAGCGCATCAACGTCGAGTGGAGCCTCGTGGAGCCACGCGGAGTCGTCGGTGATGAAGGTGAGAGTGCCGAGACGGATCTCTTGACCCCCGACCAAAACTCCAACAGACACCATGATGAAAGTACTCGGAAGAATTGCAACTTCTCCACAAAATCGCTAAAACACCTGCCCCACGGTGGGCGCCAACTGTCGTGGTTCTAAGCCTGACAGTAGAGTGGGGGGTAGGTATTGAGAGGCAAGGTCCTAGCTATGGAGAGGTTGTAAGCACAAAGGATGTACGAGTTCAGGCCCTTCTCGGAGGAAGTAACAGCCCTACGTCTCGGAGCCCGGAGGCGGTCGAGTGGATTATGAGTATATGCGTTACAAGGTGCCGAACCCTTCTGCCTGTGGAGGGGGGTGGCTTATATAGAGTGCGCCAGGACCCCAGCCAGCCTACGTAGGAGAGGGTTTAAGGTGAGTTAAGTCTGGGGCGTTACTGGTAACGCCCCACATAAAGTGCCTTTACTATCATAAAGTCTACTTGATTACAGGCCGTTGCAGTGCAGAGTGCCTCTTGACCTTCTGGTGGTCGAGTGAGTCTTCGTGGTCGAGTCCTTCAAGTCAGTCGAGTGTGTCCCTCGTTAGTCGACTGGAAGGCGACTTCTTCTGAGGGTGTCCTTGGGTAAGGTACTTAGATCGGGTCCATGACCCTACCCTAGGTACATAACCCCATCAGTGGGAACGATGGCGGGACGACGTCGACGCCTACACGCCGTTGCTCCTCGTGTTCGAGGGCGAACCAAGCCTCCCAGTTGGGAGAGTCCGCGGCGTACTCAGGCAGCCGACGCTGCTCCGATGTGAGCTGCGCGCGGCGCCTGCGCACCTCCTCGTCGTGCGCCCACTGGCTCCGCGGAACCGCCGACACCGGGCTCCGCTGCGGATCCACGTGCCAATGGTGCGGCAGCGTGACGTCGGGGTAGGGCAGCGACTGCCTGTACTCCCAGTGCCACCACGCTTGATGCACCGGGATGTGCAGGCACCGGCGACCTGGGCGGAAACGCGCCGGCGTCTGAGGAGGAGGGGGAGGAAAGTATGGGAGGACGAGGCGCCGTGGGTGCCTTTGCCCTTGCCCTTGCCGTTGCTGCTGCCGAAGAGGCCCATGGCGCACTAGGGTTTACTGTCGTCGACGAGGAAGCAAAGGGACTGGTGAGGGGCCAGATGTGGATGGAAGTGGAGGAGGCCGGCCCCCGCCGCACGCGTGCTTAAAAAAAGACGCTTCCACTAGCTGACTAATGGGCCCGCTGTTGGTGGTCGTTATAAATAAGACAACGGACGGCGGATGGGTGGCCTACAAGTGGGGATACGGCGGACGCTGAGGAGACGCGCGGCGCGTCCGCGCCGACGCATTTCAGACACCATTTTAAATCGAAAATGGATCGATGCAAATATAACGCCAACATGATTTGTTTTTGGGTTGATGTGTTTGATCTTCACTTTTATTCATGCCAATCCAAACAAACACAAGCAGACAAAATGCATTTAGTTGCTCTGATCGAGCCTGTTTTTAGGCTCGTCATGTAAACCGTCCCGTAAAACGCAGTTCGCCGGAATTGCTATATATGAGTACCCCTCCCATATAAAACCCTCCCGACTTGTCGTTCTCTCTTCACTGAGCTGCATTCTCTATTTTTCTCTCGACTCAAACCTTATCCCCCAAACACGATCAACCCAATCGTCCCCATGGCGGCCACGCTCTTCTCCATCTCCCCCATGTTCCTCTCCCTCCCCTCGTCCTCCTCCTCATTTAAGCAGGCCCCCTCCGCATTCTTTCCCTCGAAGACCCCGCAGCACCGCGCCCTCGCCTCCGCTAGCTGGAGGCACCCGCTCGCTTCCTTGGCCGTGTCCGTGTCGTCAGATGTCGAGACGGAGGTCGCCCAGGAGTTCTCGGAGGACCTAAGGGTGTTCGTTGGCAACCTCCCCTTCAGCGTCGACAGCGCTCAGCTAGCCGGCCTATTCGAGCAGGCTGGCTCCGTTGAGATGGTCGAGGTACTATATAGATTGGTTGCCTCGTTACATTCTGGGCACTGATTCATATGTACGATATGTTCCTACTTCAGGGAAGTTGAGGGCCCGTGTGTGTGAAATTAGAAATGGTTTGGTCGTTTGGTGTCTTATTAACTAATTTTTGTGCTTTACATTTAGCTCACGGGAAATCATGCGTGTAACTGAGGGAATTTTAGGCCTTTTCTGAATACCTATAGCAGTACTAGCGTGCGAAACATAGAAGTTTATTAACAAAAATATTGCTGTTTCCTCACACGCTGATGATGTCTAAGAATGTGCTAATAAATTGGTCAATAAAGCAAAGCCTTGTCAAAAAAGCCAAATTAATAAAAAAATTAAAGGAGGAAGACCCCGGGCCTTTGCATCTCGACGATGCATGCAGCCACTTTATTAATTATTCACAAAAACCTTATAAAGTAATACATCAATAAGTCTCAAGCCACCATTTGTCGCTACTCCTATCCACTTGATGAAGGGGTGCCGATAGTCCAAGCCGAATACCAAATAGACCTCGCAGCAAAGCCTAACATCTAAAACCGGAGGCCCCAACCAAGCCACATTGCCGGGTCTGGGGCACACACCGGTTCGGTGCACTCTTAGAGGCGGCCGCCGCCATCTTCCACTGATCCATCTTCAGAGCAGTTATTGACGGATCTACCTTGCCAGGTCTGCCGTCGACATCACCATGACGCCAGACAACGCAATCCTCCTGCGCAAGTTCGTCTACACGCATCGAACGGTGACACTCCATAGCGCCATGTTGTCGAGATCCGACGTCGTCAATGCGGAGGAAGTAACACCGCTCCACCTCTAAGCCCCTCCAGTCAGCACCTCTTGCATCGCCGGCCACCTGCCGTGATGCCATGCAAGTCCAACCCTGGGAAATCACGCAGGGAATCACGATCTTCAAGACGACGCCCTCGGGAGGGGAAATGACGTGAATCGACGCCATTGTCTGGCCCTGCAACGCAGGACCTAGGCTTTCACCCGAAAAAAGTGGCCCGAGAGTGGAAGAGGTCGGAGAGCTCCACGACGGCCCCCAGGAGGAAAGCGACATCTGCAGACGCCGTGTCGTTGGCTTTCGCCCGGAGCCACGGTACCTCCGCACCCTCACGCTGCCGGATGAAGATGGGGGAACACCAGCGTGGCCGGCATGCGAACCCACTAGCCCAAGCACCTGCTGCACGGCGATGGCGCAATCACTACGCGGGACCACCAACCTCACCGCCGGCCAGAGCCAACGGGCTAGATCGGGACGCCGTCGCATCGAGGCAGCCACGAGCAGCCGCCAGGCCATCAGCCGTGAGAGGACGCCGAGCCGGGTAGCCACCATGCTGGCCGGAGAAGCCGAGGACGAGCGTCCCACCACCACGGGCTCACACCGCAAGCCGAGGCCGCCGCGCGCGCGGAGAGCCTCGCCGCCGCCGTCCTCTGGCGTGTGCTTCGCCCGGCGGACTGATCCGGCGGCGGCGGGAGGGGGGAGTCGTACTGAAGGGGGGACGGCGGCAGAGCAGGTATGGCCCCCCAAGCCGCCCTAGGGATGACGCGGGGTCAGATTGGGTGCCCACTTTTGGAGTTCCACTCTGTTCTGATTGATTATTGCACATGGCGGATCAGAAATGTCAGACCTATAGCCCAATTCAAATCGTAGCATGCTTAACTGCTTTGCTTTATTGTCACAGGTCATCTATGACAAATTGACTGGACGAAGCCGTGGATTTGGGTTTGTAACTATGTCTACTGTCGAAGAGGTTGAGGAGGCAGTTGAGCGGCTCAATGGCTATGTGAGCACTCATTTATTCCTTTAAAAGCATTGTTTCTAACCTGCTACTGCTTTTGCCCTCTTGTTTCATCTTTTATTGTTTGTAAGCTACTTTCGTTATGTTTTTACAGGTTTCCTGATTGGTTCAGCTTGTTATGTTTCTCCTTGGTTCTGCAGTTCCAACCTCTTGTTTCTTCCTGAGAAATACAGTTCAGAGTTTTAGATAAAATTGTTAGTTAGTTTAGCTTTTGTTGCTTGACCTAACTGTACGATTTCTATACTAGGATGTGTAGTTGTATGCTTGAGTAATTGGCTGACCTCATCTCTAATATCAGGTACTTGATGGGAGAAGTTTGAAGGTGAATTCAGGGCCGCCACCACCCAGGGACCAATCCTCACCAAGAGGATTTAGAGAGCAATCAGGCGGATTCAGGCAGCAATCCTCACGTGGGCCTGGTGGTGGGGACAATAGGGTCTATGTGGGTAATCTTTCTTGGAATGTCGATGACTCAGCTCTTGCAAACTTATTCAATCAGCAAGGGAGTGTCTTGGGGGCCAGAGTCATCTATGACAGGGAGAGTGGGAGGTCAAGGGGATTTGGTTTTGTCACATATGGTACCAGTGATGAAGTTGAGAAAGCAGTATCTAATCTTGACGGCTCTGTGAGTTTTCACTCATTTAACTGGCTGCTTACACCTGTGACCCTTCATTATTGTTCTTTCAGCGTGGTGCTAAATGAGTTTCTTTTTCCTGTTCCACAGGACTTGGATGGAAGACAGATCCGTGTTACAGTAGCAGAAGTGAGACAACCTAGGCGAGAATATTAAAAATCCTATTTTAGATGAAGCGAAGCGGAACTATGTAATGCTGCCAGGTTTTTGCCCTCTAGTACACGTTTCGGTGACGAGCCTGTAGAGTTGGTTTCCTCGCAGTGCGTGGACTCCCTTCCCTCCTTCCCGGTCTCCTGTAACAGAATCTGCTAATTTCCTGTTATGCACCCGGTTCAACAAATGAAGATGCCGCTAAGCCTGTGGTTAGTGTCCTTCCTAGTCTCATGTAACAGAATCTGCTAATTTTCTGTTATGCACCCGGTTCAAAAAAAGAAGATGCCGCTAAGCCTGTGGTTAGTGTCAGGTGCGAATTATATTTTTGTTCTTCATTGTCATTCATTCTAGTGTAACATATGAGATATGTATGATTTGATTTCAACCATCATATTGCTTCTGGCTCCATCATTGTAACGCCCATCATTGTAACACCCTGATTTAATCATACACTAATCATATGTATAAATGTGTATGATCAAGATCAGAGACTCATAGAAAGATATTACAACACAACTCTAGATACAAATAAAATAATATAAACTTTATATTACAAGCCAGGGGCCTTGATGACTCGAATACATAAGCTTGGATATAAACGAGTCAGCGGAAGCAACAATTTCTAAGTACAGACATAAGTTAAACAAGTTTACTTTAAGAAGACTAGCACAAACATCTACGATGATCGAAACGGCATTACCTTATGCCTCGAACCTTCTAACTACTCCTGGTCGTCGGTGGTCTCCACGTAGTAGTAGACACCCTCAGGGTGGTAGTAATAGTCGTCGGTGGTGGCATCTCGCTCCTAAGATCCGTTATCTAATTGCAACAATCGGGTATGGGGAAAAGAGGTAGCAAAGCAACCGTGAATACTCATCTAAAGTACTTGCAAGACTTACATCAGAACTATACTAAGCATGCATCGGTATCAAAAAAATTGGGCTATATCTTTGGATTGAACTACAAAAATGCCTAAAGAGAAGGGGAAAGCCTAGCCTATCGAAAACTAGCATCTTCAATGTAACGATCAAACCTCGAAGAATTTGAGTCTCTGTGCTTACTGTGCTAGTCCCTGGATCGATTCACAAGCACACACAGTATAGATGAATAACAGAATAACAAGTGCATCATTTATTACAACGTATGATCCAGAATGCATAAAAATAAAACAATCTGCATAGCACATAGCTAGTTTTATTTAATCAAACAACGAAAAGTAGCAGAAAATAACGACTGAGTCCCATCATAGCCCACTGGCGATGCTGAGTGCAGACTCGCGACCCTAACGGTACCTTACTCTTCGTCTGAAAATCCTGCAACATGAGACGTTGCAGCCGTATAGATCAATACTTTGAATGTATTGGCAAGTTACATAGGGGTAATAATAAAGCAGACCTATATGTATTTGCATAGTATAACAAAAGAAAGCCTTGATAGTTATTTTTGCAGGAAGCTGACTTTGTCCTCGTAACTACCTAATAGTCAATTTTCATTTAATTTATTTGTTACTAGGTTGAATTGGCAAGTCCAACTCCAACCTACCCATTATTAAGTTTCCCACAAATTTATTAAGTGTCACATTTGTCAAGATCATCCAACAACTGTAATGGCATAGTGGCTCAAATTTGCCCATAACCGGAGGAATGGTTAATCTTAATTAATTTTTAACACTCTGCCGAGTTTAGTACGCTTTACCCACTAGACCCAATCCGAAGATTCAGACGAAGTCTTTCAGAAACAGTCACCTAGTCCCATAGGAGGTCCATCCCAATTATCATATCTACATCTACTGGCACATCAGGGTAAGGTTTCTGCAAATGATCAACTAACCCAAAGCCCATTTAGCCAGTGGCTGTACATGGAAGCTACTAGTCACTAAGTCTGTCTAATCTTTTTCAACCTGGGCGGCATTCCACTTACATTCAGAGGGTATAAACCATGATGTTCTTGAAACCATCCTAGCAATACCACTTCCGCCTAGTGGTGAATTAAATCCTTAGTTACTGAAGAAATATGCCCTAGAGGCAATAATAAAGTTGTTATTTTAAATTTCTTTATTCATGATAAATGTTTATTATTCATGCTAGAATTGTATTGATTGGAAACCATAATACATGTGTGAACACATAGACAAACACTATATCCCTAGTGAGCCTCTACTTGACTAGCTCATTGATCAAAGATGGTTAAGGTTTTCTAACCATGGACATGAGTTGTCATTTGATAGCGGGATCACATCATTAGGAGAATGATGTGATGGACAAGACCCATCCGCTATCTTAGCATAATGATTGTTCAGTTTTATTGCTATTGCTTTCTTCATATCAAGTACATATTCCTTCGACTATGAGATTATGCAACTCCCGAATACTGGAGGAATGCCTTGTGTGCTATCAAACGTCACAACGTAACTGTGTGATCATCAAGATGCTCTACAGGTATCTCTGAAGGTGTTTGTTGAGTTGGCATAGATCGAGATTAAGATTTGTCACTCTGAATATCGGAGAGGTATCTCTAGGCCCTCTTGGTAATACACGTCATAAGCTTGCAAGCAAACGACTAAGGAGCTGGTCACGAGGTGATGTATTACGGAACGAGTAAAGAGACTTGCCGGTAACGAGATTGAACTAGGTATGCAGATACCGACGATCGAATCTCGGGCAAGTAACATACCGATAGACAAAGGGAATAACGTATGTTGTCATAACAGTTCGACCGACAAAGATCTTCGTAGAATATGTAGGAGCCAATATGAGCATCAAGGTTCCACTATTGGTTATTGACCGAAGAGGTGTCTCGGTTATGTCTACATAGTTCTCAAACTCGTAGGGTCCGCACGCTTAACGTTCGATGACGATATTGTATTATATGAGTTATGTGATTTGGTGATCGAATGTTGTTCGGAGTCCCGGATGAGATCACAGACATGATGAGGAGTCTCAAAATGGTCGAGAGGCAAACATTGATATATAGGACGATAGTATTCGGACAACAGAAGTGTTCCGGAGTGTATCAGGTATTTATCGGAGTACCGTAGGGGTTACCGGAACCCTCAGGGGGAATATATGGGCCATGAGAGGGGAGCACACCAGCCCACAAGGGGTGGCGCGCCCCCCTATGGCATGTGGCCTAATTGGAGAAGGAAAAATGAGGGTTCGGCCCCCTTCCTTTCTCTCTTCCCCCTTCCCTTTCTTCAGTGAAAAAAAAGGGGGCGCCACTTGGGGAAACCCCAAGTAGGATTTGGATCCTACTTGGGGCGCCCCCTGGCTGCCTCTCCTCCCCTCCCACCTATGTATATGTGGGGAGGGGGCCTAGAATATACATCATCAATTGTTAGCAGTGTGCGGCGCCCCCTCCATAGTTTACACCCCCCGGTCATATTCTCGCGGTGCTTAGGCGAAGCCCTGCACGGATCACTTCACCATCACTGTCACTGCACCGTCATGCTGACGGAACTCATCTACTTCCTCGATGTCTTGCTGGATCAAGAAGATGAGGGACGTCACCGAGCTGAATGTGTGCAGAACTCCGAGGTGTCGTACGTTCGGTGCTTGATCGGTCGGAGCTAGAAGAAGTTCGACTACATCAACCGCGTTGTCAAACGCTTCCGCTTTCATTCTACGAGGGTATGTAGACACACTCTCCCCCTTGTTGCTATGCATCTCCATGGATAGATCATTGCGTGTGCGTAGATTTTTTTTGTTTTTCCATGCAAGGTTTCCCAATAGTGGCATCCGAGCCAGATCTATGCGTAGATGATATGCACGAGTAGAACACAAAGAGTGGTGGGCAGTGATAGTTATACTACTTACCACCAACGTCTTATTTTGATTTGGCGGTATTGTGGGATGAAGCGGCCTCGGCCAACCTTACATGTCCACGCACATGAGACCAGTTCCACCGACAGACATGCAACTAGTTTTGCATAAAGGTGGCTGGCGGGTGTCTGTTCTCCTACTTTAGTTGAATCAAATTTGACTGTGGCCGGTCCTTGAAGAAGGTTAAAACAATAAACTTGATGAAACACCATTGTGGTTTTGATGCGTAGGTAAGAACGGTTCTTGCTAGAAGCCCGTAGCAGCCACGTAAAACTTGCAACAATAAACTAGAGGACGTCTAACTTGTTTTTGCAAGGCATGTTCTGATGTGATATGGTCAAGACATGATGTGATAAAGGTTATTGTATGAGATGATCATGTTTTGTAAGATATCCGACAACCGGCAGGAGCCTTATGGTTATCTCTTTATTGTATGAAATGCAAACGCTATGTAATTGTTTTACTTTATCAATACATGTTAGCAATAGTTGTAGAAGCAATAGTTGGCGAGACAACCACGACGCTACGATGAAGATCAAGGTGTCGAGCCGGTGACGATGGAGATCACGACAATGCTTTGGAGATGGAGATCAAAAGCACAAGATGATGATGGCCATATCATGTCACATATTTTGATTACATGTGATATTTATCTTTTATGCATCTTATTTTCTTAGTACGGTGGTAGCATTATAAGATGATCCCTTAACTAAATTTCAAGGTATAAGTGTTCTCCCTGAGTATGCACCGTTGCGATAGTTCATCGTGTTGAGACACCACATGATGATCGGGTGTGATGGACTCTACGTTCACATACAACGTGTGCAAGATAGTTTTGCACATGCAGAATGCTCGGGTTAAACTTGACGAGCCTAGCATGTACAGACATGGCCTCGAAACACTAGAGACCTAAAGGTCGAACATGAATCATATACTAGATATGATTAACATAGAGATGTTCACCATTGCTGACTACTCCATCTCACGTGATGACCGGACATGGTTTAGTTGATTTGGATCACATATCATTTAGATGACTTGAGGGATGTCTATCTAAGTGGGAGTTCTTAAGTAATTTGATTAATTGAACTTAATTTATCATGAACTTAGTCATGATAGTATTTGCATATCTATGTTGTAGATCAATGGCCCGTGCTACCGTTCGCCTGAATTTTAATGCGTTCCAAGAGAAAGCTAAGTTGAAAGATGATGGTAGCAACTACACGGACTGCGTCCGTAACTTGAGGATTATCCTCATTGTTGCACAGAAGAATTATGTCCTTGATGCACCGCTAGGTGAAAGGCCTGCTGCAGGAGCAGATGCTGATGTTTTGAATGTCTGGCAAGCTCGATCTGATGACTACTTGATAGTTCAGTGTGCCATGCTTCACGGCTTAGAATCGGGATTTCAAAGACGTTTTGAACGTCCTGGAGCATATGAGATGTTCCAGGAGTTGAAGTTGATATTTCAAGCAAATTCCCGAGTTGAGAGATATGAAGTCTCCAACAAGTTCTATAGCTGCAAGATGGAGGAGAACAGTTCTGTCAGTGAACACATACTCAGAATGTCTGGATATCATAATCACATGACTCAGCTGGGAGTTAATCTTCCAGATGATAGTGTTATTGACAGAATTCTCCAATCACTGCCACCAAGCTATAAAGGCTTCGTGATTAATATAATATGGAAGGGATGGAGAAGACAATGCCTGAGCTCATCGCAATGCTCAAAGCTGTGGAGGTAGAAATCAAGAAGGAGCATCAAGTGTTGATGGTTAACAAGACCACTAGTTTCAAGAAAAAAGGGCAAGGGAAAGAAAGGGAACTTCAAGAAGAATGGCAAGCAAGTTGCCACTCCCGGGAAGAAGCCCAAAGCTAGACCTAAGCCTGAAACTGAGTGCTTCTACTTCAAATGAACTGGACACTTGAAGCGGAACTGCCCCAAGTATTTGGCGGATAAGAAGGATGGCAAACTGAACAAAGGTATATTTGATATACATGTTATTGATGTGTACCTTACTAATGCTCGTAGTAGCGCCTGGGTATTTGATATTGTTCGGTTGCTCATATTTGTAACTCGAAACAGGAGCTACGGATTAAACGAAGATTGGCTAAGGACGAGGTGATGATGCGCGTCAGGAATGGTTCCTAGGTCGATGTGATCGCCATAGGCACGCTACCTCTACATCTACCTTCGAGATTAGTTTTAGACCTAAATAATTGTTATTTGGTGCCAGCGTTGAGCATGAACATTATATCTGGATCTTGTTTAGTGCGAGACGGTTATTCATTTAAACCAGAGAATAATGGTTTTTCTATTTATATGAGTAATATCTTTTATGGTCATGCACCCGTGAAGAGTGGTCTATTTTTGTTGAATCTGGATTGTGGTGATACACATATTCATAATATTGATGCCATAAGATGCAAAGTTGGTAATGATTGTGCAACATATTTGTGGCACTGCCGTTTAGGTCATATTGGTGTAAAGCGCATGAAGAAACTCCATGCAGATGGGCTTTTGGAATCACTTGATTATGAATCATTTGATACTTGCGAACCATGCCTCATGGGCAAGATTACTAAAACTCCGTTCTCCGGAACAATGGAGCGAGCCAATGACTTATTGGAAATAATACATACCGATGTATGCGATCCGATGAGTGTTGAGGCACATAGTGGGTATCATTATTTTCTGACCTTCACAGATGATTTGAGTAGATATGGGTATATCTACTAAATGAAACACAAGTCTGAAACATTTGAAAAGTTCAAAGAATTTCAGAGTGAAGTGGAGAATCATCGTAACAAGAAAATAAAGTTTCTACGATCTGATCATGGAGGCGAATATTTGAGTTACGCGTGTGTCCTTCATTTAAAACAATGTGGAATAGTTTCACAACTCACGCCACCTGGAACACCACAGCGAAATGGTGTGTCTGAACATCGTAACCGTACTTTATAGATATGGTGCGATCTATGATGTCTCTTACCGATTTACCACTATCGTTTCGGGGTTATGCATTAGAGACAGCTGCATTCACGTTAAATAGGGCACCGTATAAATCCGTTGAGATGACACCGTATGAACTATGGTTTGGCAAGAAACCTAACCTGCCATTTTTTAAAGTTTGGGGGTTGCTACACTTATGTCAAAAGGCTTTAGCCTAATAAGCTCGAACCCAAATCTGAAAAGTGCGTCTTAATAGGATACCCTAAGGAAACAATTGGGTACACCTTCTACCATAGATCCGAAGGCAAGATTTTTGTTGCCAAGAATGGAACCTTTCTAGAGGAGTTTCTCTCGAAAGAAGTGAGTGGGAGGAATATAGAACTTGATGAGGTAATTATACCTTCTCCCGAATTGGAAAGTAGTTCATCATAGAAATCAGTTCCAGTGATCTTGATACGTCCATTTTGCGTCATGCTTTTATGTTAGTATTTATTGCATTATGGGCTGTTATTTCACGTTATGTCACAATACTTATGGCTATTCTCTCTTATTTTACAAGGTTTACCATGAAGAGGGGGAATGCCGGCAGCTGGAATTCTGGCTGGAAAAGGAGCAAATATTGGAGACCTATTCTGCGCAACTCCAAATGTCCTAAAACTCCACGGAATATCTTAAAATAAATAACGAAAAATCGTCGCCAAAGATGAAGGCCAGGGGGCCCACACCCTGCTCACGAGGTTGGGGGGCGCGCCCCTCCCCCCTAGGCGCGCCCCCCTACCTCGTGGGCCCCTTGGTGGCTCTCCGACGCCCATCTTCTCCTATATGAAGTCTTTCGATGAGAAAAAAAATCAAAAGCAACCTTTCGGGACGAGACTCCGCCGCCACGAGGCGGAACCTTGGCGGAACCAATCTAGGGCTCCGGTAGAGCTGTTCTGTCGGGGACACTTCCCTCCGGGAGGGGGAAATCATCACCATCGTCATCACCAACGCTCCTCTCATCGGGAGAGGGCAATCTCCATCAACATCTTCACCAGCACCATCTCATCTCATCTCCAAACCCTAGTTCATCTCTTGTATCCAATTCTTGTCTCTAAGTCCGGGATTGGTGCTAGTAGGTTGCTAGTAGTGTTGATTACTCCTTGTAGTTGATGCTAGTTGGTTTACTTGGTGGAAGATCATATGTTCAGATCCTTTATGCATACTATTACCCCTCTGATTATGAACATGAATATGCTTTGTGAGTAGTTACGTTTGTTCCTGAGGACACGGGAGAAGTTTGCTATTAGTAGTCATGTGAATTTGGTATTCGTTCGATATTTTGATGAGATGTATGTTGTCTAACCTCTAGTGGTGTTATGTGAACGTCGACTACATAACACTTCACCATTATTTGGGCCTAGAGGAAGGCATTGGGAAGTAATAAGTAGATGATGGGTTGCTAGAGTGACAGAAGCTTAAACCCTAGTTTATGCGTTGCTTCGTAAGGGGCTGATTTGGATCCATATGTTTCATGCTATGGTTAGGTTTACCTTAATACTTTTGTTGTAGTTGCGGATGCTTGCAACAGAGGTTAATCATAAGTGGGATGCTTGTTCAAGTAAGAACAGCACCCAAGCACCGGTCCACCCACATATCAAATTATCAAAGTACCGAACGCGAATCATATGAGCGTGATGAAAACTAGCTTGACGATATTCCCATGTGTCCTCGGGAGCTCTTTTCCTTATATAAGAATTTGTCCGGCTTGTCCTTTGCTACAAAAAGGATTGGGCCACCTTGCTGCACCTTATTTACTTTTGTTACTTGTTGATCGTTACAATTTACCTTATCACAAAACTATCTGTTACCACTTATTTCAGTACTTGCAGAGAATACCTTGCTGAAAACCGCTTATCATTTCCTTCTGCTCCTCGTTGGGTTCGACAGTCTTACTTATCGAAAGGACTACGATAGATCCCCTATACTTGTGGGTCATCAAGACTTTTTTCTGGCGCCGTTGCCGGGGAGTGTAGCGCCTTTGGTAGGTGGAATTTGGTAAGGAAACATTTATATTGTGCTGAAATTTTCTGTCACTTGTTACTATGGAAACTGAATCTCTGAGGGGCTTGTTCGGGGTGTCTTCACCCTGTCCAGTAGAGCAAAGAGTTTCTCCTCAACCTACTGAACCTATTGAAAATGAAACTCCTTTTGCATTTCCTTCGGGTATTATGGAAAAACTGCTGGCTAATACTTTTACAGGAGATGAGACAAAGCATCCCGACGAGCATCTACGCTATTTGGATGATATTTGTGGATTATTTAAGCTTGCAGGTATACCCGATGATGTTGTTAAGAAGAAGGCTTTCCCTTTATCTTTGGAGGGAGACGCATCGACATGGTATAGGCTATGTGATGATACGAGATCATGGAACTATAAAAGAATGAAATTGGAATTTCATCAAAAGTATTACCCTATGCATCTTGTTCATCGTGATCGCAATTATATATATAATTTTTGGCCTCACGAAGTAGAAAGCATCGCTCAAGCTTGGGGGAGGCTTAAATCAATTTTATATTCATGCCCCAATCATGAGCTCTCAAAATTGACAATTCTCCAGAATTTTTATGCTTGGCTTTCTGATAACAATCGCACCATGCTCGATACTTCTTGTGCTGGCTCTTTTATGATGAAGACTATTGAATTCAGATGGAATTTATTGGATAGAATTAAACGCAACTCTGAAGATTGGGACCTCGACAAAGGTAAGGAGTCAGGTATGACACCTAAGTTTGATTGTGTTAAATCTTTTATGGATACCGATATTTTCCGTAAGTTTAGCACTAAATATGGACTTGACTCTGAGATAGTAGCTTCTTTCTGTGAATCTTTTGCTACTTATGTTGATCTCCCCAAGGAGAAGTGGTTTAAATATCATCCTCCCATAGAAGTAAAAGTAGATGCACCTATTAAAGTTGAAGAAAAGACCATCACTTATAATGATCCTATTGTTCCCACCTCTTATGTTGAGAAACCACCTTTCCCTGCTAGAGTAAAGGATCATGCTAAAGCTTCAACTGTTGTTCGTAAAAGCAATACTAGAACTTATACACCTCCTGAGCAAGTCAAAGTAGAACCTAATATTGCTATTGTTAAAGATCTCTTGTCTGATAATATTGATGGGCATGTCATTGAAATCTCTGGTGAAACTGCTAGAATTGCTAAACCCTGTGATAGAGATAAACATAGACCTGTGGTAGGCGTGCCTGTTATTTCTGTTAAGATAGGAGATCATTGTTATCATGGCTTATGTGATATGGGTGCTAGTGCTAGTGTTATACCCATTGACTTATATAAAGAAATTATGCATGATATCGCACCTGCTGAGTTAGAAGATATTGATGTTACAATTAAATTTTCCAATAGAGATACTATATCTGCAATGGGAATTGTTAGAGTTGTTGAAGTCTTGTGTGGGAAAACCAAATACCCCGCTGACTTTCTTGTTCTTGGTTCTCCACAAGATAGCTTT
The DNA here is from genome assembly GCF_002162155.2 of Triticum dicoccoides. NCBI lineage: Eukaryota > Viridiplantae > Streptophyta > Magnoliopsida > Poales > Poaceae > Triticum > Triticum dicoccoides. The sequence goes on along the minus strand of NC_041386.1, from coordinate 247,031,092 downwards.
TGTCCCATTATTTTTGGTAGACCCTTCTTGAATACTGTTAATGCTACGATAGACTGCAAAAAGAATGTTGTTACTGTTGGCTTGGATGATATGGTTCATGAGTTTAATTTCTCTAAATTCAGTAAACAACATCGTGAGGAAGAATTGCCTAGTAAGGATGAAATTATTGGTCTTGCTTCTATTGTTGTACCTCCTAGTGATCCTTTAGAACACTATTTGCTATACCATGAAAATGATATGTTTATGAATGAAAGAAAGGAAATAGATGAAATATTCTTTAAACAGGAACCTATTCTGAAACACAATTTGCCTGTTGAAATCCTAGGGGATCCTCCTCCACCCAAGGGTGATCCCGTTTTTGAGCTTAAACCGTTGCCTGATAATCTTAAGTATGCTTATCTTGATGAAAAGAAAATATATCCTGTTATTATTAGTGCTAACCTTTCAGAGCATGAAGAAGAAAGATTATTGAAAACTCTGAAGAAGCACCATGCCGCTATTGGATATACTCTTGATGATCTTAAGGGCATTAGTCCCACTCTATGTCAGCATAAAATAAATTTGGAAGCGGATGCTAAACCAGTATGTGATCCTCAACGACGTTTGAATCCTAAAATGAAAGAAGTGGTAAGGAAGGAAATACTCAAGCTTCTGGAGGCAGGTATAATTTATCCCGTTGCTGATAGTCAGTGGGTAAGTCCTGTCCATTGTGTCCCTAAGAAGGGAGGTATTACTGTTGTCCCTAATGATAAAGATGAATTGATTCCTCAAAGAATTATTACGGTTATAGGATGGTAATTGATTTCCGCAAATTAAATAAAGCCACTAAGAGAGATCATTACCCCTTACCTTTTATTGATCAAATGCTAGAAAGATTATGCAAACATACACATTATTGCTTCCTAGATGGTTATCCTGGTTTTTCTCAAATACCTGTGTCGGCTAAAGATCAATCAAAGACTACTTTTACATGCCCTTTTGGTACTTTTGCTTATAGATGTATGCCTTTTGGTTTATGTAATGCACCTGCTACCTTTCAAAGATGCATGATGGCTATATTCTCTGATTTTTGGGAAAAGATTTGTGAGGTTTTCATGGACGACTTTTCCGTCTATGGTTCCTCTTTTGATGATTGCTTGAGCAATCTTGATTGAGTTTTGCAGAGATGTGAAGAAACTAATCTTGTCTTGAATTGGGAAAAGTGTCACTTTATGGTTAATGAAGGTATTGTCTTGGGGCACAAAGTTTCTGAAAGAGGTATTGAAGTTGATAAAGCCAAGGTTGACACTATTGAAAAGATGCCATGTCCCAAGGACATCAAAGGTATAAGAAGTTTCCTTGGTCACGCCGGATTTTATAGGAGGTTCATTAAGGACTTCTCAAAAATTTCTCGGCCTCTGACTAATTTATTACAAAAAGATGTACCATTTGTCTTTGATGATGATTGTGTAGAAGCATTTGAAATACTTAAGAAAGCATTAGTCTCTGCACCTATTGTTCAGCCACCTGATTGGAATTTACCCTTTGAAATTATGTGTGATGCTAGTGATTATGCTAGGTGTTGTTCTAGGGCAAAGAGTTGATAAGAAATTAAATGTTATCCATTATGCTAGTAAGACTCTAGACAATGCTCAAAGAAATTATGCTACTACCGAAAAGGAACTTTTAGCAGTTGTGTTTGCTTGTGATAAATTCAGACCCTATATTGTTGATTCTAAAGTAACTATTCACATTGATCATGCTGCTATTAAATATCTTATGGAAAAGAAAGATGCTAAACCTAGACTTATTAGATGGGTTCTCTTGCTGCAAGAATTTGATTTGCATATTGTTGATAGAAAAGGAGCTGAGAACCGAGTTGCAAACAACTTATCTAGGTTAGAGAATGTTCTTGATGACCCACTACCTATTGATGATAGCTTTCCTGATGAACAATTAAATGTCATAAGCACTTCTCGTAGCACTCCATGGTATGCTGATTATGCTAATTATATTATTGCTAAATTTATACCACCTAGCTTCACATACCAACAAAAGAAAAAGTTCTTTTATGATTTGAGACATTACTTTTGGGATGACCCACATCTTTATAAAGAAGGAGTAGATGGTGTTATTAGACATTGTGTACCTGAGAATGAACAGGAACAGATCATACGCAAGTGTCACTCCGAAGCTTATGGAGGACACCACGCTGGAGATAGAACTGCACATAAGGTATTGCAATCTGGTTTTTATTGGCCTACTCTCTTCAAGGATGCCCGTAAGTTTGTTTTATCTTGTGATGAATGTCAAAGAATTGGTAATATTAGTAGACGTCAAGAAATGCCTATGAATTATTCACTTGTTATTGAACCATTTGATGTTTGGGGCTTTGATTATATGGGACCTTTTCCTGCCTCCAATGGATACACTCATATTTTAGTTGATGTTGATTACATTACTAAGTGGGTAGAAGCTATTCCAACTAGTAGTGCTGATCATAACACTTCTATTAAAATGCTTAAGGAAGTTATTTTTCCGAGGTTTGGAGTCCCTAGATATTTAATGACTGATGGTGGTTCACACTTTATTCATGGTGCTTTCCGTAAAATGCTTGCCAAATATGACGTTAATCATAGAATTGCATCTCCTTATCACCCACAGTCTAGTGGTCAAGTAGAATTGAGTAATAGAGAGCTCAAATTAATTTTGCAAAAGACTGTTAATAGGTCTAGAAAGAATTGGTCCAAGAAACTTGATGATGCATTATGGGCATATAGAACTGCATATAAGAATCCTATGGGTATGTCTCCGTATAAAATGGTTTATGGAAAAGCATGTCACTTACCTCTCGAACTAGAACATAAGGCATATTGGGCTATTAAAGAGCTTAACTATGATTTCAAACTTGCCGGTGAGAAGAGGTTATTTGATATTAGCTCACTTGATGAATGGAGAACCCAAGCCTATGAAAATGCCAAGTTGTTTAAAGAAAAAGTTAAAAGATGGCATGACAAAAGGATACAAAAGCGCGAGTTTAATGTAGGCGATTATGTATTGCTATACAACTCTCGTTTAAGATTTTTTGCAGGAAAACTTCTCTCTAAATGGGAAGGTCCCTATGTTATCGAGGAGGTCTATCATTCCGGTGCCATAAAAACCAACAATTTCGAAGGCACAAATCCGAAGGTGGTAAACGGTCAAAGAATCAAGCACTATATCTCAGGTAATCCTATAAATGTTGAAACCAATGTTATTGAAACCGTAACCCTGGAGGAATACATAAGGGACACTTTCCAGAATGTTCCAGACTCCGAAAAGGAATAGGTATGTGGTACGGTAAGTAAACCGACTCCAAAACAATTTTTAAGGCAATATTTCTTCGTTTTGGAATATTTAGAAAAATAGAAAAATAGGTAGCAGTCCAGGGAGGACACGAGCTCTCCACGAGGGTGGAGGGCGCGCCCTACCCCCTGGGCGCGCCCCCTACCTCGTGAGCACCTCGTGTGCCCTCCGGACTCCATTTTCCTGGACGATACGTATTTTGGTCGGTAAAAATTCATTATATATTCCCCCGAAGGTTTTGACCCCCGTATCACGCAAATATCCCCTGTTTTCGTTTCGAGCTGTTTCCGTTGCAGATTTGAGAATTCCGGAGACTCGATCATCCTTCTATGAGGGTGAGCCTATGCCATGGAAGGGGACGACAAGCTTGCGTCATCAACAACACCTCCACCTCCAACAACAAAGAAGGAGACCTCATCACATGGGTATGGGCACTCCCCTTGGCAACTGCCAAGCTTGGGGGAGGTGCCCCGGTATCGTATCACCATCACAACTCCTATCTTTACCGTTTTCTTAGTTCGATCCTATTAGTAGTATCTTGATTTAGTAGAATAAAGTCAGGGCATGATCTAGTTTTGAAGTTTTCTTTATGATCCCTCTATGCAATCTAGTCCGTGAGCTATATATAATAAAGATTAGTGTTGAGTCAAGGGCTTGATTATTTTGCCATGATCTTGAGTGAATTAAAGAAAGAATAAAAAGAAACAAAGAGTTCATATTGATCTTATTGAGAGTAATGACTTCACATAGAAAGAGTATGATGATTAAAAAGTTGTTAGGAGTTGGCAAATATAGCTTTAGTCATCATGGCAATTAATAGGAAGTAATAAGGAGAGAGAGGTTTCACATATAGATATACTATCATTGACATCTCTCATAATTGGGAGCACTCATTAAGTATGACATGCTAAAGAGTTGATGTTGGACAAGGAAGACAACGTAATGGGTTATGTTTTCTCGCATCTCAGTTAAAGTATATTGTCATGGATCATTCAAACATGTTGAGCTTGCCTTTTCCCCTCATGCTTGCCAAATTCTCAGCACCAAGTAGAGATACTACTTGTGCTTCCAAATACCCTTAAACCAGTTTAGCCATGAGAGTCCACCATATCTACCTATGGATTGAGTAAGATCCTTCAAGTAAGTTGTCATCGGTGCAAGCAATAAAAATTGCTCTTTAAATATGCATGACTTATTAGTGCAGAGAAATAAGCTTTGTACGAACTTGTTATGGACACAATAAAAGCAACGGACTACATAATAAAGGTTCACATACAAGGGGTAATATAAAGTGACGTTCTTTTGCATTAAGATTTTGTGCATCCAACCATAAAAGCGCATGGCAACCTCTGCTTCCCTCTGCGAAGGGCCTATCTTTTATTATTATCCTCTATCTTATGCAAGAGTCAAGGTAATCTTCACCTTTCCCTTTTTCATTTTATCCTTTGGCAAGCACTTCATGGTGGGGTGATCCTGATATATATATCCAATTGGATGTACGTTAGCATGAACTATTATTGTTGACATCACCCAAAGGTGAATAAGTTTGGAGGAAGAATTATAAGCCCCAATCTTTCTCTGTGTCTGATTGAAACTTCATAACCACAAGTATTGCTGAGTGTTAGCAATTATGAAGGACTAAGTGATAGTTGAGTATGTGGACTTGCTTTTAAGCTCTGACATAGACTCCTTCCGATGTTATGATAAATTGCAATTGCTTCAATGACTGAGGTTATAATTTGTTAGCGCCTAATAAGGTTTCTGATTCATACTTTTGCATTGTGAAAAGATCATCACTTGAACATAAGTAATCATATGACAAATCTATATATGTTGCTGTTATGAAACAATCATGATGCCTTCATGTCCGTATTTTATTTTTATCAATGCCTCTACCTCTAAACATGAGGACATATTTATTGTTATCGGCTTTTCACTTGAGGACAAGCGAGGTCTAAGCTTGGGGGAGTTGATACGTCCATTTTGCGTCATGCTTTTATGTTAATATTTATTGCATTATGGGCTGTTATTTCACGTTATGTCACAATACTTATGGCTATTCTCTCTTATTTTACAAGGTTTACCATGAAGAGGGGGAATGCCGGCAGCTGGAATTCTGGCTAGAAAAGGAGCAAATATTGGAGACCTATTCTGCGCAACTCCAAAAGTCCTGAAACTCCACGGAATATCTTAAAATAAATAAAGAAAAATCGTCGCCAAAGATGAAGGACAGGGGGCCCACACCCTGCTCACGAGGGTGGGGGGCGCGCCCCTCCCCCTGGGCGCGCCCCCCTACCTCATGGGCCCCCTGGTGGCTCTCCGACGCCCATCTTCTCCTATATGAAGTCTTTCAATGAGAAAAAAAATCAAAAGCAACCTTTCGGGACGAGACTCCGCCGCCACGAGGCGGAACCTTGGCGGAACCAATCTAGGGCTCCGGCAGAGCTGTTCTACCGGGGACACTTCCCTCCGGGAGGGGGAAATCATCACCATCGTCATCACCAACGCTCCTCTCATCGGGAGAGGGCAATCTCCATCAACATCATCACCAGCACCATCTCATCTCCAAACCCTAGTTCATCTCTTGTATCCAATTCTTGTCTCTAAGTCCGGGATTGGTGCTAGTAGGTTGCTAGTAGTGTTGATTACTCCTTGTAGTTGATGCTAGTTGGTTTACTTGGTGGAAGATCATGTGTTCAGATCCTTTATGCATACTATTACCCCTCTGATTATGAACATGAATATGCTTTGTGAGTAGTTACGTTTGTTCCTGAGGACACGGGAGAAGTCTTGCTATTAGTAGTCATGTGAATTTGGTATTCGTTCGATATTTTGATGAGATGTATGTTGTCTAACCTCTAGTGGTGTTATGTGAACGTCGACTACATAACACTTCACCATTATTTGGGCCTAGAGGAAGGCATTGGGAAGTAATAAGTAGATGATGGGTTGCTAGAGTGATAGAAGCTTAAACCCTAGTTTATGCGTTGCTTCGTAAGGGGCTGATTTGGATCCATATGTTTCATGCTATGGTTAGGTTTACCTTAATACTTTTGTTGTAGTTGCGGATGCTTGCAACAGAGGTTAATCATAAGTGGGATGCTTGTTCAAGTAAGAATAGCACCCAAGCACTGGTCCACCCACATATCAAATTATCAAAGTACCGAACGCGAATCATATGAGCGTGATGAAAACTAGCTTGACGATATTCCCATGTGTCCTCGGGAGCTCTTTTCTTTATATAAGAATTTGTCCGGCTTGTCCTTTGCTACAAAAAGGATTGGGCCACCTTGCTGCACCTTATTTACTTTTGTTACTTGTTGCTCGTTATAATTTACCTTATCACAAAACTATCTGTTACCACTTATTTCAGTACTTGCAGAGAATACCTTGCTGAAAACCGCTTATCATTTCCTTCTGCTCCTCGTTGGGTTCGACACTCTTACTTATCTAAAGGACTACAATAGATCCCCTATACTTGTGGGTCATCAGATCTCTACACCAATTAGTAAGGAAGCTAATGATGATGATCATGAAACTTCAAATCAAGTTACTACCAAACGTCGTAGGACAACCAGAGTATGGTCCGCACCAGAGTGGTACGGTAATCCTTTCTGGAAGTCATGTTACTAGACCATGATGAATCTACGAACTATGAGGAAGCGATGATGAGCCCAGATTCCGCGAAATGGCTTGAGGCCATGAAATCTGAGATGGGATCCATGTATGAAAACAAAGTATGGACTTTGATTGACTTGCCCGATGATCGGTGAGTCATTAAGAAGAAATGGATCTTCAAGAGGAAGACGGACGCTAATAGTAGTGTTACTATCTACAAAGCTCGAATTGTCACAAAATGTTTTCGACAACTTCAAGGTGTTGACTACGATGAGATTTTCTCACTCGTATCGATGCTTAAAAGTCTGTCCGAATCATGTTAGCAGTTGCCGCATTTTATGCTTATGAAATCTAGCAAATGGGCGTCAAAACTGCATTCCTTAATGGATTTCTTAAAGAAGAGTTGTATATGATGCAACCAGAAGGTTTTGTTGATCCTAAAGGTGCTAACAAAGTGTGCAAGGTCCAGCGATCCATCTTTGGACTAGTGCAAGCATCTCGGAGTTGGAATATACACTTTGATGAGGTGATCAAAGCATATGGTTTTATACAGACTTTCGGAGAATCTTGTATTTACAAGAAAGTGAGTGGGAGCTCTGTAGTATTTCTAATATTATATGTGGATGACATATTGTTGATTCGAAATGATGTAGAATTTCTGGATAGCATAAAAGGATACTTGAATAAGAGTTTTGCAATGAAAGACCTCGGTGAAGCTGCTTTTATACTAGGCATCAAGATATATAGAGATAGATCAAGAAACTTAATAGGACTTTCACAAAGCACATACCTTGACAAAGTTTTGAAGAAGTTCAAAATGGATCAGTCAAAGAAAGGGTTCTTGCCTGTGTTGCAAGGTGTGAAATTGAGTCAGACTCAATGCCCAACCACTTCAGAAGATAGAGAGAAAATGAAAGTCATTCCCTATGCCTTAGCTATAGGTTCTATCATGTATGCTATGTTGTGTACCAGAACTGATGTGTGCCTTGCCATAAGTCTGGCAGGGAGGTACCAAAGTAATCCAGGAGTGGATCATTGGACAATGGTGAAAAATATTCTCAAGTACCTAAAGAGGACTAAGGACATGTTTCTCGTTTATGGAGGTGACAAAGAGCTCGTCGTAAAGGGTTACGTCGATGCTAGCTTTGACACTGATACGGATGACTCAAAGTCACAAACCGGATACATATTTATTTTGAATGGGGGAGCTGTCACAGCCCTAGAATACCTAGGTGAAATAGTTGCATCTGCACTCATGCATCATGTTTACAATTTCTAAAAGTTGAATTGAGGTTTGTTGAAACCCTCAGAAATCAGTTAAAAAATAATCAACATTTAATTCTCCTCAAATGAGTCCAAGGAAATGTTCCTGTTACTCTGTGAAAATATTGGTGAGAGTTAAAATTCAAACCAATATTTTTGGAATCACAGAAATATTTATTTTGGGTCTTTGAATTAAATAAATACTTATTTGAATTGGAGATATAAATTCCTATAAATACTTCTATAACTCCAATAATTCTGAAAACTTATGAGTGGCTCTGAAATTTTTTTATCAGGCCACATAATAATTTTCAGAAGCTACAAAAATGATTTGGTTTAGAAACGAAATCGAAACAGAGGAATAAAAATAGAAAACAAAAATAGAATTAACAAAGAGAGAGAGAGAGAGAGAGAGAACAACACCTGGGCCACTTACCTGGTAGCCCAGCTGGCCCAGCTCACTAGCCTCCCCCCTGTCGTCTTCTTCCCCTCCGAGGAGGACGAGCGCGTGGCCGCAGCGCGTCGGCACGCGCCCCGGCCACCTCCTACTTGCCGCTTCCCCCTCGACGCCCTCATGCTCCTCCCCTCCTCTACTCTCTCACTCACACGCACCCGAGCGGCCCCGTCGCCGCAGTCCACCGCTCGCATAGCCACCGGCTTCCCCTACGCCCTAGACACGCCCCTGAGCTCCGCGAAGATGCCCTCGTCCTCTCCACCAAGTCATGCAATGTTGGGTGCCAGGGAATGCCGCCACCACCGTCGTCTTGAACTCCGGCCTCCGAGATCGCCAGCAATGCCCCGACGCCGTCCGGCCTCCCCGAGCCCACTGACCTGCTCATCGTCTTCACCGTGAGCTCCTTCCCATTTCCTCCTTTTCATTTTGCTCGTTCCCGTGCCGTAGCATCCTCGCCCGCATGCCCGAGCACCATCGTCCGCCATGGCCGCTGGGAACCTAGCTGCTGTGCTCCGTCGCTCGAACCATCGAGTCCCACGTGCTCCCGGAGCCATGTGGAGTCCGCCCAGCACCTCATCCTGCTTGCTAACGCACTGCAGCAACCGCGCCCGTGTGTCTCGAGCTCCGGCCGCCGCCGCAAGCTCCGTTCTAGCTAGCTCCGGCGCCCCCGCGGCAACCCACCTGCTCCTCTGGATGCGGGAGAGCACGGGCTACGCCCTGGTGGTCTCCGCGCGTCCATCCGCTGCCTGTAGCTCAAGTCCGGCGAGCCTCCGCCGTTGTTTTGGTCGCCGCCGGCCGAACCCCGGCGACAGCCGACGTGGCGTGTCATTAGGACTAACCCCCCTAATTAGCCACCTCACTGCCACTGACAATGGGCCCCACCGCCGGTCAAACCCAGTCATCGCTGGATTTGATCGGGTTTGTCTAGTGAGTCACTGACCAGTGGACCCCACACGTCAGGTTTGACCTGGGTCAACCCAGTTGATCTGCTGACGCGATGCTGTTGTCATGCTGATGCAGTATTGATTTTCTGGATTTAAAATAAACCAAGAAATCCCGGAAAATGCTCTAAACTTCTAAACATCATAGAAATTAATATGTTACTCCAAATGAAATAATTTATATATGAAAAATTATCAGAAAAATCCAAAGAATATGTTTATGGCATTTACATGCATGTTTGAACAACTTGTACCTGCTGATCAGGTCAAACCAATTAAATGGCATATGAATAATCACATATGGAGTTTGAATTTGAATCTTGGATTCAAACCAACTCCATTTAACCCGCTGCTAGTTGCATTAGCTCAAATCATAGCATATTGCCATGTCATGATCATGCATCATATTGTCGCATTGCATTGATTGCGTTCTTTCTCTGTTGTCGGTGTTTGTCCCCTCTTAGTAGACGTGGTTTCGATGATGGGATCGATGGCACCGATGAAGAGCTATATTATCTTCAGAAGTGCCAGGCAAGCAAAACCCCCCTTGTTCATTCCGATACAATCCCACTCTCTCACTCCTGTTGTCTTTTACTACATTAGGAAAATAACAATTCAACTGTTACATGATGCGGTAGCTGAACCCCTTTTCCTCTACATGACATGTCATTGCCACAGTAAATAGATGAAACCCACTAGCATGAGAGTAGGGGTTGTTTGTGCCCTGATGTGCCTACTCATTCATGCTTGTTTGTCATGCCTGCTACTACTTAGAGTTGAGTCAGGTCTGATTCATCTGGGATGAATTGGAATGGTGATGAACATGTCCTACTGTGTGTGAGCTAAGTGTGTGAACACGATTTGGTAAAGGGAGCGGTGAGAGGCCATGTAGGAGTACATGGTGGGTCGTCTCATTGAAGCCGTCCTCAGGAACTGAGTTTTGTGTTTGTGATCCATGAACAGTTACTACCACACATTGGGATCCTTACTTGACTCTCTTGACTTATTAATCGCCTTGATCTCTGTCCAGGAGTTGCAACTAGTTTCTGGTGTTTGTAGGACATGTGTTGGAGGCCGTGCGTAGCGCTGACCCTAGGGGTCGGCTATGATGCGGTAGATACACTGTGGCCCGGTGTACCGAGTCGCCCGTTTGGTGTCTCGGGAACCCTTCACACATCGTTTGGGGTTGTTAGCGAAACCCCGGCCGGATCTCCTCGCGGATGGAACCCGAATAGGCGATAAACCTGGACTAGAGACTTGTGTGGTTAGTCAAGTCGTGGCCGACACCCTCGCCAGGCTCCCTCTTGAAGGTTGCCGAGATACATGACATGTACATGGCGGTAAGTGGCGAGAGCGTGTGTGAAGAAGTACATCCCTGCAGGGTTAACATCATCTATTCGAATAGCCGTGTCCGCGGTAAAGGACTTCTGGGTGGCCTGTACAGTTCATAGACAAGTGAAAGTGGATACTCTAAAATGCGCAAGATAAGCGTGAGTGCTATGGATGGCGTTCTCATAGGGAGACGGGAGAAGATCCATAGTGATGTATTGATTGGTGAATTTGTGGACTCGTGTGCGCGACCTCAAAAGAGTTACTTGCAGTAGTAGTTCAGGTTAGCCGCCGAGTCAAAGCTGGCTTGCTGCAGTTAAACCCCACCACCCCTTGTTGATAGTGATGCATATGTAGATAGTTCTGATGTAAGTCTTGCTGGGTACATTTGTACTCACGTTTGCTTAATTTATGTTTTTGCAGAGAGACTTCAGTCTCGCTAGTAGTTCTGTGTGTACTTCGACATTTAGCTTGTTACCTCATCTACGATCTTGTGCCCTCGGCAGGATCTTGTGGTTAGTCAGGCTTCTCAGCCTTTTTCTTTTATAGTTGTCTATACTCAGACAAGTTAAGCTTCCGCTTGTGCTTGTTGCTTGTATGACTTGAATGCTGGGTCATCAGACCCATGTTTGTAATATCTAACTCTTCGGAGTCTTATGAATAAATACTTGAGTCGTAGAGTTTTGTTGTGATGCCATGTTGTATTTACACATATCAAGCATATTGTGTATATGATTGAAATGCTTGGTATGTGTCGGATCCGACAACCTAGTTGTCTATCCTTGGTAGCCTCTCTTATGGGGAAATGTGGTCTAGTGCTTCCACTGAGCCATGGTAGTCTGCTACAGCCCGGTTTACCGGAGTCTTGTTAGCCCAGTTGCTACTACTCCGGAACACTTAGACTGGCCGGCATGTGTCCTTCTTCGATCTTGTGTCTGTCCCTTCGGGGAAATGTCACGCAGTGTCTTTCGGAGTCCTGTTAGCCTGCTACAGCCTGGATTCCCAGAGTCCTACTAGCCTAGTTGCTACAGCCCGAATTCACTCGCTAATGACCGACACGTTCGTTGCTGGGTCACGCATGCCTGTCCCTGTAAGTTTGTGCCACTTTGGGTTCACGACTAGTCATGTCGGCCCGGGTTCTTTGTCATATGGATGCTAGCGACACTATCATATACGTGAGCGAAAAGGCGCAAACGGTCCCGTGCCAGGTAAGGTGGCACCCGTGGGAATACCGTGCGTGAGGCCGCAAAGTGATATGATGTGTTACATGCAAGATCGGTGTGACTTAGGATCGGGGTCCTGACAGGACCAGTCAGTTGATGCAGTTCCAAGAAAAGCGTCATAGCAGGATCTGCATGTGAAGTAGAGCTGCTTCGGAAGCGACGAATGAAGGAGTCTAGATGAAGGAGATCATATCTGATCTAGGTGTAATACTTGGAGCAATTGCCTTAGCAAAGGAATCCAGATTTCACAAAAGAACTAAACACATCAAGAGACGCTTCAACTCCATCCGTGATCAAGTCAAGGAGGGAGACATAGATATTTGCAAAATACATACAGATCTGAATGTACCAGAACTGTTGACTAAGCCTCTTCCACGAGCAAAACATGATCATCACCAAGACTCCATGGGTGTTAGAATCATTACAATGTAATCTAGATTATTGACTCTAGTGCAAGTGGGAGACTAAAGGAAATATGCTCTAGAGGCAATAATAAAGTTGTTATTTTATATTTCCTTATTCATGGTAAATGTTTATTATTCATGCTAGAATTATATTCGTCGGAAACCTTAATAGATGTGTGAATACATAGACAAACACATGTCCCTAGTGAGCCTCTACTTGACTAGCTCGTTGATCAAAGATGGTTAAGGTTTCCTAACCATGGACATGAGTTGTCATTTGATAACGGGATCACATCATTAGAAGAATGATGTGATGGACAAGATCCATCCATTAGCTTTGCATAAAGATCGTTCAGTTTTATTGCTATTGCTTTCTTCATGTAAAATACATATTCCTTTGACTCTGAGATTATGCAACTCCCGAATACTGGAGGAATGCCTTGTGTGCTATCAAACATCACAACGTAACCGGGTGACCATAAATATGCTCTACAGGTATCTCCGAAGGTGTTTGTTGAGTTGGCATTGATCGAGATTAGGATTTGTCACTCCGAATATCGAAGAGGTATCTCTGGGCCCTCTTGGTAATACACATCATAAGCTGCAAGAAAATGACTAAGGAGTTGGTAATGAGGTGATGTATTACGGAACGAGTAAAGAGACTTGCCAGTAACGAGATTGAACTAGGCATGCAGATACCGATGATCGAATCTCGGGCAAGTAACATACCCATAGACAAAGGGAATAACGTATGTTGTCACAACGGTTCAATCGATAAAAATCTTCATAGAATATGTAGGAGCCAATATGAGCATCCAGGTTCCACTATTGGTTATTCGCTGGAGAGGTGTCTTGGTCATGTCTACATAGTTCTCGAACCCGTAGGGTCCGCACGCCTAAAGTTCGATGAAGATATTGTATTATATGATTATGTTATTTGGTGATCTAATATTGTTTGGAGACCCGGATGAGATCACAGACATGATGAGTAGTCTCGAAATGGTTGAGAGGTAAAGATTGATATATAGGACGATAGTATTCGGACACCAGAAGTGTTCCGGAGTTTATCGGGTATTTATCGGAGTACTGAAAGGGTTACCGGAACCTCGGGGGGAATATATGGGCCATATGGGCCATGAGAGGGGAGCACACCAACCCACAAGGGGTGGCACTCCCCCCTATGGCATGTGGCGAATTGGAGAAGGAAAAGGGGGGTTCGACCCCCTTTCTTTCTCTCTTCCCCCTTCCCTTTCTTCTCCGGTGAATAAAGGAAAGGGGGGGCACCACTTGGGGAAACCCCAAGTAGGATTCAGATCCTACTTGGGCGCGCCCCCTGGCTACCTCCCCTCCCCTCCCACCTATATATATGTCGGCAGCGGGGTGCCTAGAATATACAACATCGATTGTTAGCCGTGTGCGGCGCCCCCCTCCACAGTTTACACCCCCCTGTCATATTCTCGCGGTGCTTAGGCAAAGCCCTGCGCGGATCACGTCACCATCACCGTCACCACGCCGTCGTGTTGACATAACTCATCTACTTCCTCAATGTCTTACTAGATCAAGAAGATGAGGGATATCACCGAGCTAAACGTGTGCAGAACTCGGAGGTGTCATACGTCCGGTGCTTGATCGATCGGAGCTAGAAGAAGCTCGACTACATTAACCGTGTTGTCAAACGCTTCCGCTTTCGGTCTATGAAGGTACATAGGCACACTCTCCCCCTCATTTCTATGCATCTCAATGGATAGATCATTGGGTGTGCGTAGATTTTTTTTGTTTTTCCATGCAACGTTTCCCAGCAGTTACTACTCAAGTTGTTATATATAATCCTCACATAAGCTCAATGTATACACGACCCACCCCCATCTACAAAGCATAGGAAAACTACAAATACCATGCTCTGCTTTGATTGGAGATAGCTCAACAATAAAGCAAAATAATATAGTATTCCTATACATACATATATTCATAGTGTGATATATACTACATGCATAGAAAACAATAGGTAAAGGATGATCAACATGTAACTTGCCTTGGTTCTGGTTCAAAATTTCACACTCCTGACAATAGCTCGCGGCGCACTCCGGACATCACACAAATTAACAAATCAATCAGCAAAACTCAAATAGAACCAAACTGAAACCAACAGCAAGAAATCATTTTAAAAATCCAACAATAGTAGCATAACAACATGTACAAAACATATACAATGCACTAGAGTCACAACACAAAAGGAATCACTCAAATTCGTCAATCTGTTTAAAAGTTATGGCCTCCGGAAAGTTTGATTCAAATTCGAATGAATTCAAATTTGAAAAGTGCAAATATGTGCAAAGTTGGTATTGTGACAAAGTACTGGTTTTTGTGAGTTCATAGGAAAAAGAATCACCTAATTTGGGCATTTAGGTTAAAGGATATAACTAATGGAAGTTTAGTTGAAAAATCTGATAATAAAACAAAAAGAAAACACTGTACATGAAATATTGTAGGAGCACTATGGCAAGTTGCCACGTGTCGGCGCAGGTTTGGCTGTAAAGCTCATGTGCGTGCGTGCTCATTAGAAAACAATGGAAGACGATCGATGTCTAGGGCGTCGGCGGCGGCGCGTCTCCGGTGGGTCTCCCGCGAAGGTAAGGGAATGGGAGGATGCGGCGGTGAACGGAGGAGGAGGTGGTGGTGTTCAACGGCGGTGAGGCATCCGCTGTGGGCGGCGGTGAATACGTGAAGTGCAGTGGCTCCGGCGAAGTTGGGCATCAACGTCGGTGTCGTTCTATTGCTCTACATATTACTCCAAAGCGTCAAACGAGTGCGGCGTCAAGAGGGGTCCGAGGGGAACAAGCTGCGCAGCCGAGGTGTCCTTACGGTGGCGAAAATGGGCGGTGAACGACGGCGGTCCGCGAACCTCCACGGCAAGATGCGCTTTGCCCTAAACGAGGCATGCGTCGGCAGGAAGGAGTCTGGAGGGAATCGTAGGGACCCCCTGTGGGTTTAGCACAAGGGCGGTGCCCCGAGCGGGCACGGGGTTGACCAGGGGCGCGGGGCGCATCGGCATGGCCTCACCATGCATGCATGTCGCGTTCTGAGTTAGGCACGGGTAGCTGAGGAACAACACCAGGGGAGGGGTCTGTTGGTCAGCAGCTCAGGCAGGAGCGGGCTATGGTGCGGCACCTCGAAACGTAAGTGTAGCATGGGTGCGAAGATTGGTGGGCCGCGCTATGCGCTGCGGTTGCTACAATGCTGCGTTTTTTTAACAAAAGCTACAGAAAATAAATAACTAAAATAAAAACAGCGGAATAAATTCTAAAAAAATACATAGACACACAGTAAAAAAAATACTACTAATATAAACTACAGGGAAATAATTTCACTACCAATGCAACTTTTTGAAAAATAGTTTTGATGCAATAGGCCACACAATAGTAATAAAACACTCAAATAAAATATTTTGGAGTTTGTGAAAGATACGAAAACATAACACATGAACTAAATATAATATTCTGGACATTATGAACATTTTTAAAATAGGGAGAAGTCATGTTATCTTCACTCCAATAAATTGCCTTTAGTTGCATAATGAAAAGAATATTTCAGAAAAACAAATAATGCATCGAAAAATTTGACATGCATATGAATGATCTATTAACATCCTAATTTAGAAAAGTTGGGATGTTACCAACCTACCCCCTTAAGATGAATCTCACCCTCGAGATTCGGGCTGGCTAGCAAATAGGTGTTGGTGATCCTGCATGAGATCTTCCTCTTGTTCCCAGGTAGCTTCTTCCTCTATATGGTGATCCCACTGAACCTTGCATAACTTGATTGGTTTGGTGCGAGTAACTTTCTATGTTGTCTCCATAATCTTAATAGGCTTCGCCTCATATGTCAAATCACTCTCCAACTGAATTGCCTCAAGTGGCACGGTGTCTCTTAAAGGAACATCCATCATCTCTGCATGGCACTTCTTCAACTGGGATACATGAAACACATCATGAACTCCTGACAAGGATTCTGGCAACTCCACCTGATAAGCTACCTCTCCTCTACGCTCCAAGATCCTGTAAGGCCCCACAAAACATGGTGCTAACTTACCTTTGATTCCAAACCTCTTATTTCCACGAAGTGGTAAACTCTAAGGTATGCACGGTCTCCTACCTCATATGTCACCTCCTTACGTTTTGCATCTCCATAACTCTTCTGCCTAGACCGTGCTATCTTCAGCCTGTCACAAATCAACTTGAACTTCTCCTCAGCATCTCTGATCAAGTCTAGTCCAAAGAATTGAAGCTCTCCAATCTCATCCCACATCAATGGTGCCCTGCACTTTCTACCATACAATACCTGAAATGTTGCCATCTTCAGACTAGCCTCATAACTATTATTATATGAGAACTCTGCATAAGGTAAAATATTATCCCAACTGGACCCATAGTCCAAAGCACAAGCTCTCAACATATCCTCCAAAATCTGATTTACGCTCCCTGTCTACCCATCTGTCTGTGGATGGAAAGTTGTACTGAACTCCAGCCTGGTGCCCAAGGATTCATTCAACTGGCGCCAAAATTTGGATGTGAACTGAGTACCTCTATCAGACACTACCTTCCTTGGAACTCCATGCAGACAAACAATTTTATACATATAAATCTTTGCTAGCTGAGCACTGGTATAAGTAGTCTTTACTGGGATGAAGTGAGCAACTTTAGTCAAACGATCAACAACTAACCAAATAGAAGCATAACCTGACCGAATCCTGGGTAGACCTGTAATGAAATCCATACCAATCTCATCCCACTTCCAATCAAGTTAGGAAATGGCTATAACAAACCTGCTGGCCTCCGATATTCTGCTTTAACCCTTTGGCACACATCACATGTTGCAATATACCCAGCAATTTCCCTCTTCAGGCTAGGTCACCAAAACCTTTCCCTCAAATCCAAATACATCTTAGTATTACCTGGGTGAATATTATAAGGTGAATTATGCACCTCCTGAAGAATTAACTTCCTGATATTTGCATCTTGAGGTACACAAATACGCTCCTCAAACCATATAGCTCCATGTTCATCCTTATGGAAACCTTCTGCCTTCCCTTTGATCATATTATCTTTTATCACAACAATCTCCTTATCATCCTTTTGAGCTTCTCTGATCCTGTCAAGCAAAGTAGGCTTTACCTCCAGTGTTGCCAAATATCCCATAGGAACCATCTCCAACCTGAGATTCCTGAATTGTTCACTTAACTCGGGTGGCATATTATAAATATTAACTGCATTAGCATGACTCCTATGACTCAATGCATCGGCAACAACATCAGCCTTACCAGGATGATACTGCACATTCAAATCATAATCCTTAATAAGCTCCAACATCTCCTCTTCATGAGGTTCAAATCCTTCTGAGTAAAACTATACTTCAAGATCTTATGATCAGTAAATATGTCACAGTGATTACCAACAATATAATGCCTCCAAGTTTTCAATGCATGCAGAACTGAGGCTAACTCCAAATCATGTGTAGGATAATTATTCTCACGATTCTTATGTTGGCGTGAAGCATAAGAAAAAACATTAACTTCCTGCATCAAAACACTCCCAAGTCCATGATGCGAAGCATCACAACATACCTGTAAGTCCTTATGTATATCCGGCAGAGTTAAGACTGGTGTTGTAACCAAACGCCGCTTCAATTCCTGAAAGCTGGCTTCACATTAATCAGTCCAAACAAATTTATTCTCCTTCAACAATTTAGTCATAGGCTTTGCACTGTTGGAAAAGTTCTCAATAAACCTCTTATAATAACCTGCAATGCCCAAAAAGCTGCGAATCTCTCCAACTGACGTGGGTAACTCCCACTTTGTAACTGCAGCAACCCTAGATGGATCAACTGCAACTCCATTTCCTGATACAACATGTCCAAGGAGTGCTACCTCATCTAGCCAGAACTCACATTTGCTGAACTTGGCATACAACTGATGTTCCCTCAATTTCTACAATACCAAATGTAGATGCACCTCAGGCTCTTTCTTATTCTTGGAGAACACCAATATATCATCAATTAAAACCACCACAAATTTATCCAAGAAATCCATAAACACCTTGTTCATCATATTCATGAAGTATGCAGGAGCATTAGTCAATCCAAATGACATAAAAGTATATTCATACAACCCATACCTCGTAGTAAAAGCAGTCTTGGGAATACCTCGCTCACTAATCTTTAATTGATGATAACCAGAACGAAGATCAATCTTAGAAAACACAGTAGCTCCCCCCAACTGGTCAAATAGATCATTTATCATAGGTAAAGGATACTTATTCTTAATGGTTACCTCATTCAGAGAAGGATAATCTACACACATCCTCATGGTCCCATCCTTCTCCACAAACAAAACTGGAGCTCCCCAAGGTGATGAACTTGGGTGAATAAATCCCTGTGCTTGCAATTCTCTTATCTGCTCCTTCAATTCCTCTAACTCATGAGGATACATTATATACGGTCTCTTTGCAATTGGTCCAGTGCCTGGTATTAAATCAATAAGAAACTCAATATCTCTATCTGATGCCATACCTGCCAACTCCTCTGGAAATACATTTGGATAATCCCTCACAACTGGCACCTCTTACAGGCTACCCCCCTTAAGAGAGTTCACCTGTACCTGATTACGCTTATACTTACATACATATCTGATCCTCTTCCCTCCTAGTGCACTGAGAGTAATAAATCGACTGACACAATCAATACCACCCTCATATAACTGCAACCAATCCATACCCAAAATAATATCTAGACCTTGTGACTTTAATATAACCAAATCTATAGGAAACTCATGCTCACAATAGACAAGGTCAACTGATGACAACCAACACCTACTATCATCTCAGCTCCTGGGGAACTCACTCTAATATGCATACTAAGGGTTTTGGTTGGCAATCCATATTTATCAACAAATACCCTCAAAATAAATGAATGTGATGCACCGGTATTAAAAAGAACAAATGCGGGTACTGAATTGATAAAAAAACATACCAATCACTACATCAGGTTCATTGTAGACCTCCTCCACATTAACATGGTTGGCATGACCCTTTTGGAAGGGGTTTGGCTTGCTGACTCCTGAATTCTCATTACAATTCTTGTTCCCTGGACAAACATTATTGGAGTAGTGGCCCATCCGCCTACACTTGTAGTACTGAACCTGGCTAATGTCCCTCTGCACAGGCACACTCTGGTGGCTCTGGTTATTATTCCCTTCATTACCATTACCATAACCTCTGCCATTGCCATTGCTACTCTTGTGCCCATTGTAATGGTGGTGGCCATTCCCTCCATGATGATTATGTCCATTACCTCCATGATGATTATGTCCATTACATCAATTACCATGATATGAAGTGTGTGGCTTATGACAAGGTCCTGAATTATACATGTTATTGTTGTTGTACTTCCTCTTGCGATTCTCTATGGCCCAATGCTTCCCCTGTAGCATAATAGCACTATCAACCAGCTCCTGGCAATTATTAAAAGTGGCCACTATCAACTGAATGCTTAACTCATGATTTAGGCCCTCCAAGAATTTCTCCTACCTAGCTGCATCAGTGTTAACATCATTAGGAGCATAATGTGCAAGATTATTAAATTCCTCCACATACGCATTAACTGTGTGACCCCCTTGGTGCAAACTGCGAAACTCCTTTTTCAGACACATGCACAACATGGAAAGCTGCCTGAAACTGTGGCCAGGTGATAGTAGAAGTGGGATAAGTGACCAAGTAATTGTCCCACCAAGCCGCGGCAGGACCCTCTAATAAATTTGAGGCAAACCTCACCCTCTCTGCATCTATGCATCCAGCCGTCTCCAGGTTCCTATTGACTGTACGGAGCCAATCATTAGCCACAATAGGTTCAGGGGAACTAGAGAACCTCTGAGGATTCAACCTCAAGAACCTGGTAAGCATATCCATAGGAGGCGGTGGTGGTGGATTTTTGTTGTTATTGTTATTGTTCTGGTTCTAAGCGAGCAACTGGATCAACTGGGATAGTCCCTAAATAACCTGTTGTGTGTATGGCAGTATGTCATTGCCATTGTTGTCTCCGCCTGAACAAGTGCGTCTAGTATCACGCCTCGGCGGCATCTGGTGGGCAAGAATAGAAGAGTTATAGGTATATTAGGGACAAAGACTATGTATATAAATATATTCTACCCATATGCATAATATGATCAAGAAAACAACAGACAACAACGAATAACACCAACCAACCAACAAACAAACAAACAAAAAACAATAAGATAATATTATATATATATATAGTCAAATAATTTGGACAAGATGTAATTTAACAAACAAACTACCAATCAAGCAAACAATCTAGTATCTTCATACCACGAAAGTGGGCATAATCAGATACGCTAACATGATAACATTGCAATATAAAAGAAACATGAATGGTGGGCTCAACACTAGTTCCTACTTATCGGTTTAAGATAATTGAGGGGGTTAACTAATAAACAGTAAGAAGTATAGACAGTTTCATAAAATAATTTTCACTCCCACTGGTACACGTCGGTGCTATACAAACGGTTTTAACCCCTTTCCGCGACGGCATTTGGAACCGTCGCCAAGTGAGTGTGGGCGATAGGTGGTCCTTCCCACACGACCCTAAAACCGTCGGGGATAGGGACCCTACAGTACTCCTACTTGTTTCTGCTCACATTGCCATCGTAGTTGGTATTCTGTGGTGCTACGTTTACGATGCGCGACCCATCACAAACGGTTCACTATTATAGAACGTGTATGATGCGCGGCCCATCACAAATAGTTCACTGTTAAGAAGATTAGCTAATCGTCGTACGAGTGTCGGACATGATTACGAAACATCAGACCGTCGTAACATCATCGTACACGACAACTATCGCCCACACTATTCCGTGGTGCAACCTTTACGATGCATACTTCATTAGAAACAGTTCATGGCTCCGAATCGTGTATGATAAGGCAACTAACACAAACATTTAGTTTGCCCGCACCATTTGTGATATTGTTTGACATCGCACACACTTTGCAAATGGCAACTGTGTGCATGCTTGCACACATTTCCTCTCTGTGAACCGTCTCGGATTATGTTGTATATCGGAGACATTTGTGTTTTACCAACCATGTGTGCCGTAACAACCTGGAGAGCGTAATTTCACCGTAACTTAATTGCTACTATTTCAAATTGTACCAGATTTGAATTTTAGTTTGAATGTATGCTACAACTTTATTCATATCCATCTGGTTCAAACAACCAATGCATTATTCGATTCATAGGTACATATGTTCAAGAATTACATAAGAACCAAATAAAGAATGATGAACCACAGTTGTATACTTCTACTATTAAAGACGGTAAAGAAAGAGGCGAAATACATTCTGGTTGCTGAACAAGGTGAAGCGGAATGCCCATATTGTGCCCTCCTCCATGCAGAAGGCACGCACGACTCTAGTCCAACCCCTTGTGATGGCCGACCACCCATCCTTCACGATCTTCATGAAAACATCTAGATAATCATCATGTTCTGGTAGAAATACTTGAGTTATCTTGTAGGGAGCTACTGTAGTTTGAGAGGTAATCTTGAGTAAACTGCTTTGGCAACCACTACAAAGGAAAAAGATTCAGACATTGTCATCTAACACAACTCATTTTGGGCAGTAAAAAGAAGGCTACAGAGTTGTTACTTACCATCCTGTAGTTCGTTATTGTCTTGGATAATGTGTAAACAAATAGTTTAATTGCCATCTTTGGACCCATTTTTACTAACAATCCTTATCAGCTTCCTCACTTGACGCTGGTTCATCGATATCTCATTGCCCCATACGCAGAAAGGGTTGAAGCGCGAATCTTTACCAATGACATATGTACCTAAAAGCACCAAGTTAATATTAGAAGCTCAACAGCAATTGCACAATGATGTAGTACAACACTCTTTTATAATATGTCTACATACATTCGTATGTGGTAGCCCATTTGAAATCTCTAAAAAGACAAATATTTAGGAACATAGGGAGTATCTTATAACATCCAATATACTCACATATTAGATGAATTAACATCTTATATTATGGGCCGGAAGGAGTTTAGTGCGTTCTTACAAATTATCGGCTGATTAACTACTGTTGTATCCATGGGTTACAGTTAGTTTGAGCTAGTTCGGGCTCAAATAGCCCTAAAGTATATCTAAACATTAGGTCTAGTTTGAGCTAGTTGCATCTATAACCCACCAAAAAAACAATCCAACCCAAGAGGTGCTAATTGGAGCTAGTTCTCCTAGTGTATTTATTGTCAATCTAACCCTGCCATCCAAACAACTCTTCGAATGGAGTTAGTTCAGGGTTAGTCATGATCTAGAAACTAACTCTAACCTCTAGCTAAGTTGAGTATCCAAACAGGGTTGTGTTGTTGTTGTTGTTGTTGTTGTTGTTGTTGTTGTTGTTGTTGTTGTTGTTGTTGTTGTTGTTGTTGTTGTTGTTGTTGTTG
>NC_041386.1:246999168-247000609 GCF_002162155.2 Triticum dicoccoides | reverse complement strand
GCTGTTGCTGTTGTTGTTGCTGTTGTTGTTGCTGTTGCTGTTGCTGTTGCTGTTGCTGTTGTTGTTGTTGTTGTTGTTGTTGTTGTTGTTGTTGTTGTTGTTTTCGTTGTTTTCGTTGTTGTTGTTGTTGTTGTTGTTGTTGTTATTGTTGTTGTTGTTGTTGTTGTTGTTGTTGTGTAACATCCCAAAATTCTAAATTTTGGAATGTTATAAACAAATAGATAGATTTGATTGATTGCTTGGTTGATTGACTGAAAGTGAGTGAATTCAAAACCTTTTGAAAGCTAAATGAGAGGGAATAAAAGGACTTTCCCAAACTTTCATATTTGCTTTCTGATCTCCATGAATTCAAATGCTTTTCAAACACAAAACCCTAGAGAGAAGATGACATGAATTCTTCCATTTATAAATGAAAAGGGTGTTTGAAAAATAATTGAATTTCATTTGGAAATATTCCACTTCTAAAACTTTATGCGACTCAATGATTTTCACGAGAGAAGATAAAATGACTTCTTCAAATTATATGAAATATGAGTTGGGAGTTTCAAAGAATTAAATTCAAAGCCCCTTTGAATTTATTTTTAATTTGGAATAGATCATCATGCATATTTTATTTTCTTGCATTTTGGTCGATCCTAGAAATTTCACGCAACTCAAGGACCCTTGGAGAGAGTTGGAGATTTCGTTATTTTCATATTTGAGAGTTTTCTCGAATTGAAAAGAGGGTCATTTGATTTATTTATTTTGTCTTCAATAATTTTTCCGTTAACAAAAAAATATAAGAGAGGGAATAATATGACTTCCCCAAATTTAGGAAAATGAAGATTTAATAAATAGATCAAATTTTGTTTGCCGGAGTTTTATTCGCATTTTATTTGGATAGGGAAAAAATGCGCGTTTTTAAAATTTGCTTTTTAGGCCCGGAGTAAAGTTCATTTTGTTCGACTCATTTTTAGGAGTCGGAGAAAATTTACTTTATTAGATTTGGAGTTCGTTTAGATCTCGTTTTGTTTTTTTTTCCGAGCGCGGAACAGTTTTTTTTTTTTAAAAAAAAAGAGAGAGAGAGAGCTCCAGCGACTTGGGCCTAAGGCCCAAGCCACCGAGCCAGCCAGGCCAGAGGCCATCGCGCGCCACGCCCAGGGAGGAGCCGCACCAGGCGCAAGGCGCCAGGGAGCCGCCATCCTTTGTGGATTCCTAGTAGGATTCATCTACTTTCGTTTTTTTTTCTAGATCTTTTCCCTCTTTTGTTTCCTAATCCTAATCTATTTCTTGTCCCCTACCCCAAGCAAAACCCTCCCCTCCCCAATATAAATACCCAAGCACCCCCCCTCTAAACACATCAAACCAACACCTCTCCTCTCCTCTCCACCGCCCCACGCCGCGCCGCCACACCCCACGCCGCGCCGCCGCACCACCCAAGCCGCGCCTCACCCCGCGCCTC
>NC_041386.1:246736873-246739664 GCF_002162155.2 Triticum dicoccoides | reverse complement strand
GTTGTTGCTGTTTGTTGTTGCTGTTGTTGTTGTTGTTCTTCTTCTTCTTCTTCTTCTTGTTGTTGTTGTTGTTGTTGTTGTTGTTGTTGTTCTTGTTGTTGTTGTTGTTGTTGTTGTTGTTCTAATGATAAATGGGTTGGAGATATATTCAGTTAAAAGTGCGATTCATCGATTAGTCCCTTATCAGCCGCCGACCTATATGGTACCAGCTACCGATATCTTCAAAAGCGAGCAGATATAAGCCATGGGATGAAAGTAATCTCGATGGAAAACAAGAGTCGTTCCCAAAATTGTCCTGTGTAGGTACATCGAGAAGCATGTTAAGCACAACAGGCTGAACATCAACCAAAATTATCCATGACAGACAAAATAATCTCCAAAAGATAGTTTCAATGGGCAGGTTTAAGCACGCTAGTAAAGCAAAACAAGTGAAAATGTGTGCTAACTGCAACATGCCTAACATTTAACAACAAGCAAACATAGTAATTCAAACTGGTATTGTGCCGGTCTAAGTACACTGGTTATTGTTAAATAAAAATGGAAAGGCGTGTTAACTACAAGATGCAGCAACCAAATGTAGTCATTCATAGTGGTATTGATGAAACTAGTACTGATGAAATTGAACTGCACAGTTCATACTTGCACATATAGAACATCACGTTGTAATAACTGGAATAAACAAGGCATACTACGAAGAACCAAAGATAGCATTTGAAACTGGACATATGCTAACTACAAACAACCGAACAATCAAAAAACTTTAAAAGAGGCATATGCTAGCTATAACAGGCTTAACAGTAAGCAAATACATGCATTCCTATTGGTATGTTTAAAACTAGATTGATGAAATGTACTGCACAGTAAATAAATGCACATATAGAGCATCACATTTTGAACAACTGAAATAAATAAGGCATACTGCAAACAACCAGATATAGCAATTAAAAATGGACATATTCTCAGTGCACTACAAAAGGGACTCGACAAAACAAATCATGGGTTTCCCCCTGTGAAGAGGCACGACAAAACAAATCATGAGTTTCCTCACTTGTCACAGATGGGCTCCTATGGGAAGAGCACAGACCCTGGATGCGCTCCATGTTTTCGCAGATGGGCTCCTTCCCCTTGGAAGAGCACGACTATAGGGTGCCCTCCCTGATGTCGCAGACTGGCGCTTTCCCCTTGGAAGAGCAAATGGGCTCTTTCCCCTTGTAAGAGCCGGAGAGGGTGCCCTTCTCGTGGTCGCTGTTGATGAGGTCTGACTTGGAAGCTGTGGATCCCAAGCCAGCGTCGCAGAACGTGTCCTTCAGAAATGACAAAAAGGGCTCGATGGCGATGTAGAATGGCAAATTGTTGACAGCAAACCAGAGGAGATCAGCGGCGGGGCCATGGATGAGATCGACGATGGTTGAACCCGAGGGGTTGGGGGTGGGCCTGTGACATAGCCTGCCTCAGGCCGTCGCTGTCGATGACCTCGATGTCTTAGCCGGCGGCCGAGACATTCCCGCATACTCTAGCCTGCTGCTTGAGTGCCTGCCACCAGTAATGGTCGTCAGCTTCCTCGGCGACGTCGGGCGAAGGGACCGCTATACACCTCTTTTGGGCCAGTCGCTCCTCGAGCTCCACAGGAAGCGTAGCCGAGCTTAGGCTGCGACGCTCTAGAGTGGGGGATGGGGATGGGGATGGGGATCTGTGGGAAAGGGGGAGTTTGGCAGGCGTCATCAAAGAAACTCAGGGCGGCCTGGGTATGGAGATTGGCGGGTAAGCTGCACGGGCAAACCGGCAGATGTTGACAATGGAGGCCTTACGACGGTGGGGACCTTGCTAGGGTTTCAAGCAAGGGAGGGTGTGTGTCTATGTGTGCGCATGTCCGAGGAGGCTTTGGTGTGTGTGTGTGTGTGTGTGTGGAGGGGGGGTGTTTGAGGAAATGACGCGGGTACTGAAAATTTTACTACGCGGGAGTCAAACGTGGGAGTGAAATGCTGGGTTATTGAAAATTTTGATGATAGTGCATCGCACACGGTCTGGACATAACAACCGTGTGTTATGAAACCGAAAAACCCTCGAGGAGGGCAGACATTTTCTTGGGATGCAGGCGGGATTGGGAATAAGAAACATCACACACGGTCCGGAGATAACAACCGTGTGTTATGAAACAAAAAAACCCTTGAGGTGGGTAGATAATTTCTAGGGATGCAGGCAGGATTGGGAACAAGAAACATCGCAGACGGACCAGAGATAACAACCGTTTGTTATGAAATAGAAAAACCCTCGAGGCGGGCAGATATTTTTGAGAGGGGGAGCCTCGTGGAGCCCAAAGTACTGTGCAGATGTGCGTGTGAGAGGGGCACCGGAGTGGCACACAGTTAGTTTGAGTGAACCATGTCAGTTGCGTCATCCGACTTGTCTAATGTTCATAAATTTGGCGAAAAATGACGTGGGAGAGGATCAGAACACGAACACACTTGCATGTGGACCAAATTTATCTATCAAAAGGGTGGTTTGATTTTCAAATAGCAAATGCAACTTCGATGTGGCACCTCTCTCGCAAAGCACACGATATTGCTTGCCCCCACCCCCCTCATGTCAGCACGAAGGGAATCCTAAGCTATGAATGCATGCCCCCTCCCGCCAACCGAGGTTCACCTAGCAAAGTGCAAAGTAGCTAGCAGCCCCCTCTCTCCTATCGGCATGAAGGGAATCCTAAGCTATAGATGCATGCCCCCCAACCGAGGTTCACCTAGCAAAGTGCGAAGTAGCTAGCAGCCCACCTTCCCTCGTGTCAGCACGA
>NC_041386.1:246694946-246736512 GCF_002162155.2 Triticum dicoccoides | reverse complement strand
TTTAGTCAACGGGCGAGAGAGGCATATCTCACCAAGATGGATCATTAAATGGACCAAGAATAATCCACCTTGGTTGTACAACCTCTCTCTTGTTGTTGGTCAAAGTGATGGCCGTCCATGCGACCCTGGAGATGGGCTAGCTCGCCAATAATCACGCAAGTAGCTAGTCCCCGAAGACAACCACTGCATGCGTGTGGCCTAAACATATGTATGGAGAGGTGTGTTTTTGAGTAACAATGAAACAAATTTGATGTGGCACCGTGATTTCGAACTGGAAATCCCCACACTGAGTGAGGGTTAGGTTGACGATGCATATGTATGTTACACCACACTTCAAGCCAACGAAGGGGATTCATGCATGCATGCGTGCATAGTATATGCGCTCAAACATAAGGGATGAATCTCACCAAGACCTATACTACGATAACACGAACCAAATGAAGAATCCGCCATGGTAACCTATCTTGTTGTTGGTCAAGGTGATCATGGATGTCCATGCGGGCCCATGAATATACAGGCTTGTTGCCGATAACCACGTGAGGGAGTGTACCGTTCGAAGGCAACCACTACATGCATATGTATGGAGGTGAGGCGTGCATGCATGTTTGAATACCATTTCAGAACATTGATGTGGCGTGTGCGTCAAAAATCGTACACTAGCTCCCCACACAGAGCGAGACCGGTTCATGATGTGTCGTTGTACTAGCCAGTTCGACTCGATGGGAGGGATTCATGCGTACACATGCATGTGTGTGTGCTCAAACTATATCATGCATGTCATCCCAGAGAAAAAATAATAATCCCCTCCTAAGTCAAATTAACCTCTCTTGTTGTCAGGCAAAAAGTAGTGATGGACCAAGCGGGCCCATAGATGGAAAGTATCGATATCACTGATAATCGCTTAACTGGGTGTGAGAGGACAACCACCGCCGCTTTGCATGTGGGCCAAACATATATATGTTGAATACCCAAAATGCACAACTTTGATGTGCCACATGCCTCAAAAACCTTAAACCATGCACCCACACAGAGCGAGGTTCATGAAGCGTACTACATATGATGGTCCCCTTCCCCCTCTTCACCGCATACTATATGCTCCTGCCGTAATATATGTACAACCCAAAAGAATCGTCATCGATGGTGAAATTAATTAACCTCTCCCGATGTAGGTCAAAGTGATGCATGCATGCATCGATGATGGCCTCGTGGGCCCACCGATGGAAGTGTCACACGTGAGTGTCGTAGCTAGGATAACCACCGCGTGCATGTGGCCCAAAAAGGTGACGTGTGATATTTGAATAGCTAATTTCACAATTTTGATGTGGCACGTGCCTCGGAAACCAAAAAGTCCTGACACTGAGTGAGGTGTACTTGTTCACAGACGCGTATGTATAGTATATATGCTAGTCCCCTCCCACCTCTTTGACGAGTACTATATACCACCATAACACAAAAAAAAAGATTCTACCTTGTTGGTCAAATTAACCTCACTGCCGGCTGTTCATCAAAGTGATGGAGGACGACCTTGCGGGCCCATAGAAAGCGTCACATGCGAGTATCGAGTGTCGTGTAGGACAACCATCGACTGCATGTGGCCCAAACATGTATGTATGAAAGGGTTGTGTAATGTTTTAAATAATGATTTCAGGACTCTAATGTGGCACTGGCCCGCATAACAAAATGGCCAACCCACACGGTGGCTCACAACTCGTAGTGTACTGCGAGCCACCCGCCACCCCCAAATGGACACACCCATACCCACACTGCGAATCCACCACAACTACGATGCATGTTAAATTAATTATCCCATGGTTAAGATATGTTACCAAAGGAGGGACGTTTTAATTTTTAAAAAAATCACAGAGATCATTAAGATGTTTTAGTATATTAATTGATTGATTTCTATGGGTATAATGTGCAAAAATCAAATTTGAGCTACATGCACACGTGACGGTGCACCTAAATGGATTGAAAAAAGACATGTGTCTCACTGGGTGCATGTTTACTCCCTCTGCAACAAATTTCGAACATTGAGAATCTTGATTTTTAAATTCTAGTACATCCAAAACTTATTTGAAGTTCATGAAACTTATCGTGTTGTCATATGGACAGCAATACAAAGTGGCATTGGACTTTTTATTGTCAAATTTGAGACCAGTTTTGATGTAATCTTTATCTAATTACAAACGGGAGATTATTAATAATTGGGAACCAATATCCCAAACAGATTATTTATTCGAACCGTGAGCGTTAGACCAACAATGGATACGTGCCATGCTTCGGTTAAGCAATAAAGCGGCAACATTAATCATCCAAATAGAAAAACAATATACGTGCCGCCGCGCGATCCGTGTGACCTGCGAGCAGGTGTGAGTTGACGGGACGCATGCAAGCAGTCCGCCGCGCAGGCCGACGGGGAGGCATGCGTGCAGGTGTGTGAATTGACGGAGGCTTGCTTGCTGCGTAGTGTCATTGGGAGGCGTGCAAGTAGCTGTGTGAAACTTTGGTAGGCATGCCAGTAGTTTGGTGCGCAGGCTCATCGGGAGGCGAGCCATCGGTTTGATCGCCGCCCGCCTCTCTCCCACAACTCCCACTACTCCATATTAATGGTGCACCCAAGCGGCCCCACCCCCCATCCTCGCCACACACACAATCCTCTCTCTCCGCTTGCATCCTTGATGTCGCTCTCAGTCCTCAAAGCTGGTAGTGTATGAGGATGCTACCGAAGTGCCACATCGGAGGGAGTGGCGACGTCGGGGCTGCTAAAGCACCGGAGCACGGCGTGGAGATGGAGACAGAGGTTGCCGTCACTGCCAGCGAGTTATTGCTGTACCCTGACGTCGTTGACGGCGTCGAGCTTCCACAACCGGAGGCGGAGTTCCACACCAAATCTGGTGACGACCCCGGCGACGACTCTGATGACCACTCCGGCGACGACTCCGACGACCACTCCGATGATGACTCTGACGACCACTCCAGCGACGACTACGACGAACACTCCGGCGACGACTCCGACGATGACGGACAGCTGGTTAGTCATCTATACCCATTTATGTGTCAAATAGATCATAGGGTTTCTCTGGTTACTCCTGCCCCCCTTTTTGGAATAGAAATCCTATGGTTATGTTCTCCCAATCCATGAAATCTGAGTAAGTTTCGTTAGATCCGTGTAGTGTGTTGATTGTTTGAATGGTACAAGTGATAAGTGATTAATTGTTTCATCTGTGCAAATGATTTCTGCTAGCAATCCGACTAGGGTTAGTGTTCGTGCTTATAATTCCTAGACAGGACTTGAAAATTGATTTTGAATGACCTGCGTATGTTTGTGCCTTTATTTTCTTCAAGATTGGCCTGTACATAGACGACTGTGCTTAAAAATCAAACCATAATCTCTGGATATGTATAAATAAATAGCCATAAATTCCTAATCCTACTTCACAGCATGTAATCATTGTTTTGATGCCCAATTTGTTTTACTATTTGTATAGGTGTTCTCTGACGATGTGGACAGCGAGGATGAAGATGTCCAGAGGAGGTACAAGAGGCAAATACTGAGGGAGATTTATGCGGGAATGCATAATAGGCGTATTAGGACCTGGAATGGCGGCTATCGATGCCCATTTTGCAACCAGAAGCTTCATGACGCATATCTAAGTGTTCTGGTACATGCAAGAAGACGGGCCATTGGCTCCTTGAAGCAGAAGTATTCTCACATGGTGGCGCACGGCGCGTACGCCAAGTACCTGGAGAAGCTTTAGCATCGTGCCGGCATGTGAGATGAGATGTGGAATGGGTCGAACTATGTACGCTTGAGTATGCTTAATGACGGTTGAACTATGTACTTATGGTTGAACTATGCTTATGTACGTGTACGCTTCTTATCTATGTCTGAGTTTGTTAAATATTTGGTCAAAATTTGGTAAACCTTACAAAGGGGGACCAATAAACCAGGACGGAGGTAGTACGTCAATCACACACGGTTCCCAAAATTGGAACCATGTGCAATGACTTTCATTTTTCCTGTTGCGTCAATCACACATAGTTCGCTCTAGCAAACAGTCGCCCCCAAAATTCTTTGTGGGAGAGAAAACCCTCACCACCCAATTCAAAAAGGAAAAAGAAAACCCTCACCATCCCCACGTCACAACAACCCTCACCCCGCCCACCACCCCCTCCGGTACGTTCCCCATTCACACCTGCACAAGCTCCTCCGCCTCTATTCCATGGCACCCTCGATCGCGGCGGTAAACACTTAGCTCGACACCTACCGCCGCTGCCAGGCTGCCAAAAAAGCCCACGACATTTCGCCACTTCCACGTGTCGCCACCTATCGCCATCGACTTTCTCGACACTTCTCACGGTCGAGCCAGCTCCGCTCGGTTGGGGAATCTGCCGTACCGAGGGTTCTTTCTCATGGACGACAAGGTAACTAATTTAATGAGATATTATCTCATCTCTTATCCCAGTTCATCTGCCTCCTTTAATCACCTGGCGGAAATTGCCGTGAATTCATTTTTATTCGAGATGATTTGAGGGTTTTCTTTCATTCATAGAATCTACAGTGCGCCGACACTTCAGGACTTTGTGACCTCCACCATAGATTCCATCTCACCATACCAGATAACTTGAGGACGCACGCGGTATGTTCAATTGTTCGGGTACGTAGTAATTTCAAAAAAAATCCTATGCACACGCAAGATCCATCTAGGTGATGCATAGCAACGAGAGGGGAGAGTGTTGTCCACGTACCGTCGTAGACTATAAGCGGATGCGTTATGACAACGTGGTTGATGTAGTTGTACGTCTTCACGATCCGACTGATCCTAGCACCGAAGGTATGGCACCTCTGCGATCTGCACACATTCAGCTCGGTGACGTCCCACGAACTCTAGATCCAGCTAAGTGTCGAGGAAGAGCTTTGTCAGCACGACGGGCGTGATGATGGTGATGATGAAGTTACTGATGCAGGGCTTCGCCAAAGCACTGCAACGATATGATCGAGGTGGAAATCTATGGAGGGGGCACTGCACACGGCTAAGAGATCAACTTGTGTGTCTATGGGGTGCCCCCTCCCCTGTATATAAAGGAGTGGAGGAGGGGGAGGGCCGGCCTCTCTATGGCGCGCCCAAGGGGGGGTCCTACTCCCGGTGGGAGTAGGATTCCCCCTTTCCCTTGTTGGAGTAGGAGAGAAGGAAGGGGGAGAGACAGGGAAGGAAGGCCGCGCCCTCCACCTTGTCCTTCCTCTCCTCTCTTCCACTAAGGCCCAATAAGGCCCATATACTCCCCGGGGGGTTCCGGTAACCCCATGGTACTCCGGTAAATGCCCGAACTCACCCGGAATCATTCTGATGTCCAAACATAGCCTTCCAATATATCGATCTTTATGTCTCGACCATTCCGAGAATCCTTGTCATGTCCGTACTTATATCTGGGACTCCAAACTACCTTCGGTACATCAAAACACATAAACTCATAATACATATCGTCACCAGACGTAAGCGTGCGGACCCTACGAGTTCGAGAACTATGTAGACATGACGGAGACTCATCTCCAGTCAATAACCAATAGAGGAACCTGGATTCTCATATTGGTTCCTACATATTCTACGAAGATCTTTATCGGTCAAACTGCATAACAACATACGTTGTTCCCTTTGTCATCGGTATGTTACTTGCCCGAGATTCGATCATCGGTATGTCAATACCTAGTTCAATCTCGTTACCGACAAGTCTCTTTACTCGTTCCGTAATGCAACATCCCGTAACTAACTCATTAGTCACATTCCTTGCAAGGCTTATAGTGATGTGCATTACCGAGAGGGCCTAGAGATATCTCTCCGATACACAGAGTGACAAATCCTAATCTCGATCTATGCCAACTCAACAAACACCATTGGAGACACCTGTAGAGCATCTTTATAGTCACCCAGTTACGTTGTGACGTTTGATAGCACACTAAGTGTTCCTCCGGTATTCAGGATTTGCATAATCTCATAGTTATAGGAACATGTATAAGTTATGGAGAAAGCAACAGCAATAAACTAAATGATCAAAGTGCTAAGCTAACAGATGGGTCAAGTCAATCACATCATTTTCTAATGATGTGATCCCGTTCACCAAATGATAACTCTTTGTCTGTGGCTAGGAAAGTTAACCATCTTTGATCAACGAGCAAGTCAGGTAGAGGCATACTAGTGACACTCTGTTTGTCTATGTATTCACACATGTACTAAGTTTTCGGTTAATACAATTCTAGCATGAATAATAAACATTCATGATATATGGAAATATAAATAACAACTTTATAATTGCCTCTAGGGCATATTTCCTTTAGTCTCCCACTTGCACTAGAGGTAATAATCTAGATTACATACTAATGATTCTAACACCCATGGAGTCTTGGTGTTGATCATGTTTTGCTCGTGAGAGAGGATTAGTCAATGGGTCTACAACATTCAGATCCGTATGTATCTTGCAAATCTCTATGTCTCCCTCTTTGACTTGATCCCGGATGGAATTGAAGCATCTCTTGATGTGCTTGGTTCTCTTGTGAAATCTGGATTCCTTTGCCAAGGAAATTGCACCAGTATTGTCACAAAAGGTTTTCATTGGACCCGATGCACTAGGTATGACACCTAGATCGGATATGAACCCCTTCATCCAGACTCCTTAATTTTCTGCTTCCGAAGCAGCTATGTACTCCGCTTCACACGTAGATCCCGCCACGACGCTCTGCTTGGAACTGCACCAACTAACATCTCCATCATTCAATAAAAACACGTATCCGGTTTGTGACTTAGAGTCATCCGGATCAGTGTCAAAGCTTGCACAACCGTTTACGACGAGCTCTTTGTCACCTCATAAATGAGAAACATATCCTTAGTCCTTTTCAGGTATTTCAGGATGTTCTTGACCGCTGTCCAGTGATCCACTCCTGGATTACTTTGGTACCTCCCTGCTAAACTAATAGCAAGGCACACATTAGGTTTGGTACACAACATTGCATTCATGAAAGAACCTATGGCTGAAGCATCGTGAAGGACTTTCATTTCCTCTCTATCTTCTGCAGTGGTCGGGCATTGAGTCTGAATCAACTTCACACCTTGTAACACAGGCAAGAACCCTTTCTTTGCTTGATCCATTTTGAACTTCTTCAAAACTTTATCAAGGTATGTTCTTTGTGAAAGTCCAATTAAGCATCTTGATCTATCTCTATAGGTCTTGATGCCCAATATATAAGCAGCTTCACCGTGGTCTTTCATTGAAAAATTCTTATTCAAGTATCCTTTTATGCTATTCAGAAATTCAGTATCATTTCCGATCAGCAATATGTCAGCCACATATAATATCAGAAATGCTATAGAGCTCCCACTCATTTTCTTGTAAGTACAGGCTTCTCCAAAAGTCTGTATAAAACCATATGCTTTGATCACACTATCAAAGCATATATTCCAACTCCGAGAGGCTTGCACCAGTCCATAAATGGATCGTTGGAGCTTGCACACTTTGTTAGCACCTTTTGGATTGACAAAACCTTCTGGTTGCATCATATACAACTCTTCTTTAAGATATCCATTAAGGAATGCAGGTTTGACACCCATTTGCCAAATTTCATAATCATAAAATGCGGCAATTGCTAACATGATTCGGACGGACTTAAGCATCGCTACGGGTGAGAAGGTCTTATCGTAGTCAACTCATTGAACTTGTCAAAAACCTTTCGCAACAAGTCGAGCTTTGTAGACAGTAACATTACCGTCAGCGTCAGTCTTCTTCTTGAAGATCCATTTATTCTCTATGGCTTGACGATCATCGGGCAAGTCAAACAAAGTCCACACATTGCTGTCATACATGGATCACATCTCAGATTTCATGGCCTCAAGCCATTCTGCGGAATCTGGGCTCATCATCGCTTCCTCATAGTTTGTAGGTTTGTCATGGTCAAGTAACATGACCTCTAGAACAGGATTACCGTACCACTATGGTGCGGATCTTACACTGGTAGACCTACGAGGTTCGGTAGTAACTTAATCAGAAGTTTCATGATCATCATCATTAGCTTCCTCACTTACTGGTGTAGGAATCACTGGAATTGATTTCTGTGATGAACTACTTTCCAATAAGGGAGCATGTATAGTTACCTCATCAAGTTCTACTTTCCTCCCACTCACTTCTTTCGAGAGAAATTCCTTCTCTAGAAAGGATCCATTCTTAGCAACGAATATCTTGCCTTCGGATTTGTGATAGAGGTGTACCCAACAGTCTCCTTTGGGTATCCTATGAAGAGACATTTCTCCGATTTGGGTTCGAGCTTATCAGGTTGAAGCTTTTTCACATAAGCATCGCAGCCCCAAACTTTAAGAAACGACAACTTGGGTTTCTTGCCAAACCACAGTTCATAAGGTGTCGTCTCAACGGATTTCGATGGTGCCCTATTTAACATGAATGCAGCCGTCTCTAAAGCATAACCCTGAAATGATAGCGAGACACATCAGAGATCGCACCATATCTAATAAAGTGCGGTTACGACGTTCGAACACACCATTACGCTGTGGTGTTCCAGGTGGCGTGAGTCGCGAAACTATTCCGCATTGTTGCAAATGAAGACCAAACTCGTAACTCAAATATTCTCCTGCATGATCAGATCGTAGAAACTTAATTTTCTTGTTACGATGATTTCCCACTTCACTCTGAAATTCTTTGAACTTTTCAAATGTTTTAGACTTATGTTTCATCAAGTAGATATACCCATATCTGATCACATCATCAGTGAAGGTAAGAAAATAACGATATCCGCCGCGAGCATCAGCACCCATCGGACCGCATACATTAGTATGTATTATTTCCAATAAGTCTGTTGCTCGCTCCATTGTTCCGGAGAACGGAGTCTTAGTCATCTTGCCCATGAGGTATGGTTCGCAAGCATCAAGTGATTCCAAAAGTCCACCAGCATGGATTTTCTTCATGCGCTTTACACCAATATGACCTAAACGGCAGCGCCACAAATAAGTTGCACTATCATTATTAAACTTATATCTTTTGGCATCAATACTATGAACATGTGTATCACTACTATCAAGATTTAGCAAAAATAGATCACTCATCAAGGGTGCATGACCATAAAAGATATTACTCATATAAATTGAACAACCATTATTCTCTGATTTAAATGAATAACCGTCTCGCATCAAACAAGATCCAGATATAATGTTCATGCTCAACGCTGGCACCAAATAACAATTATTTAGGTCTAAAACTAATCCCGAAGGTATATGTAGAGGTAGCATGCCGACGGCGATCACATCGACTTTGGAACCATTTCCCACACGCATCGTCACCTCGTCCTTAGCCAATCTTTGCTTAATCCATAGCCCCTGTTTCTAGTTGCAAATTTTAGCAATAGAACCAGTATCAAATACCCAAGCGCTACTGCGTGCATTAGTAAGGTACACATAAATAACATGTATATCAAATATACCTTTCACTTTGCCATTCTTCTTCTCTACCAAATACTTGGGGCAGTTCCGCTTCTAGTGACTAGTCCCTTTGCAGTAGAAGCACTCAGTCTCAGGCTTAGGTCCAGACTTGGGCTTCTTCACTTGAGTAGCAACTTGCTTGCCGTTCTTCTTGAAGTTCCCCTTCTTCCCTCTACCCTTTTTCTTGAAACTGGTGGTCTTTTTGACCATCAACACTTCATGCTCCTTCTTGATTTCTACCTCCGCAGCCTTTAGCATTACGAAGAGCTCGGGAATTGTCTTATCCGTCCCTTGCATATTATAGTTCATCATGAAGCTCTTGTAGCTTGGTGGTAGTGATTGAAGAACTCTGTCAATGACACTATCATCAGGAAGATTAACTCCCAGCTGAGTCAAGTGATTGTGGTACCCAGACATTCTGAGTATATGTTCACTGACAGAACTATTCTCCTCCAGTTTTGCAGCTGTAGAACTTATTGGAGACTTCATATATCTCAATGCGGGCATTTTCTTGAAATATTAACTTCAACTCCTAGAACATCTCATATGCTCCATGACATTCAAAACATTGTTGAAGTCCCGGTTCTAAGCCGTAAAGCATGGCACACTGAACTATCGAGTAGTCATCAGCTTTGCTCTGCCAGACGTTCATAACATCTGGTGTTGCTCCTGCAGCAGGTTTGTCACCTAGCGGTGCTTCCAGGACGTAATTCTTCTGTGCAGCAATGTGGATAATCCTCAAGTTATGGACCCAGTACGTGTAATTGCTACCATCATCTTTCAACTTAGCTTTCTCTAGGAACACATTAAAATTCAACGGAACAACAACACAGTACATCTATCTACAACAACATAGACATACAAAATACTATCAAGTACTAAGTTCATGATAAATTAAAGTTCAATTAATCATATTACTTAAGAACTCCCACTTAGATAGACATCTCTCTAATCATCTAAGTGATCATGTGATCCATATCAACTAAACCATGTCCGCTCATCACATGAGATGGAGTAGTTTTCAATGGTGAACATCACTATGTTGATCATATCTACTATATGATTCATGCTCGACCTTTCGGTCTCAGTGTTCCGAGGCCATATCTACATATGCTAGGCTTGTGAAGTTTAACCTGAGTGTTCTGCATGTGCAAAACTGGCTTGCACCCATTGTATGTGAATGTAGAGCCTATCACACCCGATCATCACGTGGTTTCTCGGCACGACGAACTGTAGCAACGGTGCATACTCAGGGAGAACACTTGTACCTTGAAATTTAGTGAGAGATCATCTTATAATGCTACCGCCGAACTAAGCAAAATAAGATGCATAAAGGATAAACATCACATTCAATCAATATAAGTGATATGATATGGCCATCATCATCTTGTTCCTTTGATCTCCATCTCCAAAGCACCGTCATGATCACCATCGTCACCGGCTTGACACCTTGATCTCCATCGAAGCATCGTTGTTGTCTCTCCAACTATTGCTTCTACGACTATCGCTACCATTCTTACCTACGCATCAAAAACCACAACGCGGTATAGTGATTGCTTTTTGATCTTCAGAAAGAACCATGTTCATTGAATCCGATTCAACTAAAGTTGGAGAAACTGACACCCACTAGCCACCTGTGTGTGAAGCACGTTGGTAGAATCAGTCTCGCGTAAGCGTACGCATAATGTCGGCCTGAGCCGCTTCATCCAACAATACCGCCGAATCAAGAATCAACTAGTGACGGCAATCAATATGTACATACCCACGCCCACAACTCCTTTGTGTTCTACTCGTGCATATAACATCTACGCATAAACCTGGCTTGGATGCCACTTTGGGGAACGCAGTAATTTCAGAAATTTTCCTACGCACACGCAAGATCCATCTAGGTAATGCATAGCAACGAGTGGGGAGAGTGTTGTCCACTACCCTCATAGACCGTAAGCGGAAGCGTTATGACAATGCGGTTGATGTAGTCGTACGTCTTCACGATCCGACCAATCCTAGCACCGAAGGTACGACACCTCCGCGATCTGCACACATTCAGCTCGGTGACGTTCCACGAACTCTAGATCCAGCTGAGTGTCGAGGGAGAGCTTCGTCAGCACGACGGCGTGATGACGCTGATGATGAAGTTAACGATGTAGGGCTTTGCCTAAGCACTACAATGATATGACCGAGGTGGAAATCTATGGAGGGGCGCACCGCACACGGATAAGAGATCAACTTGTGTGTCTATGGGGTGCCCCCTCCCCTGTATATAAAGGAGTGGAGGAGGGGGAGGGTCGGACTCTCTATGGCGCGCCCAAGGGGGGAGTCCTACTCCCGGTGGGAGTAGGATTCCCCCTTTCCCTTGTTGGAGTAGGACAAAAGGAAGGGGGAGAGAGAGGGAAGGAAGGGGAGGCGCGCCCTCCACCTTGGCCTTCCCCCCCTCTCTTCCTTTAAGGCCCAATAAGGCCCATATACTCCTCGGGGGGTTCCGGTAACCCCCCGGTACTCCGGTAAATGCCTGAACTCACCCGGAACCATTCCGATGCCAAACATAGCCTTCCAATATATCGATCTTTATGTCCCGGCCATTCCGAGACTCCTCGTCATGTCCGTGATCATATTCGGGACTACGAACTACCTTCGGTATATTAAAACACATAAACTCATAATACCGATCATCACCAAACGTTAAGCGTGCAGACCCTACGGGTTCGATAACTATGTAGACATGACCGAGACTCATCTCCAGTCAATAACCAATAGCGGAAGCTGGATGCTCAAATTGGTTCCTACATATTCTATGAAGATCTTTATCGGTCAAACCGCATAACAACATACGTTGTTCCCTTTGTCATCGGTGTGTTACTTTCCCGAGATTCGATCGTCGGTATCTCAATACCTAGTTCAATCTCGTTACCGGCAAGTCTCTTTACTCATTCCATAATGCAACATCCCGTAACTAACTCATTAGTTACATTGCTTGCAATGCTTATTGTGATGTGCATTACCGAGAGGACCCAGAGATACCTCTCCGATACACGGAGTGACAAATCCTAATCTCTATCTATGCCAACTCATCAAACACCATCGGAGACTCCTGTACAACATGTTTATCGTCACCCAGTTACGTTGTGACATTTTATAGCACACTAAGTGTTCCTCCAGTATTCGGGAGTTGCATAATTTCATAGCCATAGTAACATGTATAAGTTATGGAGAAAGCAATAGCAATAAAATAAACGATCAAAGTGCTAAGCTAACGGATGGGTCAAGTCAATCACATCATTCTCTAATGATGTGATCCCGTTCATCAAATGACAAATCTTTGTCTATGGCTAGGAAACTTAACCAACTTTCATGAATGAGCTAGTCAGGTAGAGGCATAGTAGTGACACTCTGTTTGTCTATGTATTCACACATGTACTAAGTTTCCGGTTAATACAATTCTAGCATGAATAATATACATTTATCATGATATAAGGAAATATAAATAACAACTTTATTATTTCCTCTAGGGCATATTTCCTTCATCAATCTCACCCTAAATCGGTTGGGATAGACTACTTTCCTGAATATATTCTAAAGATTGCTACATTTGGATAAAAGGTGCCACATGCACCATATAAGTCAAAGGGGATTTCTCCTCTTCTTTCTGTATTAGGCAAATTAATGATGTATTGTTCTTTCGATCACTCTGATATTTCCATGACATCATGTTTACCCTATCTGTTTAATTATAGACTTTTGTCCTTCGATTTCAACTGCTATACAGTTCTTTCAATTTGGGCCCATATTTGCATGTTACCATATTTTCTTTAACAATCCTACCATTTTCTGCAGCACATCCCTTGCTATGAAATAGATTATGTAGTGCACAATTTCTCCCTTTACATAGATGAAGGCTACACGGATGTCATACTGCACACAAACCATGGATTTACAATCGTTGCTACTATAAGACTTGATGAACGTGGTGACTCCTATTTTGGAAATGGCTTTTGGAAAGAAATTTCTAAGTTTTTGTACTGAAAGCTGGCACTAAAATTGCACTGCACATAAAAGGGCCTAGTCATGAGATATATGCTAACTTCCCTGACAAAATCATCCATCCTGACTTTGTTTGAAGTAAGTTATCTTTTCAACTATTTGCATGTTGACTTACCCAGCAATGTCAAATGAATTGTGTAGTATTTAAGCAACCAATTGTTATTCCCTTTTCTTACTATATTCCTACCTAATAACTTCTAGTTACCAATACACTTTTCTATTGCCCTATTTTAACTAAATATTCCTTGTACTCCCATTTCTATCAGAAAGCGCCGTTGACAATTAGACTCCGAAGGTGGAGAACGGGGCTGCCATCAAGCGGAGATGGGGCGAGCTAGAACTGCAAGCGACTCCAGCAGGCCTAGACTTCATCAGCAGCCTCCCCGATGATATGTTGAGAGTCAGCATCTCCCTCCTCCCAATCAAATATGGGGCGCGGACAACCGTCTTTTCCCGACGATGGCGCCCCCTATGGAACTCCAGCCCTCTCGACCTCATCGACACCCACGAGCTCTGCCATGGCTATCGCAAAAGCTTGGATGCGTTCTCCAAGATCCTCGGCAGTCACCTTGGCCCAACCAAAGTCCTTAGAATGGGAAAGTTCCATTCTAATGGCAAGGACCGAGCCAAGCTTGACGACTGGTTTCGATCCCCGCCCTAGATCAGCTCGAGGAGCTCACTTTTTATGATGGGCATATGCGGTCGCTGCCAACGTCCGCACTCTGCCTCGCGCACATGCTGTGCATTGCCAAGTTCAGGAACTGCCATTCCCCCCCTTAGTGATGCGCCTGCTCTTATTCTACCATGATTGAAGCACCTTGATCTCGTTGTCGTCTGCCTCTCAAACGGTGACATGGAGTGTCGGTGTATAAAAGTAGGGGCTCTCCTTTGTACCCCTTTACTTGTGGATGGGAAGTCAGAGCCACGCCTGCGACCACACTCAACAGGGAAGAGGAGGAAAACAGAAATACAAGGCTACCAGAGCGGCGCTCCAACCAAGGGTACAGAAGACAGAGCAATCAGACAAGGTTCCTCCCGGCAAGACCCTTGCCGGGGCGTCCTACATAGCCCCGGCAAGAGCCTTGCCAGGACAGCCCGCCCAGCACCAACATCACAATCACCCTTAAGCCTGAGAGTTTCGACGCCATCTACAACATTGGAACCAAGGCTCGGGAAGTGCCTGCATGGTGGCATGTAGATCTTTGTGAAGACAGAGAGCCTACAAATCCTAGATGAGGACCAGAAGGCAAGACAATTGCAAGGCTCCTTGCCGAGGATGCCCACGAGGCCCTGGCAAGGCTCCTTGCCAAAGACACTCGCAAGGTCCCGGCAAGACTCTTGCCGAGGCGATCACAAGACCCCGGCAAGACCCTTTGCCGGGAATATACGTGAGACCGCGGCAAGACTTTGCCACCCCGTCACCGCCCCAGCTCAGCGGCCAACCCACCAACTGAAGCAAGTACCCACGTGGCAGTACGTGGGTACTAATCCAACTAGCCAAACACCTGCGTGGTGGCATACAGAGCTTCATGAAGACCCTACCACCACGCCAACTCAGCAGCCTGCCAGCCTACGTGGCACTGCATGCCTCGTTAGCCTAGATGCGTGTCGAAGAAAGGCGGAGCGGCGACGGACAGGACGGGCCTCGTTACCGCCCCTGATAAAGCAAGTGGACACCTAAGTAGCGCATTTAATGCACTTTGTCCTGTAATGACAGGTGATAAGCTTGTACATTGTATACCTTTCCACCTCCTGTGTGCCACTGTGGCAGCCCCTTTTGACTATAAAAGGAGGCCCGAGGCATACTGGAGAGGGATTCGGATCTTTTGGACGACACACGCATCGTAGCTAGTTCAAGAACTCAAGAACACTCAAATATACACCGAAGCAGGAATAGGGTATTACGCATCCTCGCGGCCCGAACCTGGGTAAATGATCCTCGTGCTGGCTTCTAGACCTGCTCTTTGCACAACCTCACGCCCGCCAATCGTAGCAAAAGGGATCCCAGTGATCCCGTAGGTGTCGTTTCCCCCGACATCTCCGGCACGCCAGGTAGGGTTCATGGTTGTGAAAATCCGGTCTAGCAGTTAGTTTAGCAGTTCTTCGTCACCATGGCTCCCAAGAAGAAGGCGATCATGGCGATCGGTTCATCTGGAGCCGAACCACCCGTACCAGGGCGGGTGTGTGATGGAGCGGTTGTGGGTGGGAGCCGAGGCGTGGCTCGCGAGCACCCATGATGCCCTGGCAGCCAGAGCCCGGTGAGCGGCGTCGTTCGCGCATGAGACGACGGGCCACATGCCGATAAATCCAAAAATGGAGCCATGCCCCTCGCAGGCGGCGCGGGGCCATCCAAGAGCGGCGTCGTGCCGCCTACAGGAGGCGCGACAACTTCCAGGATGCCCACGCCGGCGCCCGCAACACGCTCTTCCCAGGTCGTGCATAACGAGCAGCGCCACCACACCAGTGACCCAGGTCGCTGCCGCGGGAAGAGTCCTATGCACCAGTTGCGGGACGCGCTGGACCAGCATGCACGCCGAGGCACTGGTGAAAATGGCGCGCAGCCGCAAGGCTGTGATAGAGCTCCTTCTAACATAGTTAGAAGTCGGAGCGCGTCACGGTCCACGCAACTTTCACCGCCACCCACGCCAGCAGAAGCTTTGGCGCGCGCGCAGTTGCTCCTCGACTTCCCTCTTGCTACGGAAAAGCTCGATGAGTGGAGAGCCACCATCCGGAGCCTCATCGGCATCGCCAACAAAGACGAGCCGCGACCAACGGGGCCCTCAGGCCGACGCTCTGTCGAACCACCACACGCCAGTGGTGGAAGGACCGGAGGCGCTGCGGCCATGGTGCATTCTCCTCCTCTACGCCAGTTACCGCGGGTACCGGTCCGTCGGGACGACTCTTGTGATAGCATTTCCATAGCATCGTACGACCCACAGACCCACCATGATCAGCGCCAAGTTCTTCGGGAGCAAGCCCATGAAGACGCTTGAACCACTATCAAGCGGCGGCGCGAAGCGCGCCACCAGTCAGGTAGGTGAGCAGGGCCCACTATGGACCACCCTACTCCGGAGGGCTCTCGTGGCCTACCTTACGAAGTTGGTTGCCCAGACTTTACCCGCGAGGTGCGGCAGTTCCAGTGGCCCACTCACCACACGTTCAAGCCCGACGTCAGCGAGAAGTACAATGACAAGACTCACCCATCGAAGTTCCTTAGCATCTACGCCATCACGGTGCAAGCTGCCGGAGCTCGCGACGACAAGGTGCTTGCCAATTACTTCCCGTTGGCGCTTAAACCCAACATCATGTCATGGTTGATGCACTTACCAGTGGATTTTATTTCCTCTTGGTCAGATTTGTGCCATGAGCTTGTTGGCACCTTTACGGGAGGCCACCAAGCTCATGGCCAGGTAAGCGACTTGCATATCATCCCCCAGAAAGAAGGCGAGAACCTGCGCAAGTACATATAGGGGTTCAGCTGAGTGCAGTACAACATCCCGGACGTTCATCCCGCTGCTATCATTAGCGCATTCCATCAGAATGTGCGTAACCGCAATATGCGTGAAGAGCTGGCGATGGACAAGGTGAAGGATGTGGCAGAACTCTACGTTCTAGCCGATAGGTGTGCTCGGGTTGAAGAGGGAAGGAAGTACCACGGCGAAGACGCTGGTGTGGAAACCGATTCCTCAGACGGAGATGCTGCCACCCCGGCAAAGAAGGGCCGACGTCGCAACAGGAAGCGCAAGGGAAGGCCGTGCTTGCCGTCGAGGGATCCGCCGCCGCCGCTGCCAAGAAGACCAAGGCAGGCGACCCTGGCAAGGAAGTTGTCGGGTGCGCCGTTTGCCAGTCCTTGGCGGCT
The DNA here is from genome assembly GCF_002162155.2 of Triticum dicoccoides. NCBI lineage: Eukaryota > Viridiplantae > Streptophyta > Magnoliopsida > Poales > Poaceae > Triticum > Triticum dicoccoides. Next base: position 246,719,139 of record NC_041386.1, on the reverse strand, counting down.
GCCGACAAGCCACGAGGCTCCGACAAGCAGTACTGCAAGATCCATTGCACCAAGGGCCATAACCTCCAGAACCGCCGGCAAGTCAAGCAGCTCGCAGAGAAGCAAAAAGCGAAATATGAGAGGCGAGATAAGGAGAAAGGCCAGGATGGTGCTGAGGGATCCGACAAGAAGCGTGGCGGCCAATCTGGCCGCCGTGGCAAATATAATCAACAGGAAAGGCCCCCTCGAGGTCGTGACAAGAATCAAGAAGACGACGATCATGACGAGGACGATGAGTCCAGCGAGCATGAGTTCCAGAAAGTTACAGAGGCCATCCGTGTCGACGGTGGCACCTCGCTGCACACCTCTTACCGCCAGCTCAAGCAGTGGGCGTGTGAGATCACAGCAGCGGAACCATCGTTCGATGCTCAAAGGCCACTGAAGTGGTCCAGCACGCCTATCATTTTTGACACCGAGGACCACCCTGATCGCACAACTATGGTCGGGTGTTTTCCCTTGTTGGTTTCACCAACAATACGCAACCTCAAGGTGACAAATATGCTAGTTGACGGCAGGGCTGTTTTGAACTTGATCTTGCCCATTGTAATCAAAAGGATGTAGATTCCTGATGGAGACCTCGAAGAGAAGGACACATTTCAAGGAGTCAACCCGGGAAGAAGCCAGCCGAAGGGTAAGGTCATGCTACCCGTGACATTTGGAGGCGAGCTGAACTATAGGACAGAGAGGATTGTTTTTTATGTCGCCGAGATCCCGTTTCCCTACAACGGGATCCTCGGCTGCCCAGCACTAGCCAAGTTCATGGTGGTGTGACATTATGCCAACAACACACTGAAGATGCCTGGGCCAATGAACATCATCACCGTCCCCTCTGACAAGAAGGATGCACTGATTTGCGCTGACCAACTCTACTGAGAGGCAGTTGCAGCAACTGCCACGAAGACACTTGCTCCTGCCGCTGAAGCCCCGGGAGGGAAGAAGACCAGTAAGACCTCTCGCACCCACTCCGGCAAGAGCACCTCTTTGGAGTGCTGTGCTCCCATCGAGGACATGCTTGGTAAAGGGTGGAAGGCTCGGCCTTATGCCTAGTGTTTTGTTCCACTCTTGCTGCCCTAGTTTCTGTCATACCGGTGTTACGCTCCTTGATTTTGCGTTCCTTACGCGGTTGGGTGTTATGGGAACCCCTTGACAGTTTGCTTTGGATAAAACTCCTCCAGCAAGGCCCAACCTTGGTTTTACCATTTGCCTACCTACCACCATATACCTTCCCTTGGGTTCTGCAGACTCAAGGGTCATCTTTATTTTAAGCCCCCCCAGGCCAGTGCTCCTCTGAGTGTTGGTCCGAACCGAGCCGCCTGCGGGGCCATCTCGAGGAAACTCGAGGGTTGGTTTTACTTATAGCCTGTCTCATCCGGGGTTGCCCCGAGAACGAGATACGTGCGACTCCTATCAGGATTTGTCGGCACATCAGGTGGCTTTGCTGGTCTTGTATTACCATTTCGAAATGTCTTGTAACCGGGATTCCGAGACTGATCGGGTCTTCCCGGGAGAAGGAATATCCTTCGTTGACCATGAGAGCTTGTGATGGGATAAGTTGGGACACCCCTGCAGGGTTTTGAACTTTCGAAAGCTGTGCCCACGGTTATGGGCAGATGGGAATTTGTTAATATATGGTTGTAGAGAACTTGACACTTAACTTAATTAAAATTAATCAACCGCGTGTGTAGCCGTGATGGTCTCTTTTCGGCGGAGTCTAGGAAAAGAACACGGTCTTGTGTTATGCTTGAATATAAGTAGTTTCAGGATCACTTCTTGATCATATTTTAGCTTCTCGACCGTGCTTTGCTTCTCTTCTCACTCTCATTTGCGTAAGTTAGCCACCATATATGCTTAGTGCTTTGCTGCAGCTCCACCTCACTACCCTTTCCTACCCTTAAGATTAAATAGTCTTGATCTCGCGGGTGTGAGATTGCTGAGTCCCCGTGACTCACAGATACTTCCAAACAGATGCAGGTGCCGATGATGCCACTGCAGGGGACGCTACCGAACTCAAGTGGGAGTTTGACGAGGATTCAGGCCGTTACTATATTTCTTTTCCGGATGATCAGTAGAGGAGCCCAGTTGGGGCAATCAGGGATCTAGCATTTGGGGTTGTCTTTCTTTATTTTGGTTTCGTAGTCGGACCTTTGATTGTACCTTCGATGATGTATGACTTTTACATATTGTGTGAAGTGGCGATTGTAAGCTGACTCTTTATCCCTTTCTTATTCAGTACATGGGATGTGTAAAGATTACCCCTCTTGCGACAGACCTACTATGAGGCTATGCCTCTAAGTCGTGCCCCGACACGTGGGAGATATAGCCGCATTGTGGGTGTTACAAGTTGGTAATCAGAGCCTTCCCCGACTTAGGAGCCCCCTGCTTGATCGAATTGCTGACATTGTTGAGTATATAGAACAAAATGTTTTGAGTCTTAGGATTATATATCGGGGAGTAGGATTCTTTTTACACCTCAGTCCCTTCGTCACTCTGGTGAGGACTCCTGACGTAGAGTTTTGACTCTTCTCTCCTCAAATTTCACGAATTGTTTTTAGGATCACGCGGGTATCTTGGAATCGTTCCGATGGTTTTGTGATGAGAACATTGTTCTTGGTGCCTCCTGACATTTAGGGGTTGTGGCAGTGTCCCGGGGAGTTGAGCTCCGAGGTGTTGTCGTCACAATTTTATCGTTGCAGTTCTGGAATACCTGAGTTCGCCGACATTGAAAATCTCTTTTATGCAGTTGTTGGTGAGATAACCTCGACGCCATCCAGTACTGGGGTGGGATTTCGGGAGTATTGCCATAACTCGTATAACGGATGCTTTTCGAAGGTTGAGGTAAATGATTTCCGAAGGTTTCTTGGTTATCTGTAGAAGGATGGATACAACTAGATGTAGGATTTGCTAGTTTTGGGTGAGATATTATGCTTCCCCTGTATCCCAAACACCTGATTGCATGACCAGAAAGTTTCGGGAGTTTTAGAGGTGGGAATTCAAGTAGCTCTAGCATTTCTTCCCGCAGATACTTCATTTGTGATTGGGTAATCCTTACCACTTATTTGTTCATATTCGTACCTTGTTGCTTTATTCATCTACTTTTATCTAAGTGGCTTCTCAACTTTATGGAAGTGTGATGATTTACTTTGGAATTCATTCGTTCATTCTTGTTCGAATGTTAAGGCTTTATGTTGCAATTTTGATCCATTGATTCAGCTTGAATATATGTCTTTCAAGATTCTAACGGATGTAAACCTCTTCAGGATGGCTCCTCCAACGCCTCAGAATCCGGACCGCAATGATGGGGAACAGTCGAACCCTCCGCCACCACTTCCACCTCCGGGGGATGGCAAGCTGTCATGGCAGCCACCAACGCCAACACTCAGATGCTTTTGCAACTCTTGCAAGAGCGCAATGAAGGGCAAGGCAACCAAGGAAATCAAGGCCAAGGCAACAATCGGCCTCAGTTTGGCACCCTCAACCAGTTCCTCGCAAACTAGCCGAAGTCCTTCAGCAACTGTGTCGAGGCCACAGATGCCGATGTTTGGCTCGTGGATATCTGCAAACATTTTGAGTGTAGCAATGTCAGGCCTGAGGACTTTGTCAAGTTTGCTTCGTTTCAACTCAAAGACCAAGCTGCTGAGTGGTAACAACAATACAGAGATTCCAGAGGAGGTCGTGTGTTTACCTAGGATGATTTCCGCTGAGACTTCAAAGCTCATCACATCCCACCAAGTGTTGCTGAGAGCAAGCGTGAGGAGTTCCGCAATCTCAAGCAAGGCAGCTTGTCCGTGTATCAATACAATATCCAGTTTTAGAGACTCACTCACTTCGCTAAACAAGACGTCCCTGATGAAAAGAGTATGATTTATCAATTCAGAGGTGGCCTTAGAGAAGATCTGCAATTAGCTCTCGTGCTTCTTGAGCTGACTAAGTTTGATGAATTCTACAACATGGCACTAAAGCAAGAAGCTACTCAGCTCAAGTGTGAGGCATCTAAGAAGAGAGTCAGGGATGCAGTTCAATCTTCTTCTTCATCACAAGTGGCACCTAAGCAACAGAAGTTCTGGTTGCCTCCTCCTCCTCCGTTTCGCCAGCCTTACCAGCAAAAGACTAATGGTGGCAATGGATCTTCCCACCCACCCAACCCAGGCTATCAGAACAAAGCTCAGTCTCATACTCCAAGGTCAAGTGCTCCTTATCACCGTCCGCTCTCACAGGTTACTTGCAACAAGTGTCAGTAGAAAGGGCACTATGGAAACAAGTGCTTCAACCAAAAGCGCCTTCCGCCTCCTCCTCCTGTGAGATCTGCCAGCAATGCAGTGGTCAAGCATAATCCCAAGCATGCTAAGGTCAACATGATGAACGCAACTCAGGCAGAGGATTCTTCAGCAGTGATCATGGGTAACCTTCCAGTTAACTCTATTCCTGCAAAAGTTCTTTTTGATACTGGTGCATCGCATTCTTTCATGTCATTCCCATTTGCATCAGAGCACAATTTTGACACTAAGGCATTACCTAGAGCTCTGCAAGTTGTTTCTCCGGCTAAGCGTTTGAGATCTACCATGATGGTTCCGAATGTCGGTATCGAAATGGGCAACTATAGATTTTTGGCTTCTCCAATTGTTCTTAGTGACTCAGATATTGATCTAATTCTCGGCATGGACTGGATTTCTAAGCACAAGGCTCTGCTTGATTTTGCTACCAGAGAAATTCAATTGACACACTCTTCTGAGGAAGTGATCATCTATGCCGCTCGTGAGGAAACCATTCAGCTGTTTTCTCTCAATGAGAAGGGCGGGTTGAATACCATCTCCCAGATTCCAGTTGTTTGTGAATATCAAGACGTCTTTCCAGAAGAGCTTCCAGGAATGCCTCCTCACCGGCCAATTTAGTTTGTTATCGATCTTGATCCTGGCACGGAGCCTATTTGCAAGCATCCTTACAAGCTTAGACCAGAGGAGTTGAAAGAGTTGAAGAAACAACTGGATGAACAAGAGCGTATGGGTCTGATCAGACCGAGTTCTTCTCCATGGGGTTGTGGTGTTCTTTTTGTCAAGAAGAAGGATGGAACGGAACGACTACCGGTGTCAAAACCGGCGGATCTCGGGTAGGGGGTCCCGAACTGTGCGTCTAAGGCGGATGGTAACAGGAGGCAGGGGACACGATGTTTACCCAGGTGCAGGCCATCTTGATGGAGGTAATACCCTATGTCCTGCTTGATTGTTCTTGATGATGTGAGTATTACAAGAGTTGATCTACCACGAGATCAAAGAGGCTAAACCCTAGAAGCTAGCCTATGGTATGATTGTCTGTTGTCCTACGGACTAAAACCCTCTGGTTTATATAGACACCGGAGGGGGATAGGGTTACACAAGGTCGGTTACAAAGGAGGAGATATACATATCCGTATTGCCTAGCTTGCCTTCCACGCCAAGTAGAGTCACATCCGGACATGAGACGAAGTCTTCAATCTTGTATATTCATAGTCCAACAGTCCAACCAAAGGATATAGTCCAGCTGTCCGGAGACCCCAAATCCAGGCCTCCCTCAGTAGCCCCTTGACTAGGCTTCAACAACGATGAGTCCGGCGCGCAGTATTGTCTTCGGCATTGCAAGGCGGGTTCCTCCTCTGAATACACCATGGAAGAGTTTGAATACAAGGACAGTGTCCGATCCTGCAAAATAAGTTGCACATACCACCATAGAGAGAATAATATTTCCACAAATCTAATCTGCTGACACATTTTGACAGCATGACATCACGCCATGGCCCGGTCATTATTCGAACCGTTTTTCCCAACCAGCTCCGCACATAACGCGAGGCGGTTTTCTTGACACGTCTTGTCAAAGCAAAGATCATGTCCCCCTTATCACGGGATTCTCATCAATACAAACGTGGGTAACCCAACTGTGCCTGTTGGTATGACTCCTAGATCTTAGGTAAGTCCCAAACGGCCACGAGAAGGATGCCTGATATTCACCCTCTTTATAAAGGGGACAAGGATTTTTCTTTTTTCCCTCCCACGCTCAATTGAATCCTTCCCCCACCTCGAGTTCTAACAGCCAAAGCTCAGATCAGGTGCTTCGGACCTTCAACTATGTCCGGATACAACCTTCAAGGTCAGTGGATGCCTTCCTCCGTCACAGAGGAAGACATCAAGAAGTTGAGAGAGGCCAGATATCTGACCACCAAAATTTCGTATAGGCTGCCCGCCCGAGGGCAGGTCGTCCCTACTCCCAAACCCAACGAGAGCGTTGTGTTCATCTCCCACTTCCTCCGAGGACTAGGCCTCGCTGTGGATCCCTTTGTTAGGGGTCTTATGTTCTATTATGGGCTGGATTTTCACGATCTGGCCCCAGATTCCCTTCTTCACATCTCGTCATTTATTGTCATATGTGAGGCCTTCCTCCGCATTACCCCTCACTTCGGCCTGTGGCTCAAGACCTTCGATGTGAAGCCGAAGATGATCGAGGGGCAGCACGCAGCGTGTGGAGGTGCTTTAATAAGCAAAATCGCTGACGCTCCATGGCCAAAGGGTTCCTTCCCAGAGGTGTCCGGATTGTGGCAGCGGGAGTGGTTTTACGTCATAGCTTCCCGAAGTGCCAAGTGGGTAGCTGCCCCCACCTTTTGCTCGGGCCCCCACCGCAAGTGATGTCATGGATCAGCAGGGGGCTGAGCTGGGGTCCAGCAAAGGACGTGCCAATACTGCAGAGCCGCATCCGAGATCTCTTTGAGAGAGATTTCAGTCTGGTTATGGTAATGCAAGTTATGCTAGTTCGTCGAATCCAGCCTTGCAAACGCCGGCCCCTCCGCATGTGGGAATTCAACCCGGAAGGACCGTGAGCTATTCAGCATTTCCTCGGCATAACGCTCGAAGAGATGTACAAATCGTTCTTCAGACCCCAAATAGAGTGTCCGGACACCACCGAGGACGTGGGTCTGAGCTGCAACTGGCCCGCTGCCCAAGTAAGTAGTCCCATGTCGAACCTACTGTCCTTTTATTTATCATTGCATCATTCTAAAGAGCCGCTTTTTGACCAGGACTGGATAACAAAGGCGATGATGATCAGGTGTTCGGCCCCCCTTCCTGAGGGCTTGGACAATCCGGTACTGGACAAGATGCTCGAGCCGGTGCCTTATCCAGTGCCTTCAAAGGAAGATGATGGGGGGAATAAAGAGGGCGAAAGCGGGCCTCACTCGCTATTTATTCCAGCCGGGGGAATGAGCACCTCCGCGAGGGAGGACAATCAAAGGGAAGAATCTGACATTCTCTCTCCCTGGGGAAGGAAGAGGACTACCTCTGAAGATCCGGAAACTAAGGTTTCCAAACAGGAGAAGAAATCTTCATTAGAGGGTCCAGCCTTGGAGGGTATTCTTGCCGCACAATGTCCGCGCAGGGATCAGCCCTCTACCGAGCTGTAAGTAATCGAAAAGTACTTAATAGTGGAAACATCCTACCTTACTTCCGAAGACAATAACCGATGCTTATAAATTGTAGTCCGGATCATAGCCCTTGTCGACAGAGTTCATCTTCGGGGGATCTTCTTCCGGAGATGATGGAGAGCGAAACGCCTCCCCCGGACACCCCGCCTCATGAAGCGGGTGACCTTGAAGTGTCGTCGCAAAGGGTATCTCCGGATCCACTAAGGCCAGAGTATAACCCTTTGGCTACCCGGAATCCCCAGTATCCGGCTCCTAAGGAGAGCGACAGCAAGGGTCCATACAATGTGCGGTCGGACACGCTGAAGGATCTTCTGGGGCAAGCAGCCATCTCGGAAGCGCATCGTACGCTAATGGGTACGTGTAACACCCACGATGCGGCTATATCTCCCACGTGTCGAAGCACAACTTAGAGGCATAACCTCATTGTAAGCAATGTCGCAAGTGAGGTAATCTTCACACAACCCATGTAATACATAAGGGAAAGAGATACATAGTTGGCTTACAATCGCCACTTCACACAATTACATGAATAAAGCATTACATCATCCAGATACAATCAAGGTCCGACTACGGAACCAAAAAATAAAAGAAGACTACCCCAAATGCTACACAGATCCCCGATCGTCCCAACTGGGCTCCACTACTGATCAACTGGAAAACGGAACAACATAACGAACACGATCTTCATCGAGCTCCTCCTTGAGCTTGGTTGCGTCATCTGCACGATATCATCTGCACCTTCAAACTGGTTTTGGAAGTATCGGTGAGTCATGGGGACTCAACAATCTCACACCCTCGCGATGAAGACTATTTAAGCTTATAGGTAGGGAAAAGGTGTGTGAGGTGGAGCTGCAGCAAGTGACTAGCACATTTGGTGGCTAACATACGCAAAAAGAGAGCGAGAAGAGGAGGCAATGCACGTTCGAGAATCTATGATCAAGAAGTGATCCTAGAACAACCTACGTCAAGCATAACTCCAACACCGTGTTCACTTCCCGGACTCCGCCGAGAAGAGACCATCACGGTTACACACACGGTTGATGCATTTTAATTAAGTTAAGTTTCAGGTTTTCTACAACCGGACATTAACAAATTCCCATCTGCCCATAACTGCGGGACGGCTTTCGAAAGTTCAAATCCCTGCAGGGGTGTCCCAACTTAGCCCATCACAAGCTCTCACGGTCAACGAAGGATATTCCTTCTCCCAAGACAATCTGATCAGACTCGGCATCCCAGTTACAAGACATCCTCGACAATGGTAAAACAAGTCCAGCAAGACCGCTCGATCCGCCGACATCCTGGTAGGAGCTGCACATATCTCGTTCTCAGGGCAACACCAGATGAACACTACATACAGCTAAAACCAGCCCTCAAGTTTCCCCGAGGTGGCGCCGCAAGTGGCTCTGTTTCGGATCAACACTTAGACAAGCACTGGCCCGGGGGGGGGGAGGTTAAAATAAAGATGACCCTTGGGTTGGCCTAACCCAAGGGAAAAAGATGCTAGGTGGCGAATGCTAAAACCAAGGTTGGGCCTTGCTGGAGGAGTTTTATTCAAGGCGAACTGTCAAGGGGTTCCCATTATAACCCAACCATGTAAGGAACGCAAAATCAAGGAAGATAACACCGGTATGACGGAAACTAGGGCGGCAAGAGTGGAACAAAACACCAGGCATAAGGCCGAGCCTTCCACCCTTTACCAAGTATATAGATGCATTAATTAAAAGAAGAGATATTGTGATATCCCAACACATCCATGTTCCAACATGGAGCAAACTCCAATCTTCACCTGCAACTAACAACGCTATAAGAGGGGCTGAGCAAAGCGGTAACATAGCCAAACAACAGTTTGCTAGGACAAGGTGGGTAAGAGGCTTGGCTTAGCAATATGGGAGGCATGATATAGCAAGTGGTAGGTATCGCAGCATAGGCATATCAAAAGAGCGAGCATCTAGCAAGCAAAGATAGAGGTGATTTCGAGGGTATGGTCATCTTGCCTGAAATCCCGCAAGGAAGAAGAACGAGTCCATGAAGAAGATAAATGGACATAGTCGAACGAATCCTCACAACACGACATTATCGGAACCAACTCGAAGAAGAAACACCGGAAAGAAGCAAAAAATCATGGTAAACAACAATCCCATAATCATGGCATGATGCACAACCAAGTATAATGCATGTCCGGTTTAATGAGGCATGGCATGGCAAAGAGCACAAACAATCCTACAAATTAAGTGGAGCTCAATATGCAACGAGTTGCATATTGACGGAACACCACATTAATTATTTAGTTCTCTCCCTGTTAGGTACTCAACAAATTTAAATGTTGGTTAACATGGCAAGAGGTGAAGCATAACAAAACTATACTATCTAAACAATTTAAATGGGGCCGGATATAACAAATAACGAATCCGGTAAATCCCCATATGCCTTAGTAATTTATTGCAACAACAATTTAAACATTTTAATTGTTGTTATCATGATGCGGATGACATGAACAAGTTTTATGCAATTTTTATTAAAAGTTGATAAGAGCATTATGAAGCATTTTGTCATCGTGGCAGAAACGAAAAGGGGTGCCACAACAACGATAACAATAACGGTGCCACGGCAACGTTCTGGTTCCGGTACTTGATTGAGATACCGATGCAAAGGGGAAGCGTGCGGATGCGTGCAAAAGATGGTGGGGTGCTCCCAGATTCCGGGTGTCCCACGAGTTGGCGACAAGGAAACGAGTGACACTTTGGACACGGTGCAAACACGAGCATCTCATACATCACAAGCATTCGTTCACGGACGTCGTCTCGGGGTTATACCTTCGAAGTGTGCAAACGGGACGGTTCTCGTTCGGTGCCAAGTAAAGGAAGTATACGTTCCCGGGACGTAGTGGAAGTAGGGGGTACACGACGACGGTAGAGGTACTCACGACGGTAGCGGTACATGTTTTTGGAGAAGGACTTGACGAATCCGAGTCACTTGGGGTCGACGGTAGTCGTTCACGTTTTGAGGAGGTAGAGGTTCTCGCGATCTCGGCGACGGTAGTTGTTCACGGCGGTAGTGGAACTTGACGGATCCGAGCTCTACGAGGGTCGTCGTGGTACTCTTCACAGTGTAGTCATACATGTTCAAGAAGAAACTTATGCGGTGTCGTGGAACTTGGCAACATGCCCGTCGACGGTAGTTGTTCTCGTTCGTTCGGAGAGGTACTTGATGACTCCAACGTTTTCGGGGCGATGGTAGTGGTACACATGAAGGTACTCAGACTTGATGGATCCGAGGGCTCCGGGCGTCATGCACAGTTCGTAGATGTTCGGGTCTCCCGTAGAGGTACTAGATGCATCCCGGATATGTAGTCGTACACACGTAGATGAACTTGGCGGGTCCTCGACGTCCTGGTACTTGGAGTTTGGTGCGCTACTTGTCGAGCAAGAGGCGAAGTCGTGGTTCGATGGTATTGACCGCAAAGGTGGTTGCAGCCACAGAAGGCCGTCGGAGAGGGAGCAGGGGCGCGAGGAGGGCCATGGCAGGCACGGGTCTGCCGGACCTGCAACTACGGTTGATGCCGACGGCAGAGGAGACTTTGGGGTCGGCCCTGGCGCCAACTTGACCATGGAGACGAATGGAGGTTGGCGGTTGGAGGTGGAGGGGAACACGACGAGGCGGACGACAGTGGCAAGCTCGCTGGCACGGCTGGTGGCGGAGCTCGCCGGGCGACGGAGGCACGGCGCTAGTGAAGGGAGGCCATGGCAGATGGGGGCGGCGCGGAGCAGCAACCTGCTGCTAGTCACCGGCGTAGACGAGGCAAGGGGCGGTGGAGCAAAGGCTCGCCGGCGGATAGTAGGCGCAGGGAGACTCGCGTGGTGGTGGCGCGAGGGAGCCGGGCAGCGGCCTGCAGGAGCCGGCGAGGGGTGACTGCAGGGAGCGGGCGGCGCCATGGCGCTCGGGAGGCACTGGGAGGACCGTGATGTCGAGGAGGCCGAGGGAGTGAGGGAGTTGGGCGAGGGGATCGGGCTCCTGGCGCTGCGAACGCGTGCGTGGGTAGCGGCGGCGGAAGGGAAAATGAGGAAGGAGGGGTTACGAGGAGAAGGGGAGCGCGCGGGGATCGGCTAGGGTTATTAGCACCGTCGCTGGGCCTTAGCCTCAGTGCAACTAGGCTGCGGGCTTAGAGGCCGGCTGGGCTGCAGGCTATCTCTCCCTCCCTCTCTTCTAAAGCCCAGAAAAAAACAGCAAAGGAAAGAAAAAAAGAAAGGAAGGGTGGAGAAAGGATTAGGCATGGGGATAAATTTCCTGGACTCGCAAAAAATGTGTTTGTCCCACGAAAAACAGAGAAGGCCATGATTGAGAGATCTAAATTCAAATCCATTTAAATTTAATTCAAATGGTTTGAATAAGTTCAAGGTAAAGAAGAGTCCAAAAATATTCGGATTTTTGGAGGAGCCCCGGTAAAAGGGAAAAGAAATATTGGGCAAGGTTTGGAGATCAACTCGAAGCAGAAAAGGCATGGGGAATATGCAAGTGTGTTTATGGGTGATTCCGAAAATGGAATATTTAATATATCTCCCTAATATTGGGAGGGTATGTTATAAAGAGAAGTCACCCTTCCCTCGATTTAAATGGACCGGAGATCCATACGATTTATTTAGTTGAGCTAAGAAAAAGAAATGACATGATGGCATGATGACATGATGCAATGCACACGATGCAAAGATGAATGCAACAGACGAAACAAATCACACAATGAATCTCGGAAACCCTGGAAGGACTCTGAAGCTCCGGTCTTGGGGCGTTACAGTGTGGTAATTGAAAGGATTTCATCCGCTGAGAGCGGTTTGCATGAAGCCTTTATGAGTCTGCTGAAAGGCTTCGAGGTACATGAAATAATGCATGTTTTTAACAGTACCGCACACGTTAGGTATGCCCTATGCAGATAGTAGCCCCTGAGACTCTGGTTGTCGTTGAAAACGGCGGCAAACAGAGGATCATAGTCCCAGGTAATAACCAGACCACCTTTATGTGCAGGTGGCTGAAGCTCCGGTGGCTAGCTGGACTGATGGGTTTGCCGAGCTAAAGCGGCAACTTGATGCGGCAGATGCCGACATCGTGCTTGTCAACAAGCGGCTTGATGAGGCACAGGGTGAGTGATTTCTCTGGTGATCATCACATAAGAAGAGTAGCATGATGCCAGTATCTTTAATATGTTGTGACTGCAGATGGAGCTGCCACCATGGAGACCCTTCGGGCGGAACTTGCCCGAGCCAAGGAGCAAGCAAGGAGTAGCAATGCGGCCGCTCTAAAGGCGGTCGAAGAGTTAAGGGCCGAACAGGCCGCGCATTGCAAGAGCAAGGAAAAAATAGCCAAGATGGCTGTAGAGTTAAAAGATGCCGCTGACCGTTACCAGCTTCTTGAAGAAGAAAACCGGGCGAAGACGACGGACCTGGAGAAGGCCCTGGTGGCTGCCAAGGAAGACCGCTCCAAAATTAGAGTGACGAAGGACGAGCTGAATCAAGCCGCAGATATCGTGTCTGGGGAGCCCTTCTTATTGCGGACTAAGTTCGGAGATCCGAAGTATGCTCCTCTGGACCGGCTATGGAGTTCTGCGGACGCCTACATGGATTTGGCTGCAAGTGCTGCTGATGCGGCGAGTACTTCAAGGATTAGAAAGGTCCCGAAGTGGAAAAGCTGTTCTGGTCACAGTTTCAAGCTCCAGTCCGTCCGCTACTATTGAATGAGCGATTGGCCTAGTGGGCCGAGCTCCATAGGTTGTCCGGACTTGCCATGTGGTCTGTTGTGGATCACTTGTGGCCGGGAAGGCCAAGGCCGAGTAGCTACTTTAGTTTAGTGCAACAATTCCTTGGTGTTGTGCCATGCATCGATGCTGTAAAGAGATCGGCATGCATAGAGGGTGCGCGGATGGCCCTTGCCCGCGTCAATACATACTGGGCGGAGATGGAGGCCAACACTGTTGCGACACAAGGTTCGACCGTAGGCCGAGTGGCTGTCGAGCACTACTTTGAAGAAGATCTTGAAGGCGCTCGTTCGATAGAGGCTTAGTGCTCGAAGAATATTATGTTCTAGTGACATGTGTTCCCATTGTAAAAACAATGTTCTACTGAATTATCAAGGCTGTATCTAAACTTTTGCCCGAAAGTACTATAATGCCTCATGTGCGGACGTTTATGTATATATGTATATAACCTGAAAGTTTGCAGTTGTCGGCTTCCGCCCCCACGCATATAATGCGGGGGTGTTCGCAGAAAATGCATATCCACACTTGATCCAACGTCTTGGTCCGTTAAGGAGGTGATAGCACAGCGAATGAGGCAATCAGACTATATTGGTTTAACACTTCCACTTAGCCATAGGAGTTTGACGGTGGGGCTACTATATAGCCCCTGGTACTTCTGCGCTATTCTGAATACGGGGCGCATACGTACATGACCGGGAAACGGCCCTTCGTTAATGCGGAGGAATCCCGAAGATTCCGATGAGTCGCCGAGTGGTTGACCAGTCTCTCGCTATATCATGACAGTCAGTTTTCGGCTTTCTCTACTAAGGTGCTCATCCGGATGAACCAGGGCACAATCGCAGTAGTTCTCCCAGTGCTACCATAGCCGATATAACGGAACGTAAGGTACGAAAACGTGGGAGCCGGTCAAACCCAACATGTGACAAAAGACATGATTCGGAGCTGATGCATATAGGGCCAAACTCGCGACGCCGAACACTCCCTAAGGTGTTCGATCTTCATAACATATACCGGGCTAAACAATGCCCTTAATAAGAAACCCCATGTGTCGAAGTACGTGCAAAATCCTGACGTGGCCACATGCCAATAACGCCAGCATCCTTCTCAGTTGTATGGAGTATCCGGAGGATGTGAGCAATAAGAGACAGTAAAAATTTTTTACGCAGGGTCTTAATCTAAAAAGAAACCTTTGGGCGGGCCCCTGCTGCACGTCTACGCCTGTGTCTCCATTGTGCCGTGTCCTGGACGGGTGTAGCACGATTGTCATCTGCAAAAGGAAAGAACTTAGGTGAAAGCTGCCGTGCCAAAAAGAAGAATTGGTTATTATCAATGAACTATCAAAATTTAAGAGAAGCCAAGTTGAGCCGGGCTGGCCCTGATTACACGCGGGAATTCCCTGGTATCATTTATGAGGGTTTGATCATGAAACCAGTCTCATGTATATATGATGGAACGCCGGATTCGTTTGACCGTGTCCGTGGTCTTGATGACCTACCATATTTCTGGTTGGTGAGGCCGTCTAGTTTGCGGCTGCTAGAGCTGCCGCATCCTCTACTGTACGTGGGAAACGTTTGGTATTTCTGCTAACTGAGATGATGCCACGACGACCGGGCATCTTAAGCTTGAGAAAAGCATAATGCGTTATTGCGTTAAAACAAGCGAAAGCCGTTCTTCCGAGTAGTGCTTGATAGCCACTTCAGAATGGGGCGATGTGAAAAGTTAACCTTTCGCTTCAGAAGTTATCGGGAGAACCGAATACCACCTATAATAGTAGAGATCCCGTACAGCGGGCATCTTAGCCTGGTATTACTCCCTTGAAGGTAGTATTACTGTGGCTTATTTGTGTTGGGTCTATCCCCATTTCGCGGACCGTGTCCTGATATATCAGATTTAGATCACTGCCGCCGTCCATGAGGACTCGTGTGAAATGGTACCCATTTATTATTGGGTCTAACACCAAGGCCATCAGTCCTTCATGCCGGATATTTGTCTCGTGATCCCTACGATCAAAAGTGATTGGGCAGGCCAAACAGGGGTTGAACCTAGGGGTGACGGGCTCTATGGCGCGTGTGCCTCGGAGTGCATGCTTGCTTCTCCTCTTTGTCACATGGATCATGCTTACTGTTTTAACCTCTGGTGGGAACTTTTTCTGTCCTCCGGCGCTTTGCTGGCGAGGCTCATCCTCGTCTTCGCTTGGTGTCTCTTCCCCTTTGTGTTCGGCGTTTAGCTTACCTGCCTGCTTGAAGACCCAACATTCTCTGTGGGTATGATTTGCAGGTTTGTCTAGGGTGCTGTGAATCTGATAGAGTTTGTCAAGAATTTTGTTTAGGCCAGATTGTCCTTCTCTGCTGCCTTTGAAAGGGTTTTTCCGCTGACCTGGTCGGGAGCCCCTGAATCCGGCGTTTACCGCCGTGTTATATGGGATACCTTCTTTATTTCAATGCTTGTTTTTGTTGCGTCGTGGTTTACCATTGCCATCCCTGACTTCGGATGTGCTTGGGTCGCTGGTGCGGGCCAACCAGTTGTCCTCGCCTGCACAAAAGCGGGTCATGAGGCTTGTTAGGGCTGCCATTGTTCTCGGTTTTTCTTGACCGAGGTGTCTGGCGAGCCATTCGTCTCGGACGCTGTGTTTAAAGCTGCTAAGGCTTCGGCATCCAGACAGTCGACGATTTGGTTCTTCTTGGTGAGGAACCTGTTCCAAAGCTTTCGGGCGGACTCTCCGGACTGTTGGATTATATGACTTAAATCGTGTGCATCCGGAGGTCGGACATAAGTCCCTTGAAAATTGGCCCGAAAAGCGTCCTCGAGCTCCTCCCAACTTCCAATTGAGTTTTCGGGGAGGCTTTTCAGCCAGTGCCGAGCTGGCCCTTTAAGCTTGAGGGGCAAGTATTTAATGGCATGGAGATCGTCTCCACGAGCCATATGAATATGGAGGATGAAGTCCTCGATCCAGACTCCAGGGTCTGTGGTCCCGTCGTACGCCTCTATGTTCACCGGTTTGAATCCCTCTAGGAATTCATGATCCAGCACCTCATTAGTGAAACATAAGGGGTGTGCAGCACCCCTGTATTGGGATGCGCCATGGTGTTTGGACGGTTGTAGTATTCGGTGTTGGTTTTGTACCGTAGCGCGCTTCCTAGATCCATAGATGGATCTGGTCGCGCCGGATTTTTGACGCAAGTTCTCACGTAGATCGTGTGTTGACATATGCACGACTTTGTTAGCCGCTCTATCCCGTTCACAAGGTGGTGGATCCGGCCGGTTGGCCATATCACTCTTCGGCTGTATGGGCTCTAAGGCCTCATCGTCGAATTCCGATAATAGCTTGCGCTTTGGATAGCTATTTTTATGGTAACTTCCACCATATTTTGTTACTTTGTTCCACTGGCTGTTGAGCATATCTTGTGCGACCTTGAGCCTTTGCTTTTGTTTCTTCAGGCTCCTCGCTATGGCAATAAGCCTTCTGCGGAGGTTTTCTTGCTCCAAGTACGTTTCCGGGATGATGTGTGCATCTTCGTCCGGACTATTTTCTTCCCCAGATGGGGTTTGATGAGGCTTATCCTTGGCGTCGTCGTGTTTGGAAGTTGGACCGTACTATGTTTGATGTTTGCATCTTGATCGTGCTCGGCCACCGGGGTGGTGTAGTCGTCGTTTCTTCTAGAGTCGACTGGACTGTTATTTCCTCTAGCGCTGTTATCGCTGTTTTTGCTATGGCGGGACTTAGAGCGGCGCCGCTGATCTCGGCGCATGGGTTGCTTGGAGGGGGCATCCTCCGTTGTCTCTTTGCCATTGCCCTCTCTGGGTGTATCCACCATGTATACATCATGTGATGAAGTGGCGGTCCAGCGCCCTATGGGCGGTGGTTCCTGGTCATCTCCTGCATCGTCATCCATACCGTTGATGTCTTCGGAGTCGAAGTCGAGCATGTCGGTTAAGTCGTCGACAGTGGCTACTAAGTGAGTGGTGGGTGGGCAGGAATTTCTTTGTCGTCCGCATCCCACTCTAGCCGGACATAGTTCGGCCAAGGTTCTCCTGACAGGGAGATATACCTTACTGAATTTAGCACATCTCCGAAAGGTGAGTGCTGAAAGATATCCGTGGAGGTGAACTCCATAATCGATGCCCCGTCGGATTTGACAGGCATGGATGTAGGCGGCTCGGAGTCCGTGGCCGGGGATAAATCCTGTGGTTCGGCGACGCGGCTCTCGAAAGGGGTGAAGTCAGTATCTGGCTCTATCGCCACTAAGAGTGCGGCCTCCATGGCGGGGTCTATCCCTCCGCTCTTGGATGGCGCGATTTGCTTCGGATTAACGGCCGGAGTAGATGCGGATGCGATCTCCCGAACACTGTCCGACGGCAGAGTTACGTCTTGCTCGTCGCGACTGTGCAGCGCGCCCGGCATGGGCTCGAATCCATCGAAGATCAAGTCTCCGCGGATGTCGGCCGTGTAGTTCAAGTTCCCAAATCTGACCTGATGGCCAGGGGTGTAGCTCTCGATCTGCTCCGGATGGCCAAGCGAATAGGCCCGCAGTGGGAAGCCGCCGAATACGAAGATCTGTCTGGGGAGGAAAGCCTCACCCTGGACCGCATCGCTAGCGATGGTTGAAGGAGCCATCAAGCCTTATGGCGACGACACAGTGGAACTCTCAATGAAAGCACCAATGTTAGTGTCAAAACTGGCGAATCTCCGGTAGGGGGTCCCGAACTATGCGTCTAAGGCGGATGGTAACAGGAGGTAGGGGACACGATGTTTACCCAGGTTCGGGCCCTCTTGATGGAGGTAATACCCTACGTCCTGCTTGATTGTTCTTAATGATATGAGTATTACAAGAGTTGATCTACCACGAGATCAAAGAGGCTAAACCCTAGAAGCTAACCTATGGTATGATTGTCTGTTGTCCTACGGACTAAAACCCTCCGGTTTATATAGAAACCGGAAGGGGCTAGGGTTACACAAGGTCGGTTACAAAGGAGAAGATATACATATCCGTATTGTCGAGCTTGCCTTCCACGCCAAGTAGATTCCCATCCAAACACGAGACAAAGTCTTCAATCTTGTATCTTTATAGTCCAACAGTCTGGCCAAAGGATATAGTCCAGCTGTCTGGAGACCCCCTAATCCAGGACTCCCTCAATGACTCTGCGCCGACTACCGTCCATTGAACAAGAAAACAATAAAGAACAAGTACCCACTTCCCAACATCAATGAGCTTTTCGAGCCACTTAAGGGTGCTCAAGTATTCTCCAAGCTTGACCTCCGTATGGGCTATCATCAGATTCGCATTCATGAACAAGATATCCCCAAGATAACATTCAGAACAAGCTATGGTTCTTATGAATATACTGTCATGTCTTTCAGCCTTGTCAATGCTCCTCCAACGTTCTCTCGCATGATGAACTTCATCTTCAACCCTTACACAAATGATTTCGTCTTGGTGTATCTCGATGATATTTTGGTTTTTTCCAAGAATAAGGAGGATCATGCCAAGCATTTGAGATTGGCACTCGACAAACTCAGAGAGCATCAATTCTATGCGAAGTTTTCCAAGTGTGAGTTCTGGCTTGACGAAGTTCTCTACCTTGTCCATATCATCTCCGCCAAAGGAATCGCTGTTAATCCTGAGAAGGTGTCTGCAATTGTGAATTAGGAACCGCCTCAGAATGTCAAGCAGCTCCACGGTTTTCTTGGGCTTGCAAGCTATTGTCGAAGATTCGTTGAGAATTTCTCTAAGATTGCAAAGCCTCTTTCCAACCTCCTCCAGAAGCATGTCAAGTATGTCTGGACGCCTGAATGTGACGTTGCTTTCAACACCCTCAAAGAGAAGTTAGTCACAACTCCTGTTTTGACTCCTCCCGATGAATCCAAACCATTCGAAGTTTTCTGTGATGCCTCCCTGCAAGGTCTCGGTGTTGTGTTAATGCAAGAGAAGAAAGTTGTGGCTTACACCTCTCGCCAGTTAAAGCCCAATGAAAGGAAATAAACCACTCATGACCTCGAGTTGGCGGCAGTTGTCCATGCATTATTAACGTGGAGACATCTCTTGTTGGGAAGGAAAGTGGACATCTTCACTGATCATAAGAGCCTCAAGTACATATTCACTCAACCCAACCTCAACCTCAGGCAGACTCATTGGGTCAAAATGATTCAAGAATACAATCCGAGTATTGAGTATACTCCAGGCAAGGCCAATGTCATTGAAGATGATTTGAGGAGGAAGGCTTACTGCAACAACTTAATTTTCAAGCCCTTCCAACTAGACCTTTGTGAAGCTTTCCGCAAATTGAATCTCCAAGTTGTTCCTCAAGGCTTTCTTGCCAACCTCCAGTTCTCTCCTACTTTGGAAGATCAAATTCGTGAGGCAAAACTTCTTGATGCCATGGTGAAGAAGGTGAAAAATGGGATTGCCAAGAGCTAACCCAAATACAAGTGCTATCGCATTGATGACAAAGGCACTCTTTTCTTTGAGGATCGAATTTTTGTTCCTAAAGGTGATCTAAGGAAAGTCATTATGAACAGGCGCACAATCCCATTCTATCCATTCATCCTGGAAGTACGAAGATGTACCATGACCTCAAGCAGTCGTATTGGTGGACTCGAATGAAGCGAGAAATTGCTTAGTTCGTGAATGAATGTGATGTCTGCATAAGGGTGAAAGCAGAATACCAACGGCCAGCTGGTCTCCTCCAACCTCTTGCTATTCTAGAATGGAAGTTTTATCATATTGAGATGGACTTCATGACTGGATTTCCCATGTCCAAGCGTGGAGATGATGCTATCTTCGTTGTCATCTTCAAGCTTACTAAACTGGCTCATTTACTTCCAATCAAAGAATCTATCATAGCAGCTTAGTTGGCAAAGCTATACACCTCCAGGATTGTCTCTTTGCACGGCATTCCACAATTGATATCTTCAGATCGTGGAAGCATCTTCACTTCTATGTTCTGGGACTCCTTCTAGAAGGCCACGGGCACCAACATTCACTTCAACACAACTTTCCATCCTCAAACTAGTGGCTAATTCGAGCGAGTCAATCAAATCCTTGAAGATATGGTCAGGGCTTGTGTCATTTCTTTCGGTATAAAGTGGGAAGATTGTCTTCCATATGCCGAGTTCTCCTACAACAACAGTTTCCAAGCGAGTTCAAGCAAGGCCCCATTCGAGATTCTCTATGGCAGAAAGTGTCGTACTCCTCTTAATTGGTCAGAGATGGGTGAACGCCAACTTCTTGGCAATGACTTAATCACAGAAGCTGAAGAAATGTGCAAAGTCATCTATGAAAATCTCAAAGCCGCGCAATCGCGCCAGAAGAGTTACTATGATAGCAACCACCGTGACTTGGCTTTCGAGATCGGAGACCATGTCTACCTCTGCGTCTCTCCAATGAAAGGCACTCGTCGCTTCGGTATCAATGGTAATCTTGCCCCTAGATACGTGGGTCCTTTCAAGATCATTGGCAAAAGAGGCGATCTCACCTATCAAGTTGAGCTTCCGTCCAACTTCGCAAACATGCACGATGTATTTCATGTGTCACAGCTTCGCAAGTGCTTCAAGACTCATGAGTGCACCATCAACTTCGAAGAGATTGATCTCCAAGAAGACCTGTCTTATCATGAGCATCCCATTGCTATTCTTGAAGAAACTGAGCGCAAGACTCACCACAAGTCTATCAAATTCCTGAAAGTGAAGTGGTCACACCATTCTGAGCGAGAAGCCACCTGGGAGCGCGAGGATCACCTCCGTTCCGAATATCCAGAGTTCTTTCAGTCCTAGATCTCAGGACAAGATCCTCTCGTAGTGGTGGAGTGTTGTAACACCCCGAATGTAACTTGCCATATTTGTACTCCGACTCTGCCATTTTCGGCTTTAAGTTATGAGATTTCCCTTCGTGGTTGGGTTTTGTCTTCGTTTTGCTTCTTATTCATGTCATGCATATCATATCATGTCATCATGTGCATCTCATTTGCATCGTGTTCGTCTCAGGCATCCGAGCATTTCCCCGTTGTCCGTTTTGCAATCCGACACTCCTACGTGCACCGGCGCACCCCTCTTGCCTCTTTTCGTGAGTGGGTGCTAAAAGTTCTCGGAATGGAACGAGATTTTCCAAGTGGCCTTGGTACACCACCGGTAGACCGCCTGTCAAATTTTGTGCCATTTGGAGTCCGTTTGATACTCCAACGGTTAACCGGGTAACCGCAAAAGCCTCTTGTGTGTTGCAGCCCAACACCCCTCCAAAACGGCCCAATAACCCATCTAAACCACTCCCATGTCCTCCCTCGTCGGATCACAATCGTGTGGGCGAAAACTACAATCCATTTGGACACTCCTACCTCCTCCTAGCTATAAATATGTGATCCTCCCCCGAAATTCGGGTCCAAACCCTAGCTATCTCCCCCTCCGCGCCGCCGGACATGTCCGAACCCGCCGGACAGAGCCACCGCTGACGCTCCGCACCAATCTCCGCCTGACACGTGGCCCGGATCCACCACCGCTGCCGCGGCCCACCAGGCCCGTCGCGGGCCCGTGCGAGCCCGCGGTAGCCGCCGCCGCTCGCTCCCGTAGCCGCCAACGCGCCGAAGCTCTCCGCTGCCTGCCCTCGCCGCCGGCCGCTGCCTCCGCGCCAGCCCCGCCGCCGACCAGCCGCTCCACCGCGCACTGCCCCGTCAACCGGCTCCGGTGCCCGCCGCCCCGCGTGTGCCGCCGACCGCTCTCCGCCGCTTCCTCGGGTCCTCCCCCCTCACTGGCGAGCTCTCCGGCCAGATCCGGCCGCGGGAGGGTCGGATCCTATGAACTCCGGCGAGTTCGAGCTTCCCCGGTGAACATCATTTTCCATGCCCGCGGTCTAACCCTAGATCTAGAAGGTTGACCCCCGATTTTTCCTCTAAGTCTTTTTCTGTGATAAATTTCATGCCCCTGTTCATTGCATCATAACTCCATGACTGTAGCTCCATTTAATGCATATGATATATCAAAATGTTCATTGGGAGATGCTATTCATTTCATTCCATTGTGGCATGCTTCTTTGAGTTCATCTTGATGCCCAAAATCATTGATGCAAGAGTGCTAGAAAATGTTTACTCCTGTTACTTAGCAGATTATGATGTTTTGTCATTTTTGTCACATTTGATGTGTGCTTCATATGGGCATGAGCTCTACATGTGTTTTGAACTATGATGTGCCATCTTTACAGGGTTGCTTGCTATGCATTTTTGTGATCAATGTGGTGACTAGCACAATCATGCAAAGTAGCCTTCGTGATATTGCTGTTTTCAGGGACTTAGGATTTTGCCAAGTCTTGTGCCTGCTGTTATTTTGATGCCATGTAAACATGATGCTACAGTGAGATCCATGCTAGTTTTGAGTATCTTCAGTAAGGGTGTTTTGAACATATGGTTATGCTCTATCCATCCATGCCCCTGTTTGCAATTATGGAGTGACCTAGCATGTCTTAATCTTGCTCGACCTTTGCTATAAAATGTTCCTGGCAGATTGTTTACATGTTAATCAATTTTGCCATGGTTGTTGTTAGTGATCCATGCATGCTATGAACTTCCTCTTGCCATGGTTAGCTTCATGAACATGTATTATTGCTGTCGCCAGGCTTGTTTTTTCATGCAAGGCTTTGTGGTGAGTGATTTGAGCTCGCAAAGATGCCTTCATAACTCTGATTATGCCATGCTCTGTTTTCCCGCAAAGTCTAAAACTGTTAATAAAACTTGCTATGTTTACATGGGTGCCATCATATCTTCTGTGCCTTTTTGGCTCATGATCAGTAAGAGATGTTTGATCTATACATTTAGTAGATTCATGTCATACCTTTGTTTACTACGATATGTTCCTGTAGCATGTTGTTTTCTTGCTCTAAACATGGCTTTCTGATGTTATTCCTGGCATGTTAGTATTTTCACAAAGTTTGTGAAGCTGATATCTTTTGGACTTTTGCCATGCTTGTTCGAACCTACTCTTGTGTGATTTAGCCGTAGCTCAGTGTTCATGTTTTGTCAAGCATCTTGAGTACATCACTTCCATATGCTTTGTTGCTACGTTCGAATGCAGTAGCTTTGTTTCTTGTTGCATTCTAGATGGCATCGTGCTATTAATCGCAGGATTGTGCCATTCTTATTTTGCTTGCCATTTGCAAACCATGCATCCGATTCCGGTGATATTTATCTCGATTTCGGCCGAAATAATCTCATCTTTCTAGCAGCACACTTGGTTTGCCGATTTGATGCCTTGACCAATCTTTCCCTTCCGGAGCACGCATATGCATTGC
Organism: Triticum dicoccoides; assembly: GCF_002162155.2. NCBI lineage: Eukaryota > Viridiplantae > Streptophyta > Magnoliopsida > Poales > Poaceae > Triticum > Triticum dicoccoides. Next base: position 246,695,645 of record NC_041386.1, on the reverse strand, counting down.
CTATCATGTCTTACTTATCATGTCGTGATTTGCATCACGCTGCTTGTGCATTGCACCGTGATTGATTGTTGGTCATTTGCTTGTGTTCTTTCTTTGGGGAGAGCAGGGAGACGAGTACATGATCGAGGAACCTGTTGAGTACGCTAACGAGGATGAAGCTTTCGTCAACTCTAAGAACTTTGCAGGCAAGATGACCATACGCTTTTAATCACTTCTATCTTTGCTTGCTAGTTGTTCGCTCTATTGCTATGCCGCGCTACATACCACTTGCTATATCATGCCTCCCATATTGCCATGTCAAGCCTCTAACCCACCTTTCCTAGCAAACCGTTGTTTGGCTATGTTACCGCTTTTGCTTAGCCCCTCTTATAGCGTTGCTAGTTGCAGGTGAAGATGAAGCTTGTTCCATGTTGGAACATGGATATCATTGGGATATCATTATTATCTCTTATTTACTTTAATGCACCTATATACTTGGTAAAGGGTGGAAGGCTCGGCCTTATGGCTGGTGTTTTGTTCCACTCTTGCAGCCCTAGTTTCCGTCATACCGGTGTTATGTTCCTTGATTTTGCTTTCCTTACGAGGTTGGGAGTTATGGGAACCCCTTGACAGTTCGCTTTGGATAACACTCCTCCAGTAAGGCCCAACCTTGGTTTTACCATCTGCCTACCTACCACCATATACCTTCCCTCGGGTTCT
>NC_041386.1:246674213-246694476 GCF_002162155.2 Triticum dicoccoides | reverse complement strand
AGTGCTCCTCTGAGTGTTGGTCCGAACCAAGCCGCCTGCGGGGCCACCTCGGGGAAAACCGAGGGTTGGTTTTACTCGTAGCCTGTCTCATCCAGTGTTGCCCTGAGAACGAGATACGTGCGACTCCTATTGGGATTTGTCGACACATCGGGTGGCTTTGCTGGTCTTGTTTTACCATTGTCGAAATGTCTTGTAACTGGGATTCTGAGACTGACCGGGTCTTCCCAGGGGAAGGAATATCCTTCGTTGACCATGAGAGCTTGTGATGGGCTAAGTTGGGACACCCCTACAGAGTTTTGAACTTTCGAAAGTCATGCTTGTGGTTATGGGCAGATGGGAATTTGTTAATATCCGGTTGTAGAGAACTTGACACTTAACTTAATTAAAATGAATCAACCGCGTGTGTAGCCGTGATGGTCTCTTTTCGGTGGAGTCTGGGAAGAGAACACGGTCTTGTGTTATGCATTAATGTAAGTAGTTTCAGGATCACTTCTTGATCATACTTTAGCTTCTCGACCGTGCTTTGCTTCTCTTCTCGCTCTCATTTGCGTAAGTTAGCCACCATATATGCTTAGTGCTTTGCTGCAGCTCCACCTCACTACCCTTTCCTACCCCTAAGATTAAATAGTCTTGATCTCATGGGTGTGAGATTGCTGAGTCCCCGTGACTCACAGATACTTCCAAACAGATGCAGGTGCCGATGATGCCAGTGCAGGGGACGCTACCAAACTCAAGTGGGAGTTTGACGAGGATTCAGGCCGTTACTATGTTTCTTTTCCGGATGATCAGTAGAGGAGCCTAGTTGGGACGATCGGGGATCTAGCATTTGGGGTTGTCTTTACTTATTTTGGTTCCGTCCTTGGACCTTTGATTGTACCTTTGATGATGTATGACTTTTATGTATTGTGTGAAGTGGCGATTGTAAGACGACTCTTTATCCCTTTCTTATTAAGTACATGGGATGTGTAATGATTACCCCTCTTGCGATAGACCTACCATGCGGCTATGCCTCTAAGTCATGCCCCGACACGTGGGAGATATAGCCGCATTATGGGTGTTACAACAGTGAGAAAGGTAACATCACAATCAGCCGTCAAGTTCTTCAAGGGACTAGTCTACCGTTTTGGTGTACCAAACAGAGTCATCACCGACAATGGCACGCAGTTCACGAGCCGCACCTTCATGCAATACATTCAAGACCTCGGCAACAAGGTATGTTTTTCTTCTGTTGCACACCCACGAAACAACGGCCAAGTTGAGAGGGCAAATGCTGAAGTATTGCGAGGCCTCCGGACAAGGACTTTTGAAAGGCTACATAAGTGTGGGAGGCGCTGGATTGATGAATTGCCAGCGGTTCTTTGGTCAATCAGAACGACACCAAATCGAGCGACCGGCCAGACACCTTTCTCCCTTGTTTACGGGGTAGAAGCAGTTCTCCCCATGGAACTCACATACGGGTCACCCCGAGTGCTTGCTTATGATGAGCTTGAGCAAGAGCAATTGCGGCAAGATGATGCAACACTCCTTGAGGAAGATCGTCTTCGGGCGGCTGTGCGAGCAGCGTGCTACCAGCAAGCCTTGCGCCGCTACCATAGCCGCAAGGTTCATGCCCGAAGCTTTGAGGAAGCCGACCTTGTTCTTCGGCGCGTTCAGTCGGCCAAGAATTCCAACAAGTTGACGCCAAAGTGGGAAGGCCCTTATCGGGTAATATGAGTCACCAGGCCCGGCGCAGTCCGCCTGGAGACCGAAGATGGTATTCCAGTAAGCAATTCCTGGAACATCAAGCATCTTCGCAAGTTTTACCCGTAAGGCGCGGTTGTCAGGCCCCCCCGGCGGACCACCTTTTTGTACAAGCCTTGCCGGCAAGGCATGTAACCCTTTGTACAAAGCCACGCGCAGATCCTGAGCATAAATAAATGAAGTGCTGGCGCCCTAAGTTTTAGCATGTATGCTAGGTTGAGTCTCTCCCTTGGATAGGGTTGATAGTGCTTTGCAGCGACTAACCCCTAGTATAGAGGCCGGGTGCGTGTCTCTCTGTTCTTTTCCGTCCTTTTTGGTTCGCAGGGCGCATGAACATTTCTGCTGAGTTGTTTGGAAGAAAGAGAACAAGCCGGCGCCCCGACCCTGGCAAGCCAAGGCTGCCGGGGGCTGCAGACCCAAAGATCCGACCGCAGCAAGCCAAGATTGCTGGGGGGCTGCAAAATCAGATAAGTCTTTCATCCCCCACTCCTTACTTCCGTATGAAACTTGAACGTACAAGACTTCGCTCACCCTTATACCATTGTGTTCCCTCTCCCCCGTGTCCCAAAAAACTTTACTTTGGGACGGGACTTGGTCGTAGCGCGATGAGAAAGGAATGGGCGAAGGGCCCAATCCTACTTTGCCTCTACCTCCACCAAGAGCGTGAGTGTAGTCGAGCTATGGGGCAGGAGGACGGTAGGGTCTGTTGCAAGGTCACAATGTTTATCTTAAGATAACGAGGACTCATTCCTTGGTGCGGCCTCGCCCACGTGCAAAAGAAACCCGACAAACACCCTTCTCTTCATTAAGACGTTGATAACAAGTACAATTCATAGGGAATGCATACATGAGCAGGGGGGTTACAAGGTTTAAATCTTACTAAGGCCTGTAGGCTTAAAAGCTAAAAAGAGATAAGATGCCCGTAATCCCTTTCTTGTCCCTCTCCTCAGGAAACGGAACAAGATAACAGATGGTCAAAAGGAGCTCCTAGGCAAGGTACGAGCAGCAGAAGACACCAAAAGAACATCCTTGCGGTCGTCCAGAAGAGAGCTGTTGATGATGGTGTCGGGAGAAGAGCCGAATGACGAGGCAATGGGCCGGAAATACGCAACGAAGGTGTCGGTTCCCGCGTACTCCGACTTGACGGCCCACCGCCCGCCTTCTTCATCTTCCTCGGCCTTCCCACGCCAACCGCCCAAGGAGGCGACCCCGAGAAGTTCAAGGAGCTGGCGACGTAGAAGATGGTGCTACCAGCGTCGCCCAAGGATGGTGTGTCCGACGCCTAGTCGGAGACGTCATCCCCCGCCCGCTAGCCTCATCGTCGATGTCGCTGTCCTCCTCATTGCTCTCGCCCGAAGAGGAGCTTTCACCATCGGTCGAGCTCTTGGAACAACACCCTAGTCTGTGTCCCGAGCGCCCGAAGACCTTAACGGAGAGCAGGTCGCTCTCCACTAGCTTGAAGTAGAGGACGTGCCCATCCATCAAGCAATGGGCACGTGTGAAGGTTTTCCAGCCCCGACGAAGAAGCATCACATGAGGGGCAGGGAACCCTGTGTTCACCCGCATGTCGCCATGGCAACACCCCTCCATGTGAAGCCTTAGCCTCGGTGGATGGTCGATCTCCAGCACCCTCGCAAATGCTTCGGGAAGACGAAGGCGGCTGCACGATGGCCCGCGCAGTTGTAGGATAAATTCCAGCGCCGAATCCCCAACATGACCGCTCAACGAGGTAGGGGGAGATGGCGGAGGAGATGGTGACGACACAGGTGTCCCCCGTCCGCGCCCGCCTCTGCCTCGGCCACCTCAATGACCGCGGCCCCGGCCGGCGCCTATGCCTCTAGCGTGGCCTTCACCTTGGTTGTCCGACTCTTCTTTAACCGCCGCCAACCTCTGGCGTGAGGAAGACCTGGTCGCCTCCACAGGGGCACGACCACGACCACGCCCTCTCGCCATGACGAAGGGAAGGAAAGGGATTGGACTGAGAGAAGATGGGTGCGAGAAGACGTTGTCCTTCTCCCCTTATATATAAAGGGACAAGGAGAAACGAGCCTTGGCACAACCTCCCCAATCAGCCAATCCAACCGCTGGAGGCGCGAGGAAATAGGACCAACCCATTGCCCCAATTGGCGATGCCCGGTACCCTGCCCCAAGATTAATGCCCACGCATTTTGTGTCCACCGCCTGCCCTCCCCAATGCATGCATGACACATGGAGGGCGAGCCAGGACTCAGATGGCGAGTGGAGCGGCCGTTTTGCGCCCCATGATCATAGGGCGCGGGCGCCATGATCGCCACGACCCATGTCTACTTAGTAAATGAGCCGCACCTCTGCAGCTCCTCTGTTTTTGTGAGGAGAACGCGGACCGCCTCTTTACTATTGAAACCACGAAGTGACGCAAGCGTGCTGCGGTCACTCCGCGCATGACCTCCGCGTCACGCACGACCCCCACATCGCTGACACGTCTCCGTCGTATCTACTTTTCCAAACACTTTTGCCCTTGTTTTGGACTCTAACTTGTATGATTTGAATGGAACTAACCCAGACTGACGCTGTTTTCAGCAGAATTGCCATGGTGTTGTTTTATGTGCAGAAAACAAATATTCTCGGAATGACCTGAAACTCCACGGAACATCTTAGAAAAAACAATAAAAAAATCCTCGCCAAAGATGAAGACCAGGGGGCCCACACCCTTCTCACCAGGGTGGGGGCTGCGCCCCCACCTCGTGGGCCCCCTGGGAACCCTCCGATGCCAACTCCAACTCTATATATTTGCTTTCGGAGAGAAAAAAATAGGAGAGAAGAAATCATCGCGTTCTACGATATGGAGCCGCCACCAATCCCTAAAACCTCTGAGGAGGGCTGATCTGGAGTCCGTTCGGGGCTCCGGAGAGGGGGATTCGTCGCTGTCGTCATCATCAACCATCCTCCATCACCAATTTCATGATGCTCACAGCCGTGCATGAGTAATTCCATCATAGGCTTGTTGGACAGTGATGGGTTGGATGAGATTTATCATGTAATCGAGTTAGTTTTGTTAGGGTTTGATCCCTAGTATCCACTATGTTCTGAGATTGATGTTGCTATGACTTTGCTATGCTTAATGCTTGTCACTAGGGCCCGAGTGCCATGATTTCAGATCTGAACCTATTATGTTTTCATGAATATATGTGAGTTCTTGATCCTATCTTTCAAGCCTATAGTCACCTACTATGTGTTACGATCCGGCAACCCCGAAGGGACAATAATCAGGACCACTCCCGGTGATGACCATAGTTTGAGGAGTTCATGTATTCACTATGTGCTAATGCTTTGTTTCAGTTCTCTATTAAAAGGAGGCCTTAATATCCCTAAGTTTCCAATAGGACCCCGCTGCCACGGGAGGGTAGGACAAAAGATGTCATGCAAGTTCTTTTCCATAAGCACGTATGACTATATACGGAATACATGCCTACATTACATTGATGAATTGGAGCTAGTTCTGTGTCACCCTATGTTATGACTATTACATGATGAACCACATCCGACATAATCATCCATCACTGATCCGGTGCGTACGAGTTTTCCATATACTGGTTTACGCTTTTTTACTTTCCCGCTGCTACTGTTACAATCACTACAAAATACCAAAAACATTACTTTTGTTGTCTTTACTTTTGTTGCCGCTACTACCACTATCATATTACTTTGCTACTAAACACTTTGCTGCAGATACTAAGTTTCCAGGTGTGGTTGAATTGACAACTCAGCTGCTAATACTTGAGAATATTCTTTGGCTCCCCTTGTGTCGAATCAATAAATTTGGGTTGAATACTCTACCCTCGAAAGCTATTGCGATCCCCTATACTTGTGGGTTATCAAGACTAATTTCTTGCGCCATTGCCGGGGAGCATAGCTCTATTCTTTGAGTCACTTGGGATATATATCTACTTATCATTATGAAGAACTTGAGAGATCAAAAAAGCAAGATCTATCCCTCAACTACGAGGGGAGGTAAGGAACTGCCATCTAGCTCTGCACTTGATTCACCTTCTGTTATGAGTAAGCTAGCGACACCTACACCTGCTTCTGCTATTTGTTCTGATATGTCGCATGTTAGTGATGATGCCACTTCTGCTATGCATGATACTTATGATGAAACTGCTTCTATGCCTGATACTACTATGCCCCTTGGTGAATTTCTTGATGAATAAAATTGCTAGGGCTAGAGAAAAAGAAATTATTGAATCTAAATATGATGATGATAGTGATGATGAAAATATGCCTGTTATCCCCGAGGGCTATCTTTTTGATATGGAATCTTCTGCCGCTATTTTAGCTTGCAAAGATAGATATGAGCTTAAGAGGTTATTAATTAAATGGAACAAAGAATCACTTAGAGATAAAATGAAACCCGACCCTGCTTTTGCTACTTCACCTATTTGTGTTCCTGATAAGGATTATGAATTCTCTGTTGATCCTGATATAATTACTTTGGTTGAATCTGATCCGTTTTATGGCTATGAATCTGAAACTGTTGTGGCACATCTTACTAAGTTAAATGATATAGCTGCCCTATTTACTAATGATGAGAGATCGCGTTACTTTTATATACTCAAAATATTTCCGTTCTCATTAAAGGGTGATGGTAAGATATGGTTTAATTCTCTTGATCCTAGTTGTGTGCGTAGTCCCCAGGATATGATTTATTACTTCTCTACTAAATATTTCCCTGCTCATAAGAAGCAAGCTGCTTTGAGGGAAATATACAACTTTGTGCAAATTAAAGAAGAGAGTCTCCCACAAGCCTGGGGGAGGCTTCTCAAGTTACTTAATGCTTTGCCTAATCATCCTCTTAAGAAACCTGAAATACTTGATATCTTTTATAATGGACTAACCAATGCTTCCAGAGATTACCTGGATAGTTGTGCTGGTTCTCTTTTCAGGGAAAGAACATCAGATGAAGCTGAAATTCTATTGAACAATATGTTGACAAATGAAAATAACTGGGCACCTCCTGAGCTAGCTCCTGAGCCAACTCCTGCTCCAATTACTGAGCCTATTCTTAAACCAACTCCAAAGAAGAGAGGTATTCTATTTCTCAGTCCCGAAGATATGCAAGAGGCAAAGAAATCTATGAAAGAAAAAGGTATTAAAGCTTAAGACGTTAAGAATTTACCTCCTATTGAAGAAATACATGGTCTTAATATACCGCCTGTTGAAGAAACATATGATCTCAATTCTTTATTTACTGAAGAACCTCCTGACCCCGATATCCCGACACAGGTAGTAAAGGTAAATTCTCTCTATAGATATGATAAAGCTGAAGTCCCTCCTACTAAAATTGCTAGTCAGTGCTTGGATGAGTTTGATAACTTTATGTTTAAGAAAGACGACTTCAATGCTTATTTTGGTAGACAATTAAAAGAAAATTCTTACATGATTAGACGCTTGGGTGATTATATGGCTAATATTAAAGGTGAACTTAAACTTGTTAGCAAACATGCTTCTATGGTTACCACTCAAGTAGAACAAGTACTTAAAGCTCAAAAAGAAGTGCATGATGAAATGAATAGTAAGAAAAATGATTATGCTGTTAGAGTGGCTACTAGAACTGGTAGAATGACTCAGGAACCTTTGTATCCTGAAGGCCGCCCTAAGAGAATCGAGCAAGATTCTCAAAGAAATAATATTGATGTTCCTAGTTCTTCTAAAAAGAAGAAGAAAAAAAATGATAGAACTGTGCAAACTTCTAGAGAACCTATTGCTGAACCACCTGATAATCCAAATGACATCTCTATGTCTGATGCTGAAACACAATCTGGTAATGAACATGAACCCAGTAAAAATATTAATGATAATGTTCATAATGATGCTCAACCTAGTAATGACAATGATGTAGAAATTGAACCTGCTGTTGATCTTGATAACCCACAATCAAAGAATCAACGTTATGATAAAAGAGACTTTGTTGCTAGGAAACATGGTAAAGAAAGGGAACCTTGGGTTCAAAAACCCATGCCTTTCCCTCCAAAACCATCCAAGAAAAAGGATGACGAGGATTTTGAGCGCTTTGCTAAAATGATTAGGCCTATCTTTTTGCGTATGCGATTAACTGATCTGCTCAAAACAAATCCTTATGCCAAATATATGAAGGATATCATTACTAATAAAAGAAAGATAGCGGAAGCTGAGATTTCCACCATGCTTGCTAATTATACTTTTAAGGGTGGAATACCAAAGAAACTTGGAGATCCCGGAGTACCTACTATACCTTTCTCCATTAAAAGAAATTATATTAAAATTGCTTTATGTGATCTTGGAGCCGGTGTTAGTGTTATGCCTCTCTCTTTATATCATAGACTTGACTTGAATAAGCTGACACCTACTGAAATATCTTTGCAAATGGCTGGTAAATCAACTGCTATACCTATCGGTATTTGTGAGGATGTGCCTGTTGTGGTTGCAAACGTTACTATTTTAACGGACTTTGTTATACTTGATATTCCCGAGGATGATAGTATGTCTATTATTCTTGGAAGACCTTTTCTTAATACTGCAGGGGCTGTTATTGATTGCAACAAAGGCAACGTCACTTTTCATGTTAATGGTAATGAGCATACGGTACACTTTCCGAGGAAACAACCTCAAGTTCATAGTATCAACTCCATTGGAAAAATTCCATTGATTATAATTGGAGGTTTTGAATTTCCTCTCCCTACTGTCAAAAAGAAATATGATATACTTATTATAGGGGATGTGCATATCCCCGTTGAGGTAACTTAGTGTTATTCGAAATTTCTCCGGTTTCATGATTATCGGAATGAGTTTGTTAACAAGACTTGATCAACCTTGTTAGTTGATTCTTTTTGATGAGCATGAGATGGATGAAACTAGAAGCACAAACTTCTGTACCCCACTTTTGTTTTCTGTTATTTATATGAAATAAAGTAAAAAATAGTATTTTTCAGTTTGTTTCCTGGCTTATCCGTGCAATATAAAAATATCCCGAAAATAAAAGTCCTCAGAATGCCATGCCAATTTAATATTATTTTTTGGGAATATTTGAGGATTTACTGTGCAAAAATTACCGCGGGAGGAGCTGCCACCTGGTCACGAGGGTGGTGGGCACCCCCCCCCTATAGGGCGTGCCCCCTGCCTCGTGGGCCCATGGTGGCCCTCCTCCACTTATCCCAGCACCCATCTTCTTCCTCTGTCTCACACAAACCCGAAAAACCAACTCAAGCACGAGTTCCAGCCACTTTTGCTGTGATTTTCGATCTCCTTGCTCAAAGCACCTCTCGCAAAACTGCTTGGGGAGATTGTTCCTTGGTATGTGACTCCTCCATTGGTCCAATTAGTTTTTGTTCTAGCGCTTTATTCTTTGAAAATTTTTGCTGCTTAGGTGACCATGTTCTTGAGCTTGCATGTCAAATTTATATGGTTCCAAGTAGTTCTAATGCTTGATATAGGCTCTAGGCACTTGTAGGACTAGTTACTATCAGTTTTATTGAGTTTGGTTACTTTTATTTTGAAGTTACTAAAAATTTCAGAATTTTTTAGAGAAAGACAATATGCTTAGGAAGATGTTCCAAGGTGGTTCCTCTAAGAAGCAAGGACCCAGGATTGCTATGCGCGATGCTGACGAGGATCCACCAAGAGACGCTCCAGTACGGCCTTGTGAATGGCCGTCAGAAAATTTTATAGACCGTGCAGGAATTAAAGAAGAATTCAAAGCATATTTGCGCAATGCCGGTCTTGAGGATTTTGAGGCTAACAAATGCCCCCAGTATCATGATCTCACAAGTTCATTTGTGAGGAGGTTTGAGTATTCATCTTCGCGTAATTCTCCTTCAGTCATGTTTGATCTTTATGACAAATCTTATACCATGGACCTAGAGGATTTCACTCTTGCTTGCAAACTTCCATCATGGGGCAGTATTAGGGATCCCCCTAAATATGAATTTAGAAACTTTCTTGCTAGTACAACTGTGGGGGAATCTAGAGATATAACGCAGGCTACCATAGGGAGCATTCACTTTCCTGCTATACATTATTTTGCTCTTTTCATCGGTAGATGCATAAATGCTAAGGATGAAGCATGTCACATGTGTGTCCCTGATCTTAGCATTCTTAGGAGTGCTATGTTAGGAGACCAATCTTATCATATGGGAGCCATTGTAGCTCGTAGGTTGCATCATAATAGACATAATGGAGATTTCTTTGGAGGAATTACAACCCGCTTAGCTCATTTTCTTGAGATAGACATTCTTGAGGGTGATACGGAGTTTCCCCCTGCATATTTAGATTATAACTCTATAGCTTTGCACTAGTTTGTCGAGAGGCCTGAATCACCTCTCTTATATCGTTTAATTTTTGATAAACAACGTGTTTTTCGTATTACTCTCCCTGCTCCTGCCTTCTTTGATTCACAGACAAAAAGAAGATATTTTATTACAAGAGAGGAGGCAGAAGAGTACGAGAGGAGAGCGGAGGTAGCTCGACTCCATGCTGCAGCTCAGCAGGCGATAACCGCTGCACATCAGTATGATCCCAACTATTCCTCCTCGTCACAGTACGACCCCAACAACTATTATTATGGATATCCGCCAGGCCAGCCGTGGCCATAGACCAACTTAGGCCAAAAGCCTAAGCTTGGGGGAGTACGTATTTCTCACCGACATTACATTCATGTTCACACACACTCATTGCTAGATGTCGGTGCTCATACTTTTTCACTGTAATATCCATGCTAGTTTATTTTCTTTTTCCTGCTTTCTTTTTGTGTGCTTGTTAAACCTTCAGAAAAACCAAAAAAAAATTAGTAGTAGTTTATTTTTCTGCTGTAGTAGTAATAACTAAAAATAAAACCCAAAAATATTTCCCGTTCTTCTTTTGCTTGTTGGGAGCTTTCCCGTGTAAATAGTTCTATTTCTTTTCTTTTCTTATGGGGGTTAGTAGGAGAAGACCATAATTAAATTGTTGAAATGGCTCTTATATGCATTATTGTTGATTTAACCAAGAGCCCATATTGCCTTGTCTTCTCCTGTTTATTGAATGCTCGCAGATTCCAGCTTAGTCCAATGCACGTACACTCTTATTATTATTTACACCGTTCAGTCGTGCAAGTGAAAGGCAATTATGATGATATATGATGGACTGACTGAGATGAGAAAAGATGGTATGAACTCGACCTCTTTTGTTTTTGTAAATATGATGAGTCCCTCGTTCTTGATTCAGCTTATTATGAATAAACATGTTTGCAATGACAATTAGAGATCATAGTTGCTTGTGCCATGCTTGATTAGCTATGAGTTATAATGGTTTACCTTGTGTGCCAACATGCTATTGAGATGATTATGATGTGGGATGATGGGGTGGTATCCTCCTTTGAATGATTTAAGTGACTTGACTTGGCACATGTTCACGCATGTAGTTGAAACAAATCAACATAGCCTTCACGATATTTATGTTCATGGTGGATTATATCCTACTCATGCTTGCATCCAATGTTTATTAATTTTAATGCATGTACATGGCTGTTGTCGCTCTCTAGTTGGTCGCTTCCCAGTCTTTTGCTAGCCTTCACTTGTACTAAGCGGGAATACTGCTTGTGCATCCAATCCCTTAAACCCCAAAGTTATTCCAGATGAGTCCACTATACCTTCCTATATGCGGTATCTACCTGCCGTTCCAAGTAAATTTGTATGTGCCAAACTATAAACCTTCAAATAAACATTCTGTTTTGTATGCTCGAATAGCTCATGTATCAACCAAGGTTGTCCTTATCTTCCGTGTTAGGCGGGTTATTCTCAAGAGGAGTGGACTCCGCTCCTCACTCACGAGAAAATGGCTGGTCACCGGGATGCCCAGTCCCATTCTTTATGCAAACTAAATCAAAATTAATTACAAACAAAACTCCCCCTGGGACCTGATGTATGTTGGAGGCACTCGTTGTTTCGAGCAAGCTATGGATTGATGCTTGTTGGTGGAGGGGAGTATAAACTTTACCATTCTGTTTGGGAACCGCCTATAATGTGTTTAGCATGGAAGATATCGCCATCTCTTAGTTGTTACGTTGACAATGAAAGTATACCACTCAAAATACAATTTATATCTATTTAAAAACCGAGCTCTGGCACCTCTACAAATCCCTGCTTCCCTCTACGAAGGGCCTAACCATTTACTTTTATGTTGAGTCATCACCCTCTTATTAAAAGCACTAGCTGGAGAGCATAGCTGTCATTTGCATTCATCACTGTTAATTTATGTTGGGTATGACTATGATTGGATCTCTTTTACCATGAATTACAATGTCTAGTCAGTCCTTGATCTTTAAAGGTGCTCTGCATTTATGTTTTGCGGTCTCAGAAAGGGCTAGTGAGATACCATCTTGTTATATCGTATTATGATTGTTTTGAGAAAGTGTTGTCATCCAAGTTTTATTATTATGACTTGCTAGTTGATTATGCTATTGATATGAGTAATTATGAGACCTGAGAATTATTGCAAATGTGGTTAGTTATGATCTATGCTGAAAACTTGAATGCTGGCTTGACATAGTTACAACAACAAGAGCAACCAGAGTTTGTAAAAGTTTTTCTTTCTTTCTTTCAGTTTGCCAACTGAATTGCTTGAGGACAAGCAAGGGTTTAAGCTTGGGGGAGTTGATACGTCTCCGTCGTATCTACTTTTCCAAACACTTTTGCCCTTGTTTTGGACTCTAACTTGTATGATTTGAATGGAACTAAGCCGGACTGACGCTGTTTTCAGCAGAATTGCCATGGTGTTGTTTTATGTGCAGAAAACAAATATTCTCAGAATGACCTGAAACTCCATGGAACATCTTAGACCAAGGGGCCCACACCCTTCTCACGAGGGTGGGGGGCGCTCCCCCTACCTCGTGGGCCCCCTGGAAACCCTCTGACGCCAACTCCAACTCTATATATTTGCTTTCGGAGAGAAAAAATAGGAGAGAAGAAATCATCGCGTTTTACAATACGGAGCCGCCGCCAAGCCCTAAAACCTCTCGGGAGGGCTGATCTGGAGTCCGTTCGGGGCTCCGGAGAGGGGGATTCGTCGCCGTCGTCATCTTCAACCATCCTCCATCACCAATTTCATGATGCTCACCACCGTGCGTGAGTAATTCCATCGTAGGCTTGCTGGACGGTGATGGGTTGGATGAGAATTATCATGTAATCAAGTTAGTTTTGTTAGGGTTTGATCCCTAGTATCCACTATGTTCTGAGATTGATGTTGCTATGACTTTGCTATGCTTAATGCTTGTCACTAGGGCCCGAGTGCCATGATTTCAGATCTGAACCTATTATGTTTTCATGAATATATGTGAGTTCTTGATCCTATCTTGCAAGTCTATAGTCACCTACTATGTGTTATGATCCGACAACCCCGAAGTGACAATAATCGGGACCACTCCCGGTGATGACCATAGTTTGAGGAGTTCATGTATTCACTATGTGCTAATGCTTTGTTCCAGTTCTCTATTAAAAGGAGGCCTTAATATCCCTAAGTTTCCAATAGGACCCCGCTGCCACGGGAGGGTAGGACAAAAGATGTCATGCAAGTTCTTTTCCATAAGCACGTATGACTATATACAGAATACATGCCTACATTACATTGATGAATTGGAGCTAGTTCTGTGTCACCCTATGTTATGACTGTTACATGATGAACCACATTCGGCATAATTATCCATCACTGATCCGGTGCCTACGAGTTTTCCATATACTGGTTTACGCTTATTTACTTTCCCGCGGCTACTGTTACAATCACTACAAAATACCAAAAACATTACTTTTGTTGTCTTTACTTTTGTTGCCGCTACTACCACAATCATATTACTTTGCTACTAAACACTTTGCTGCAGATACTAAGTTTCCAGGTGTGGTTGAATTAACAACTCAGCTGCTAATACTTGAGAATGTTCTTTGGCTCCCATTGTGTCGAATCAATAAATTTGGGTTGAATACTCTACCCTCGAAAGCTGTTGCGATCCCCTATACTTGTGGGTTATCAATCGCGCATTCAACGTGGGCCATGGGGAAGCGTAACCAGCAAAGAGGTTATCGTAGTAAAAACTTCACCCCGCATGCCCGCGCACCGTTTTGGGCCTAGCCCAACAACACATCGTGCTTATGTGTGGCCCATGCCCGGTGGCTCCTGTCGGTGTACAAAAGTAGGGGCTCTCCTTTGTACCCCTTTACTTGTGCACGGGCAGTCAGAGCTATGCCTGTGACCACACTCTGCAGGGCAGAGGAGGAAAACAGAAATATAAGGCTACCAGAGCAGCGCTCCAACCAAGGGCGCAGAAGACGGAGAAATCAGACATGCTTCCTCCCGGCAAGACCCTTGTCGGAGTGGCCTACACAACCCCGACAAGAGTCTTGCCGGGGCATCTCGCCCAGCACCAACATCACAACCACCCTTGAGCCTGAGAGTTTCGACGCCATCGACAACATTGGAACCAAGCCTCGGGAAGTGCCTGCATGGTGGCATGCAGATCTTTGTGAAGACAAAGAGCCTACAAATCCTAGATGAGGACCATAAGACAAGACAATCGCAAGGATCCTTGCCAAGGATGCCCATGAGGCCCCGGCAAGCCTCCTTGCCAAAGACACTCGCAAGGCCCCGGCAAGACTCTTGTCGAGGGCGCTCACCAGACCCCGGCAAGACCCTTTGCCAGGAATATTCACGAGACTGCAACAAGACCTTGCCGCCCAATCACCGCCCCAGCTCAGCGGCCAACCCACCAACTGAAGCAAGTACCCACGTGGCAGTATGTGGGTACTAATCCAACTAGCCAAGCACCTGCGTGGTGGCATACAGATCTTCGTGTAGACCCTACCACCACGCCAACTCAGCAGCCTACCAGCCTACGTGGCGCTGCATGCCTCGTTGGCCTGGACGCGTGTCGAAGCAAGGCGGAGTAGCGACGAACGGGACGGGCCTCGTTACCGCCCCCGATAAAGCAAGTGGACACCTAAGTAGCGCATTTGATGCACTTTTTCCTGTAATGACAGGCGATAAGCTTGTACACTGTATACCTTTCCACCTCCTGTGTGCCACTGTGGCAGCCCCTTTTGACTATAAAAGGAGGCCCGAGGCATACTGGAGAGGGATTCAGATCTTTTGGATGACACACGCATCATAGCTAGTTCAAGAACTCAAGAACACTCAAATATACACCAAAGCAGGACTAGGGTATTACGCATCCTCATGGCCCAAACCTGGGTAAGCGATCCACGTGCTGGCTTCTAGACCCGCTCTTTGCACAACCTCGCGCCCGACAACCATAGAAAAAGGGCTCCCAGTGATCCCATAGGTGTCGTTTCCCGCGACATGGAGCGCCCGCTTCGTGGCTGTACTGCACTCGAGTACCTTCATCCTTAGGCGATCAATGGGTTGAGTACCTTCCACAACACCTCCATGACTCTCCAGACTATTTATGTGTGTTGCTGGTGTGGCAGGAAGACATCACAAGATGTGTACCACAGTATGGTCATTGAGGACACACCTGCACTTGAGAGATTACTAGTAGTTGATCAAGAAGGTCCAACAAGAATCAATGTCATTTCTGCGCCAAAATTGACAGTGGTGGGTTACTCGTCTGACAAATACTCCGAACTTGTTACTGGATGCACACCCGTTCAGGTACAACAGCCGCCTTCTACCTCTCCTTCTACAAATTAACATTATTTCTAACTTTGAAGATGTTTGTTCGTTTGTCATTCAGAAAAAGATTCCAACAAGCTTGACCCTGAAACCGCGGATAGTGAAGGTCTTGGCACTAGAATCTATCGGCCCGACCTAGAGCAAGTTGTCAGTTTCCTGAGATGCTTTCCGTGCCTGGAGAAGCTATATATCGAGGTGATGTTCCTTTCCTATTAAATGTTAACCATAAGGGAGTTCAATTTGTGACACCTTTTTCCTAGTTTACAATGACAATGTACTACGATTTCTTAAGGTTCTTTTGGAGGATTTCAGTACATACATGTCCCCCCATATTGGTTGCTTGATCCATATGGTTACAATCAATAAGCATTTCTCCTTTGGATTCATCTGTACTAGTTTTCTTAGGGAACTTTTCATCCACTCCAACCTCTTGTGAAGAAGGCTACATTTTTCTAGAATGTAATCAAATGCCCATGTTAATCATGTCAGATCGAAGATGGCATGTTAGTGCATTTTAATAATCCTGCAAACCAAATAGACCTGTAGTAATGTTCAAAATTGCATGTAGGCACTAACACATTTTCTTCTTTTGCATATAAGATTAGGCCCAGTGGTGGATAATGTGATACATTATAACAATCACGTCGAACGCCTAGATCTGCATCTCTTAGAAATTACTTTGAACTCCTATCGAGGGACCTTACCGGAGATTATATTCGCCAGGTTCTTTGTTCTCAGAGCAAGGGTGCTGAAGGAAATGAGGTTATCCCTACATTTATTTCACAAAAATGAATGGTTTGTTGATCAGCGCCGGCGCCTGCGGCAAAATGGAGTAGGCTCCAAAAATGCTGAATTTCATTTTGGAACTTCAGATGACAGAGTAATCAGAAGTCATCGTGTCAACCCCATACATGACTTAATAGTGGCTGGCCCCTTTGTAAAAATTGTGAGGTTTTGTAACTGGACTTAGAAGCGGTGATATTAGTTTGAACCTCTCTAATATCCATGTTCAGCAGATCAGCGCGAGTGTTCGCAGCTGATGAGCTGAATTACATTTCTAATATCAGTTTGAACCTTGTAATCTTCAAATTTGAGCCATATAACTCTGGAATTTGAACCTTGTAATATTTTGAGCTTTTGTGGTACAATCGTTGAAATGGCATCGTATGAGACTCATATATTTGTAGCACTATTTTGACCTTGATATGCAATGGTCTTAGATTTTATTAACCATTCTTGAATCTGTTTGTCGATCCCACAACACACGATTTGTATAGCTAACTCGACTGCGATCTTCGACATTATTGCATACAGTTGGTTTCTTCCATCGTGTGCAATGTAGAGCGCAGAATTAATTATCGCGCTCAAGTGTCCATCATCACCCTTGTGTGTAACTTTGACCTCATCACCCATGGGTAAACTTATGACCGAAGTTATTCCACACACTTCATTTTTACAAAGCTTTTTGCCAATAAACGCCCATGATTTGTCCCTCTTCTAGCCGATGCATGGCCAAACTAGCCGGGCGGGAAGCTTGAGCGGTAAACAACACGGTAGCGCTGGAACAGGCTCACCGATAATACATTTGGCGCCTCTTCAAGCCCATGCATGTGGTGCGGTGTTGTCAATTGTGCACTGGAATCCTCCGCTATGAACACCGTGACAAGACGTGACGATTACAGGCCAGCCGGCCCCCATTTATTACAGCGAACATTTAACCCTTGTGTCTCTTCAACCTTTTGATCGTTCCCCACCATTGCAAGAAGCACACCCACCACGAGAAATTCTTAGAGGGTATCCTGCGCGGCTCCAATGACGCTCCGAGCGGTTGCCGACGATGAGCAGCAGTTCACCATGTGTGCCGTGGTGGACACCCACAGAAGGTTCATGGACCTCTGGGTGGTGTACACGAACGACCGGTCTGGGTGGAGCACTCCATCCACATCATGGAGTTGTTGCTTGCCAAGGAGAAGTACAAGGTGGTCGGGTTCGACCTCGAGTACACCCACACTCGTGCCGGGTCTCATCCCAAGGTCGCCGTCGCCCAGATGTGCGTGCGCCACCATGTCCTCGTCTACCACTACTGCCTGGCCATAAGGCCTACATGTTCGCAACGGTGGACATCAACAACGATGTAAAGGCACTCAAGAATTCGGGCATCACCTACCAGAATCTTGTCGACATCCAGGGCCAATACAAGATCTGGGGAAGCAAGGAGCATGAGAAGGACTCACTGGTTCACCTCGCTGAGGCCATCATGGACCCCTACTACGGAGACATGAAGGATTCGTGCAACAAGGACAAGCGTGCGTGTCACCTGGCCTAGATGGAGAAACTCGACAAAGCTCACGTCGTGTATGCGGCCAAGGAGGCGTACACGAGCTACGACATGTACAGGCGGATCGTCGACATGAGGAAGTGCCTCCTTCCCCAAAACGGCTAGGGATCTAGTCGGAAGCAGAGCAATGGAAAGCATCGTCGCAACAATACACTACTAGAGAAAAGCCTAGCAGTAGCGCCGGTTTTTGGCCTATCAGTAGCGTGGGTAGGCGCGCTACTGATAAGGCGCTACAGCTAATGCTTAGCAGTAGCGCCTACAGGCACTCTCTACTGCTATATCTACTTAGTAGTAGCGCTTGCCTAGTCAAGCGCTACTACTAATTACTAGTAGCGCTTTCGAAAACAATCGCTACCACTATTATTCCCTATTCCATTTATCTTGAATTTTAGGTCGTATTCATATACCTGTATACAATTTTTCATACAGTAGCAATTTAGAGATTGTTTTTTCATCATAATGAGTTATTAAATCACTAGGTGAAAGAACCTTGGATTAGTTTCAAGTGCATGGATCCAAAGTAACCATTAGTAACCAATGGTCACTTTGGATCCATCCATGTGAAACTAATCGACGGTTCTTTCACCCAATGACATAATAACTTATCATCATCATCATAATATCATTAACAACTTATCATAATAATACATCATTGTCACATAACTCATTATCATCATTTTCGTCCAATGTCATATAACAACTTCGTCACTAGTTATAATAACAACTCCTCCTCATCATCATAGTAATCATAATAACTACTCCTACATAGCATCACCATCAAGTCTAAGACATTGTAGTCATATATAATCAACACTAACTAATTGTTCTTAATACTTAGGACCTACTCCTCTCTCCTAGCTAAAATACCATAAAACAGATAAACCGGTCCTTCACCATAATGGAGAATGGACATAAACCTATCTCCAACTTGTGGCTTGCGCACATTCATTTTGTCTCCAATTATTTGCGTGTGTGCATTCATCACTTTGCTCCATTCTTTGATTTTGAGCCTTCCATCATTTGAAGAAATTGAGTATGCAGTATGGTAAGCCTCCGAAGGAGTTGGTCGTAAGCTAACCATATTCATATCACCTTCGGTAAATAGCATATCAGGCACAACCTGCTTTGGGAGCCTCTGTTCAAAATGGAATAGTAACATATATAGTTAGCAATAGTTTACTTAAGAATAATGTATGCAATGAAGTTACCATTATTAACAAAATCTTACCAAGTTTTTGGCAATGAAGTTATCATCAAGCAATGTATGGACTAGTGGCACGTATCTAGTATAATTTGGGCTGATAGAGTGACTGTTTTTGAAGGCCTTGACATCTTCTATGAATGAGACAAGATAACCTTTCTCCTCACAATTAAGCTTGGAGTCATAGCTATAGTATGTGTTGTCTACTACCTTCCGAGTATTTCTTGAAGATAAGAAATAAGCTGAAAATTATAAATAAATAAGTTTAGTACGGATGAACACTAAATAGTTTTAAATTAACAACATAAATTACTGAACTTAACAAATTAGTTTGGCAAACTCACATCTAGGCAAAACTGGAGGCATATCCACATCAACCCAGATGTCGCTATTATTATCATCATCATCATCATCATCATCATCATAATCTTCGGGACGAATATCAAATCTTATTCGCATTCCCTCCTCAAATCCATATGACTTGCAGAGAGCTTCCCAATTAGAGCAACCAAAATGGGAGCGATCGACCGCATTGTAGAACTTAACCAGAAACTCATAACCATGTTTAGTTCTTAAGTGAGCCCTCCTCGTCTCCGCATTCTCAAAGTCATCTAAACCAAAACAAAGCTTCTCCAATACATATGGTCTAGCATGGCACGGGATGTACTAATCGAATTGAAAAAAAATTCATAAATTACACGTTGAACAAAAGAAGCACAAGTGATGATATTAAATACGATGAAATGCTTGTCGTTGCGTACCGTACAAACATTGAAGGTCTCTTCCAGCTTCACGGTGAAAAACCTATCGTTTTGCAGGTGAGGAAACCTGCCGCACACACATCGGTCATCGTAGCAGTACACACACTCCGGGATCCCATCATCATCAGACGTCTCCTGTGTTCAAAATTCAAAGATTATAACTCGACGGCAAAATCCAAAAAATCCGGGATGACCTTTGCTAAAAAAGGACATATTGAGCGCCTGAAATTTGCCGGAACGGAAATTAATCAACACTCCGACAAAACATAGGCCACTTATCGATGGTCATTGCATTTCAATGGTTCAAAATATGAAAAAAAAACATTTTAAAATATCATATATATAATCCTAACAGTAAATAAACTAGTTTTATTAACTACTTACTAAATAAACTAGTTTCATTAACTACTTACTAAATAAACTAGTTCTATTAAGCATTTACTAAATAACTAGTTCTATTAAGCACTTAATATAAATAAACTAGTTATAATAATCACTTACTAAATAAACTAGTTACCTATGATTTGCAAAAACAGAGACAAGGGAGGGAGGGAG
>NC_041386.1:246657917-246673533 GCF_002162155.2 Triticum dicoccoides | reverse complement strand
GGTCGGAGGAGGAGGAGGGAGGGGCGGTGGGAGGAGGGCTGCCGGCGGAGGAGGGAGGAGGGGGCGGCCGCAGGCGGAGGGAGGAGGAGGGAGGAGGGCACGGTGGGAGGAGGAGGGACGGAAGGAGGGAGTACCTCGGTGGCGGGCGGACGACGGCGGCGGCGGCGACGAACGACAACGGTTATCGGCATGGGCGGGAGTGACTGAGAGAGGGAGAGTGAGTGAGAGAGACAGGGTCGGCCGTACGTGTGGGGATAAGGTAGGGTTAGTAGTAGCGCGGGCATGAGAAAGCGCTACAGCTAAGGAGAATAGCAGTAGTGGGGTAAGGCATAAGGCGCTACTGCTATAACTAGCTGGACGGCGAGGTCATGGCAATGGGAGCAGCAACGCGATTTAGAGATGACGCGCTACTGCTATTTTCTATTCAGCAACGTGTTTTCACGGAACGCGCTGCTGCTAAATAGCAGTAGCGTCATATTTTGAAGAGCGTTGCTGGTAATATTCTGTGTATAAGGTTTTCCCTAGTAGTGATAAGTAGATGATTAGATCCTCGTTTCTCCTACTTTAGTATGCATGTAATTGCTTACTTTGGTGTGTGGAAATGTTATGTGTGTAGTCACTTGTGTAATTGTATGCTTAATTTGGTTATGTGATGCTGTCTTTTTAAGTATATATGTTGATGCTCTGTAGACAGAGCGTAGATGTTGTGCATACAAATAAAATCACATCGCACACGGACTAAACAATGGAACCCCACTACAAAAAAAAGACACTTTCGTGATGATACATGTTTGTCACAGTAGGTCACGTTTTCTGTCATGCATGTACATCCATGACGATTTTATGACAGAATCAAGATAGTCATAGATGTGCTGTTGTAGAAGTGTTCCATGACATTACCAAAATTATCATCATGGAAATGTCCACTTCCATGATGATAAATCGCGCGTCATGGAAGTTCTTTCATCAAGGGTGACCGGCACGTGGCATCCACCGTAACGGGTCGCCATTAAGCTATCGGGTCTAGTTTTGGATCTGATAACCCGCTAACAGCCCGGACCAATCAGGATTTTCCACGTGTAAAATTCCCATTGGCCGGAGGAAACACGTGTTGGCTCACCATTGGGACAGATTTCATCCATTCATTGGACAGGAGGCGCCTATGATACGTCGACACGTGGCACGACCCAACAAAGGCCCATTCCGGTGAAAAGGCCAGCCCATTTGACTTGGTCAAATGGTAACGGGCTAGCCCACGGAAAGCCTATTAATGGCCTATTTGTATATAGCCCATTTATGGCCCGCTAACTCACGGCCCGTTACAGCCAATCAGAATTAACGGCCGTCCAATATGATTCCAGCCCATTGTAACTTCTGGCCCATGTATGGCCCATGATGTCTTCCGGCCCATACGAGGCCATTTGTAACTCTTGGCCGATTAACGGCCCGTGGTGAATCTGGCCCGCAATGAACAATGTACCCATTAACGGCCCATTACTCCATTTGGCCGTTTCCAACCCGTGTTATCTTTCAGCCTTCTTAGGGCCCATTTATTCTTGGGCTCATTTCCAGCATCCGGTTACTTATGACCCATTATTGGCCTTTTCTGATTGTGGGCCAAATTCAGTCCGCGGTTACAATCGGCCCGTTTGCGGCCTGTTAATCCGTTGGGACGTTTTCATAGCGTCATCAAATACATCCGATTAACGATGACCCGTTATTGTGGGCCCATGAATGGACAATTCCAAATCTAGCCCGTTTACAGCCCATAATGCGGTCTGTTATTGGCCCATGTTTGGCCTATCGATCATACAACACTTAGAAGGCCCATTGATGCTACGGCCCATAGAAGGCCCATTGTTTCTACGGCCCTTAGAAGGCCCATTGTTTCTACGGCCCATAGGAGGCCCATGGTAACTACAGTAAATATGTAGCACATGGTTATTATGGCCTAGTTTTAAAAAATAGGTTATTGTGGCCACTAGCAAACCGGGGAAAAAGAACTGCACTGACTACAAGAAAACAAATAAACAAGACAACAAGGAAATAAATAAGCAAGCAACTTACGCTAGGCTATCATGACTATTACACATATGACATCCACTGGGCATCAAAGTTCGCCACCAGTGCAAATATAAGGAACACAACTGTATATCATATACACTGGTTGTGAAAGTTGGCGACCAGTGCAAATAAATGCCGCAGCAAAACAAGTCCAAAACTGAAATCACTTCATAAGAGCTCAAGAAACAATATCCTGGGTACCCATAATGCTGGCAAGATGCTTAGCAAGCTTGTTAAACTTCTCTTGTTTGGTGCTTAAATCCTCCAGCACTTGCTGTTGCACCAGAAAGTATGAATCTGAATTCTGCAGGGACTTCCTCAGTCCTTCGGATTCCTGTTGCATAACATCTGGTCGATGTCTTTCAACTTGAAGTTGAGACTCAAGAAGTCAAAATGATTCAGGTAGTGAGTTCGAAGAGCTGGTGCCAGCAATAGTAGACAGTAACTCGAACACTACATCAAGATAGGACTTTGGGGTTGTCTCAGTGTCTTCAATATAGTTTTTATCAGCTTTCTTGGAGACCAACATGGATGTCTCACTATCTTGAAGCTTATATGCATTACTTCCTTTACCATTGCATAACGGGGTACTCTTCTCCAATAGTTTATCCGCGTTCTAAAAGAGAAACAAACAAACACATCACAGGTTTACAATGTAGTATATGAAACTCATTTTGGTAAACCAGTTTAGTAGTAAGGTGGACAGGATAACAGCATGAAACAAACATATATCTATGTAGTATGGTCACTGTATGGTCTATATCATTCTAGTTTATGTTGCCAAATCAAGATAGATACAGTTTGAATCATATCTATTTAAGGCAAAGCGGCATAGACAGAATATAAGTGTGGGAAACTACACAACAATAACAACACTTGTAATGTGCATGGCATGAGAACATAACTATTTATTCAATTGAAACTGAAATCAATATAGAGCAAGTTATAACAACAAACACGTTAAAGAAACAGGTTTAAAACATACCTGTAGCGCCTTTGGAGTTTCAATTGCATCCTTCAAATTTGAAATTAGTTGGTATGAGTAAATAAAGTGATGCAAGAGCAAGGTAATATGAACCATAGCTACGGAACCAGACATGAGAACACTTCTTCTTCTACTTTAAGTGTTGACTTGCGGTTCGGAGTGGTGCTCCTCGTGCTTTGGGCACTGTAGTTGCCTTACTAAATGCTCGTGTTCGGGTGCTCTATGGTGGAGACGGTGTTGTGTCAACTGGAACTGGGTTACTATCTGCTGGGGTTGGGGTTAGAAGCGGTGTAGCTGGTTCTCTGTCTAACTGGGTAGGGGTACAATCTGCGTGAGTGTAGCGATCCGACCTCAACCAGTCAAATCTCTATGCATAAGTGTCATCCCTGGATCGGTAATGCTGACACACACAGTACTTGAAGGATTTATAACAGAGTTCAATCACACACTTATTACATCAAATATCTCAAAGAGAGTACATAATACAATAATATGGCTGAAGGCCATCTAATGGAGATGACAACGAAAGGCTTCAAAGGCAAAATGAGTCCATCAACTCCAACGGCATAGCTGAGTGCAAGACAACGACCTAGCACACCTTACTCTTTGTCTGAAAAGTCTGCAACATGATATGTTGCAGCCCGAAATGGGTCAACACATGGAATGTGCTGGCAAAATAACACTGTAGAGCAACGAACAAGTAGCAGCTATAACTATATGCATATTTGGCTGGTGGAGGCTCTATGGTTATCATGTTTGCGTAAAGCCAATTTTTCCCAACTACAAAGGAATATATTTTATTTAACTATCAAGTTGGTTGATAAAATATTGAGAAGGTTCCTCCAACTCAACCCCAATTAAAAAGTAATTAACATCCCAACAAAATTAATTAAGAGTGATGAGACCAAACCAATAATTCAGGAACCAGATACTCAAGATGTCCATAACCGGGGACACGGCTAACCATGATTAGTTTGTACACTATGTAGAAGTTTGCACACTTTTCCCCACAAGACTCGATCTCCTCTCTTGTATTTCTCGTACTACACGGTGTTTGAGAAACGGATGACTCAGACACAGTCTTTCCGAAGAGGTCCCCTTAACCGATAGATAGGCCGATACACCTACAATCCCCTACAGCTGCTAGCCCATCATGGAAAGGTTTTCCAGAACATACTCAATTGTTCTAGAGCCCATAATGGCATGTGGCTGCACACGGAAGTTTCTAGCATGAATAATCTTATGATCCCTTGGAGCCTAGGTGGCGAACCATAGTATGATCACACGAGTACTCCGGGATATCCCATGACAGCGCTGTATTGCTCCAGGTGCCCAGACAACCACTGGGTACTCCAGGGTGCCTCAACCAATCCACCCAGATGTGTATTAAAGTAGCCACCTTAAGTTAACCATTATTTAATAACTCTCACATCTATCATGGATACACTCAACCAAGCCACGTCTACGACCATAGCATAGCAGTATAAGCAAAATGTAGAACTAACTCCCAAGGTTTGCATAAAGGATAATAGGTTCTACCTCATCAACTACTTCCCAATACCCACATGTTAAGAAGATCCTACTCATGAAATGTTTGAGGGTTGAAACTAATGCATAAAAACTGGGTAATAAAGGGTACGACCAAAGTGTTACTTGCCTTGTTGATGATCTGAAAACCCTAGTGACTCGTAGTAGCATGCTTCGCACTCCAAAAACTCTAGCACAAACAAACAATCACATACATAAGCATTCAAGCAATATATGCAAGGGTAAAAGTTAAAGAGAAAAGATCCAAATCGAAAGTACAAGAGAAGAGCTTCGATTTGCAAAAATAATCAATCGAAACAGAGCTACGAAACTCAAACTGTGGTCAAAAGAAGTTCAAATTCAAATCTGATCGCAACCAAATTTTAATTTTTAAAAAACATGTTCAAGTTGATTAAGTGGAAAGATGGGTTCGGGACGAAGATTTTGGCGCTGGTTTCACTGGATTTGGACAAATGGTTAAAAAGTTGCAAGCGTTTGAAGATCTGGGGCTAATCTGCGATACAAATTATCCCAGATAGGTCCATGGCCGAAAATAAAATAAAATGAAAATTATAACGAACGAACGTTCGCTAACAGGGACGAACGGGCGGACGCGTTCGCGAACAGAGGCATTCGGGTGAAAGTTCTCTAAATAGATCCGACAGAAAAACCGAGAAAACCCTAACCCTAAAATAAAACCGATCTAGATCGAAAACCGAAAAAACTGCCGGCGGTTTTTACCGGTTCATGACGAAAACTGGCGGGTCGATGGCGAGGTCCGGCGGGGCACGAGCGGGCGGCTGTGTCGGCGAGAGGGCGGCGTTAGCGGCATGGCAGGCGGCGCGAGCGGCGGCGGGGTGCTGCGACTGCTGCTTGGGGCGGCGGTGGCTCGAGGTGGGGAGAGGCGGCGGCGGGGCATGCTATTTAAAGGCCGGGGGTCCGACTTGGAGGAGGGTCCAAGCAGCGGTGGAGTTCGGCTCGGACGCGGGGAGGAAGGCGGCGGGCGGGTGGTGCCGGGCCGCGGCCTGCTCGGCTAGGCCTTCGGCCCAGTCGGGCGGGAACTTTTTTTAAATAAATTCCGCCAAATAAAAATCTTAATAAAAAATCTAAAAATTCCAAAAACAATTTTTGCCATCTAAATAAAATATTTAGAATAAAGTGAATATTTTTCTGGCCTAGAAATGCAATTTTCAAAAATGCATATTTTTCTAATTCAAATAAAATCTCAAATAAAATCCAAATAAAATATTTATTTGATTTTAAAATTTTACCTCCAATATTCCTCTCTTTTTGAATAAGTCATATTATCTTCACTCTTTAAATTTATAGATTGGAAATAATTAGAGAGAAAAATATTAAAATCAAATTGATCCCTCTTTTCAAATTTGAGAAAAAATTCAAATATGAAAATAAATGAAATCCCTAACTCTCTCCTTGGGTCCTTGAGTTGCTTAGGATTTCTAGGATCACAACGAAATGCAAATAAAATATGATATGCATATGATGACCTATGTATAACATCAAATTAAAAATCGGGATGTTACAAACCTACCCCCCTTAAGATGAATCTCGCCCTCAAGATTCGGGTTGGCTAGAAAATAGGTGTGGGTGGTCTTTCGTTGGTCTTCTTCTCGTTCCCAGGTGGCTTCATCCTCGGTATGGTGGCTCCATTGAAACTTTGCAAAACTTGATAACCTTGCTGCATGTTACTCGGCTGGCAAACTCGAGAATCTTGACGGGTTTCTCCTTGTAGGTCAGATCACTCTCCAACTGAATTGCTTCCAGGGGCACTGTATCTCTTAGGGGAATATCGGCCATCTCAGCATGGCACTTCTTCAACTGGGAAATGTGAAACACATCCTGAACTCCTGACAATCCTTCGGGCAACTCCAACTTGTAGGCAACCTCTCCCATACATTCCAGAACTCGGTATGGTCCTACAAATCTCGGGGCTAACTTTCCCTTAAGTCCAAATCGTTTAACTCCTCACAGTGGTGACACATGAAGATACGCTCGATCTCCAATTTCATTGACTACCTCCTTGTGTTTAGTATCGGCACAACTCTTCTACCTGGACTTAGCTACCTTTAGTCTATCCCGAATCAATTTAACCTTCTCTTCAGACTTTTTGATCAAATCTGGTCCAAACAATTGACGGTCTCCAACTTCATCCCACATTAACGGTGTCCTACACCTCCTTCCATACAAAGCTTCGAAAGGTGCCATCTTCAAAGTAGCCTAATAACTATTGTTGTAGGAGAACTCTGCATAAGGCAAATTGTCATCCCAACTAGATCTATAATCTAGCGCACAAGCTCTCAACATGCCCTCCAAATTCTGATTGACTCTCTCTGCCTGTCCATCAGTCTGCGGATGAAAGGCTATACTGAACTCTAGCCTAGTACCCACAGTCTGGTGTAATTGATTCCAAAACTTCGAGGTAAACTGTGTCCCCCTATCTGATACGATGGTCCTCGGAACTCCATGCAGACATACGATTCTGGTCATATATATCTTGGCCAACTTTGCGCTTGTATAGGTGGTTTTCACTGGGATTAAGTGAGCTACCTTGGTCAAGCGATCAACTATAACCTAGATTGAATCATATCCCGATCGGGTCCTGGGTAATCCAGTGATGAAATCCATGCCAAGC
The DNA here is from genome assembly GCF_002162155.2 of Triticum dicoccoides. Classification (NCBI taxonomy): domain Eukaryota; kingdom Viridiplantae; phylum Streptophyta; class Magnoliopsida; order Poales; family Poaceae; genus Triticum; species Triticum dicoccoides. Next base: position 246,666,304 of record NC_041386.1, on the reverse strand, counting down.
TTGTCCCACTTCCATTCGGGTACCGGCATAGGCTATAGTAATCATGCTGGCTTCTGATGTTCAGCCTTCACTCTTTGACATACATCACATACTTCTACGTACTCGGCAATATCCTTTTTCATACCTGTCCACCAGAAACGCTTCTTCAACTCCAAATACATCTTGGTGTTTCTGGGGTGAATCGAGTATGGCGAGTCATGAGCTCCCTGAAGTATTAACTTCCTGATCTCCGCATTATTGGGAACATATATACGATCCTCAAACCATAAAGTCTCGTGCTCATCCTCACGGAAACCCTTGGCTATTCCCTTGCTCATCTTCTCCTTTATCTCAGCAATTTCCTTATCATCCTTCCGAGCTTCGCAAATCATTCCCAATAATGTAGACTAAACCTCCATTGTTGCAACAAAACCTCTTGGAACTATCTCCAAACAAAGCTCCTTGAGATTCTCGACTAACTCCTGCGGTAATCCTCCGCTTATAAGGGTATTGTCATAACTTTTGCGGCTCGAAGCATCTACTACGACATTGGCCTTTCCTGGATGATAATGCAATTTCATATCATAATCCTTTATGAGCTCCAGCCATCTCCTTTGCCCGAGATTTAACTCCTTCTGCGTGAACATGTACTTCAAACTCTTGTGATCCATGTACACATCACATCTATTTCCAATTAGAAATGTCTCCAGGTCTTAAGCGCATGGACTACAGCTGCTAACTCCAAATCATGGGTGGCATAATTCAACTCATGCGGTCGAAGCTGACGTGAGGCATATGAAACAAATCTTCCGTCCCACACCAGTACTCCTCAAAGTCCTAAGCGAGAAGCATCGCAATACACTTGGAATTCCTTGTGTATATCCGAAAGAATCAGCACTGGGGCTGTAACAAAACATTTCTTCAACTCCTGAAAACTGGCCTCACAATCTTCAGTCCATTTGAACTTGGTATCCTTCTTCAACTACTCTGTCATGGGTTTCACAATCTTGGAGAAGTTCTCAATGAACCTCTGGTAATATCATGCGAGTCCCAGAAAACTGCGGATCTCTCCAACTGAGGTGGGTGCCAACCACTCAGTGACAGACTAACCTTCGTGGGGTCTACTACTATACCTTTTCCTGATATAACATGTCCAAGAAATCCAACTTCCTTCAACCAAAACTCACACTTGCTAAACTTGGCATTCAACTGATGTTCCCTGAGCTTCTCGAGAACTAAGCGCAAGTGTTCCTTGTGTTCCTCTTCATTCTTCGAGTACACAAAAATATCATCAATGAATACCACAACAAACCTATCCAAGAACTACATGAACACTTTATTCATCATACTCATGAAATAGGCAGGGGCATTGGTCAATCCAAATGACATAAACATGTACTCATATAGCCCGTACCTTGTGGTGAAAGCTGTCTTAGGTATATCCTATTCTCGGATCTTCAGCTGGTGGTATCCTGATCGCAGATCGATCTTTGAGAATACTTTAGCTCCTTGCGGCTGGTCAAACAAATCATTGATCATCATTAGTGGGTATTTGTTCTTGATTGTCACTTCATTCAATGCTCGATAATCAACAACCATTCTCAAAGCTTTATCCTTCTTCTCAACCAAGAGCACTGGGGCTCCCCACGGTGAAGAACTTGGTAGAATGTAACCTTTCTCCAATAGCTCCTTGATTTGCATCTTAATCTCCTCCAGATCATTTGCGGGCATCCGGTATGGCCTCTTCGATATTGGTCTGCTGCCTGGCAATAGCTCTATCAGAAACTCTATGTCTCGATCTGGCGGCATGTCTGGTTCCTCTGGAAATACATCCGGGTAATCCTTCATAACAGGCACTTCTTTCTGAACAACTCCCGAGAGAGAATTTACTTGGGTCCTTCTTGGCGCATTCCTAGACACATACTTGATCCTTTTTCCCTCAGGGGTGGTGAGCAAAATTGACTTACTAGCACAATCGATGTTTCCTCCATACTTCGATAACCAGTCCATACCAAATATTATATCCATTCCTTGGGACTCCAAACTTATTAGGTCTGAGGGGAAAACTTGTCTACCTATGGCATCTGAAAACATCGTCTACTTGCCATATACTCAGCTCCTGGTGAGCTTACTAACATAGGTGTCTTAAGAACTTTGGTGGGCAACTTATACTTATCGACAAACCCCCTCGAAATGTATGAATGTGATGCACCAGTGTCAAAAAGAACGATTGCAGTATATGACTCAATCAAAAACTAACCTATAACTGCATCTGACTACTCTTTAACCTCCTCCACATTAACGTTGTTCACCTGTCCCCTGTTGAAAGGGTTGGACTTATTCCTCGAGCTTCCATTGCCGTTTCCATTCTTTGCTTCAGGGCATTCGGTGGCAGAGTGTCCAGTCTTCCCACACTTGAAACAAGTAATGCGACTTAGATCCTTCTTGGCAGGTGTAGAGGGGTTGGAATGGTTTTGGCTGCTGCTTCCTCCATTCCCATTCCCATTTCTAGGGCCACTGTGCTTATGCAAAGTTCCTCCATTGTGAGTGTGGCCTCCATGGTTATGGGTATATCCTCCCGGGTTCGGGGTAAAACGAGGCTTCTGCTGAGCTCCAGAATTATACTTCCCTTGTCCATACTTCCTTTTTCGGCTCTCTATCTGCTGCTGCTTCCCTTCAATCATAAGAGCCATGTCTACCAACTCCTGGTAGTTTGTAAATGTTGCCACCATTAGCTGCATACTCAGCTCATCATTCAACACTTCCATAAACTTCTCCTGCTTCACGGCATCTGTGGCCACATCGTCTGGGGCATAGCGAGCTAACTTGCTGAACTCATCCACGTACTGCCCCATAGTACGATTTCCTTGGCATAAGTTGCGAAACTCACGCTTCTTCATGCTCATTGCTCCAGTTGAGACATGTGCAGTGCGCAATGCTTGTTGAAACTGATCCCAAGTGATATTGGCTATAGGGAAAGTGGATGTGTAATTCTCCCACCATGAGGCTGCGGGTCCATCCAGTTGGTGTGCGGAAAAGCGCACCTTCTCAGCATCTGTGCAACCTGTGGTGATCAACTCCCTTCCAATCCCGCGTAGCCAGTCATCAGCAACAATAGGCTCGGTGCTACTAGAAAACACCGGCGGATTCAACCTTAGAAAATGGGCTAAGTTGTCAACTGGAGGTGGTGGCGGTCGGCTGTTATTGTTGTTGTTGTTGTTGTTGTTGTTGTTGTTGTTGTTGTTGTTGTTGTTGTTGTTGTTGTTGTTGTTGCCTTGGTTCAGGACTAATAGCTGCATCAAGGCATTCTGCTGCTGGATCAGCTGAGTGAGCTCCGGTGGGAAGACAAATCTGAGGTCACGTCTTGGAGGCATCTGATGGGTTTAGAGGGAAAAGATTAGAATAGAGTGAGGTCTAAGGGGAAAATCACTATCCATATGCACATGAGACAAACTCATTCATATCACACCACTCAATTCAAACAAGGGCATACAATCGATCTAGCTACCGTTACACAATACTCTGACTATTACTATATACATGGGGGGGGGGGTATACTACTGATAATATCGTGGCCGACTAGAAATTTTGATCGTAAGATGATTCCATAATATCTGGTCCAGCTTCGTCTTCATAGTCATCATCACTGTCGGGGTCGGAGTCAGTGTCGTCGATGATGATGTAGTCTTCGGGATGGTCGTCACCTCCTGGCGCAGGGTTTCCCTTGAATACTCCTAGCTTCTTCTTTCTTCTCCAGTAATACTGCAATTTTCTCTTCACACCCATCGTGTGTAGACTTGATTTCCTCTTATAGCTCCATGTTTCTGGTCATCACCTTCTTCAGGTCTATCATGCTGGCGCACATCTGGTTCTCCTGGTGGCGAATGTGTTGGTTCAACTCCTGGATGTAAGCTGCAATGGATTTGTCCCTCCTGGTGTTGATCGTCTCTGATTGCTCGTCTCGGTGCCCATATATCTGGTAGATGGTGTCGTTAAGATCCTTGTGGTAAACTTCACCGATGTGTCCCATGGCGATGTGAGCTGCTGTGCTCTTTCCTAGACTCCAGGTTGGTGCATCAAAGGAAAACTCTATGGGCTCAGTAACTGGGGTGAATATCCTTCCTAGAACATGTACTCGAATGGTCCAATGCTCTTCTTCAGGTATGGTGGCGGTGTAGGTCCCGGTGAAGCTTGGTATTCCGATGTTCAGGTACCTAGTGGCTTCCTTCAGGTGTCGTCCGAAAGGGGTGTCTTCATCCGATTGAGAAAACTTGTTCCTTGAATCCACCATCTATAGAGTGGAAAGTGGAGAAGAGTCAGAAATGAGTAGAGAAGAGTGTCCTATGGCTTATCTTAGTGGTCGCGTCCTATAGTCAGCATGTGCTCTGATACCATCTTGTAGCGATCCGACCTCAACAGGTCAAATCTCTGTGCATAAGTGTCATCCCTGGATCAGTAAAGCTGACACACACAGTACTTGAAGGATTTATAACAGAGTTCAATCACACACTTATTACATTGAATATCTCAAAGAGAGTACTTATTACAATAATATGGCTGAAGGCCATCTAATGAAGATAACAACGGAAGGCTTCAAAGGCAAAATGAGTCCATCAACTCCAACGGCATAGCTGAGTGCAAGACAACGACCTAGCACACCTTAATCTTCGTCTGGAAAGTCTGCAACATGATACGTTGCAGCCCGAAATGGGTCAGCACATGGAATATGCTGGCAAAATAACACTGTAGAGCAATGAATAGGTAGCAGCTATAACTATATGCATATTTAGCTGGTGGAGGCTCTATGGTTATCATGTTTGCGTAAAGCCAATTTTTCCCTACTACAAAGGAATATATTTTATTTAACTATCAAGTTGGTTGATAAAATATTGAGAAGGTTCCGCCAACTCAATCCCAACTAAAAAGTATTTAACAGCCCAACAAAATTAATTAAGAGTGATGAGATCAAACCAATAATTCAAGAACCAGATACTCAAGATGTCCATAACCGGGGACACGGCTAACCATGATTAGTTTGTACACTCTGTAGAGGTTTGCGCACTTTTCCCCACAAGACTTGATCTCCTCCATTGTATTTCTTGCACAACATGGTGTTTGAAAAATGGATGACCGAGATACAGTCTTTCGAAGAGGTCCCCTTAACCGATAGATAGGCCGGTACACCTACAATCCCCTATATCTGCTAGCCCATCATGGAAAAGTTTCCCACAACTTACTCAACTATGCCAGAGCCCATAATGGCTTGTGGCTGCACACGGAAGTTTCTAGCAAGAATAATCTTATGGCCCCTTTGAGCCTGGGTGGCGAACCATAGGATGATCACACGGGTTCTCTGGGATATCCCAGGACAGCGCTGGATTGCTCCAGGTGCCCAGACAACCACTGGTGCTCCAGGGTGCCCCAACCAATCCACCCAGATGTGTATTAAAGTAGCCACCTTAAGTTAACCATTATTTAACTACTCTCACATCTGTCATGGATACACTCTACCAAACCACGTCTACGAGCATAGCATAGCAGTATAAGAAAAACATAGAACTAACTCCCAAGGTTTGCATAAAGGACAATAGGTTCTACGTCATCAACTACTTCTCAATTCCCACATGTTAAGCAGATCCAACTCATGCAATGTTTCAGGGTCGAAACTACTGCATAAAAACTGGGTAATAAAGGGTATGATCAAACTGTTACTTGCCTTGCTGACGATCTGAAAACCCTAGTGACTCGTAGTAGCACGCTTCGCACTCCGGAAACTCTATCGCAAACAAACAATAACATACATAAGCACTCAAGGAATATATGCAAGGGTAAAACTTCAAGAGAAAAGATCCAAATCGGAAGTACAAGAGAAGAGCTTCGATTTGCAAAAAGAATCAATAGAAATGGAGCTACGAAACTCAAACTATGATCAAAAGAAGTTCAAATTCGAATATGCTTGCAACCAATTTTTAATTTGTAAAAACCATGTTCAAGTTGATTAACTGGAAAGAGGGGTTCGAAACAAAGATTTTGGCGCTGGTTTCACTGGATTTGGACAACGGTTAAAAAGTTGCGAGCGTTTGAAGATCATGGGCTAATTTGCGATAAAAATAATCACGAATAGGTCTCTGGCCAAAAATAAAATAAAAAGAAAAGACTAACGAATGAACGCGTTCGCGAACAGAGGCGTTCAGGTGAACGTTCGCTAAATAGATCCGACCGGAAAAACTGAGAAAACCCTAACCCTAAAATAAAACCAATCTAGATCGAAAACCGCAAAAAGGGCGGTGGTTTTTACTAGTTCACAATGAAAACCGGCGGGTCAGTGGCGAGGTCCGGCGGGACGGGCGGGGTTTGGCGGGGCGGCGGGGTCCGGCGCGGCGTGAGCGGGCGGCGGTGGGGTGCTGCGTCTGCTGCTTTGGGCGGCAGCGGCTCGACGTGGGGAGAGGCGGCGGTGGGGCGCGCTATTTAAAGGCCGGGGTGTCCGACTTGGAGAAAGGTCCAAGCGGCGGCGGCGGGCGGCTCCCGGACTCCTTCCGGAGTCCGGCTCGGACGCGGGGAGGAAGGTGGCGCTGCTGGTGCTAGGCCGCAGCCTGCTCGGCTGGGCCTTCGGCCCAGTCGGGCAGGAACATTTTTTTTAAAATAAATTCCGCCGAATAAAAATCCTAATAAAATAAAAAGTCTAAAAATGCCAAAACAATTTTCACCATCTAAATAAAATATTTAGAACAAAGTGAACATTTTTCTGGCCTAGAAATGCAATTTTCAAAAATGCATATTTTTCTAATTCAAATAAAATCCCAAATAAAATCCAAATAAAATATTTATTTGATTCTAAATTTTACCTCCAATATTCCTCTCTTTTTGAAGAAGTCATATTATCTTCACTCTTTAAATTTATATATTGGAAATAATTGGAGAGAAAAATATTAAAATCAAATTGATTCGTGTTTTCAAATTTGAGAAAATTTTCAAATATGAAAATAAATGAAATCCCCAACTCTCTCCTTGGGTCCTTGAGTTGCTTAGGATTTCTAGGATCACAACCAAGATGCAAATAAAATATGATATGCATATGATGACCTATGTATAACATCCAAATTAAAAATTGGGATGTTACAATGAATCTGGGTTATGTGTGATGGGGCTGGTTCTTGGGCAAGTACAACTGTGGTTCTATCTGCATCAACAGGTAGCACGATCTTTTCTGAAGACCGTGTTTTTACTCCCACAGATACTGCCATCACCCCCTCCAATTGAAATGGCTGATAAACAAGAAAAGTAATTAAATGTACATACATTGTAAGATAGTCAGGTGCAATGGATAGTAGGGAAGAAAACAGGGCATGAAATAATTCACATTTATGTTGTTGAACCAAACAGAATAGCATGACATAATTTCACATATATGATGGCTAATTAAATAGGATAGCATGACACAATTTCACATGTATGATGGCTAACTAAACATGATAGAATGACATACTGCAAAATATGATGACTATGTAAACATGATAACATGATATAACTATATGATGTGTCTATTAAAGTGGTTGGCATGCCATAAATCACAAACATGCCGTCGATGGAAACATGATGGCATGATATAATTCATGGATAGAATGACATAATTCAAAATATGATGACTATGTAAACATGATGAGATGATATAACTACATTATGTCCTTAGAAAATGGGTTGGCATGCCATAATTTAGATATATGTTGTCTATGTAAACATCTTGGCATGATATAATTCAAATATATGATATATATACTAAGCAAGTGAGCAGAGGGCAATCGCATATATGATGTGTCAACTAAGGAGATGGCATTCAATATTGTGTATATGATGTAAAAACTAAGCATTGCAATACAACATATGCATGATATGAGTAATATAACCCTACAAAGTTTGAGCATACACCTCAGGGGGGTAATAGGACTGGTCATCTGCCTCTGAATCCTCCTCTGAAGAGCTATCTGTAACCAGCAAGATATCTGCTTCAGCGGGTAGCATTGTGTGCTCTGAAGACCTTGTTTTCACTCCAGATTTCTCCATCACCAATTCAAATGGCTGATGCATAGGAAGAGCAGTTCAATATACAAACATTGTCGACAAATGCAATGAGAAATACAAAAAAAGGACTGCATGATATAATTCACATATATGATGCTTGGCTAAACAACATGGCATTGCATAATTAACATATATTGCCTTGCTACAAGATAACATTGCATAATTTTCATATATAATGTCTTGCAACAAGATGGCATCGCATAATTCACATATATGGTAATTAGACACTAAACAGGTGGCATTCACACAAAGCATGTCTAACTAAGCAAATGACATAGCAATGCAATATACCATACGCATGATATGAGAAACATAACCCTTCCAAGTTA
>NC_041386.1:246638974-246657674 GCF_002162155.2 Triticum dicoccoides | reverse complement strand
TCTGAATCCTCCTCCGAGGAGCTATCCATAACCAGCAAGACATGCACTTCGTCAGATAGCATTGTCTGCTCTGAAGACCTTGTTTCCACTTCAGATTTTTCCATGACTATGCCGAATGGCTGATGCATGGGAAGAGTAATTGAATGTACTAAAATTGTTGACAAATTTAACACATAATAAAAAATGATGGCATGATATAATTCACATATAAGATGACTGGCTAACCAGGGTGGCATTGCCAAATTCACATATATGATGCCTGGCTAAACAAGATGGCATTGCATGATTCACATATACGATAAAGAAACTAAACATATGGCATTGACACAAAGCATGTCTAAACAAAGCAGATGACATATTTAATGTATACAGTAGGCAATGCAAGGCACCATATGCATGATATTAGCAACATCAGCATGCCAAGTTAGAGCGAAGACCTCAGGGGGTAAATAGGAGTGGTCTTCTCCTTCTGAATCCCCCTCAGAACAGTTATCTTCCTATTGATTACGATCTGAAATGGGTGGAGGGGGGCTGCCTTTGTGCCCACCATGGAGTGACGTCTGCATGAAATTTTATTGCCACACAAGGCTCGTCTCTTTTGCTCTAGATGTGCAGTTCCATTGTGTGCTATAACTGACATGCATAGGAATAAAACATAGTGAGATTATGTAAGGAGTGCATGCACAAATCCAGAGTGATGGTAGCAAACTGTGGATAGACCCAAAACCAATGGTAGCATGCAGATAATAGCTTTAGTTAAAAATTACAGATAATGTCTCCTTTAATGTTTGTTTGCACCCAACATGAAACTCTAGTAGAAACCTGAGATTAACCAGATAGTAGACAGATAGTACTGATTGCTGCCCCAATATGTACCCCACAACCATTTAAAAACTCAAGTTTTAGCATTAGTTTGGACCTGACTCGGAGTCTAATAGTTGAAAACGATGACGAAGTAGCATGCCATCATATTAAGCGAAGCATAATGTAAGCAAACACGGAGGAGTGCGACCTCTCTTGCGGACCCGTGTAGTCCTCAAGATCATCTGCTCAGTTAATGATGGTAATGCAGTTGTCGTGGCTGCCGGCGGCGGCTAAGAAGATCTGAGGCGGCGAAAGACAGTCTGGAGAGTGGATCCCTACTATGATGAACCCTTCCGTCATTGGAGCAGCTGAGCTGGGGTGGAACACAGCGCAGCAAGAGCAGGACAGACCACACAAGGTTTTCTTTGACACATATCTGTAACAGAAGTAATTGTGTAAGGGCTTGTTTGAATTTGAGGATTATAATAACGCAGGGATAGGAAATAGACATGAATAGGATAGGAATGCATGTGCAAAATAGAGAATTTAAAAACACAAGATTTCTGCCAATCTGGGTGTTTGATTCACAAGAATTGGAAGATCACAGGATGCAAAGAAGCATGGTGAGATTAAGTCAAACCACAAGAAAATGTACGGTTATAATGCTATTATGCTACTATCTCTTAGTCCTGTGCTTCATAAATAGATTTTTGAAAAGGAGGACAAGTGGAAATTAAAATTCCTATGGTTTTTCTTTCAAGGAGACACTAAAGGAACAAATCCTACAGTTTTCCTTTGCTCCATTCCTTTGAACTAAATTCATGAATAGTAGTACCATAGGAAACTTTCCAATTCATATGTTTTTCCTTCACTTTTCCTTTCAAGCACTGGCGATTCTAGTAGGCAGGCTTGAGCAAGGAAAAGCCTACTCTCAAAAAATGTTTTTGTGCTACTTCTATTACTTTGGACCCAGGCCACTGCCCTACTAGCTCAACTCCTAGGCCCATCGACAAATGCACAGCTCAAACACGCAGAGATAAATAATGATGGCATTCAAGAGAGTCCATCACGGATAGCTAGTTTCCTGGTACCTCACTTCTTGTCATATAGTAGGATAAAATAATCGTATTTCGCGTTACTACATGTGCTCAGTGGACAATATATATATATATATATAACATGTAGAGTAAAAAAAGAGATGCAACAAGTGTACAGCCTATTTGGAGAAGCCATGTCGATCTCAGCGTGATTGGGTTGGTTGGTGAGGATGCTCCGGCTGACTTGGCTGTTGGAGGAGGGGAAGAAGATCTTAGGCAGCTGGACGTGGAGCCCGGGGTACTGCTTCACTATGATGGAGGGTTTCGTCGTTGGAGCAGCTCCGGTGAGTTGTACGGCGCCGAGGCTGAAGCAGGACAAGAGACACAATGTTAACCTAAGTGAAATTCTAATAGCATCTCCAATAGATGACGTAAAATACATAACCACAAAGTACTAGATGTAAAATACATCAGCCGCTCATCTCTGAAATTAACTGTCAAAACTGAATTTAACTGTCGAAACTGAACTTAACTGTCGAAACTGAATTTTCCTGTTGAAACTAAATTTTACTGTCGAAACTGAACGCACTAGTAGCAGAAAAGAAGTAGCAGCAACAGCAGCGCGTGCGAGAGCCGGGGCAGCTGGCCGTGTAGTAGCCTTAGGTGAGGCTACCCTGAGCCGCCAGCCACCACCGGCCAAATAGCTGCCCCCCGCCGCCCACGGCCGGCGGTGCGCCGCCCCGCCCGCCCCGTAACCTCTCCCCACCGACGGTCTGCCGCTGCCCCATCCATCCCTCTAGGCCCCCCCCGTGCCGAGCTTTTTCTTTGGCGATCCCCACGCCACCGCCCCACCACCGCCGGCGACCACCGCCCCCACCCTGAACCCTAAGATAGAAAGTGGGGTACCTCTCCGGCGAGCCCCCTTCCCCGCTGCGGCTGGTTCTTCCTTAATTCCGGCGAGCCCCCCACCCCCTGAGAATCGACTGACCCAATAGTCGATTCAGTCGACTAAAGTGTAGCTAAATCGAAGCAGCATCGAAAGCAAGAGCAAGAGCGAGAGCAGCAGCGCAAGCAAGAGCAATAGCAATAGCAAGAGTAGACCAAGCAGGGGACTGAGAGCAAGAGCAGAGAAGCAGCACAAGTGAGAGCTAATGCAGCAGCAGCTCCTACTGATGTGGACGTCACCGCCGAGGGAGCGACACCGTGGAGGAAGTGGCCGGCAACGCTGCCGAGGATGGAGCCGCGTCGTGTCGCCTCGGGACCGAGCTCCGACAGCCCCGTGAGATCGAATCAAGAAGAAAATGTGGCAATTAGTGTACAACCTCTTTGGTGGCGCCGATTAGGCCTCAGTTTCATCTGAGGAAACGGTGATGATGATGCACTTCCGGTGGTGCAGGTGAAGACGACGGTGTGGGAATGGAGGTGGTGCGAAAGACGAGGGGAACGTCAGGGCAGCTCCTTGGAGGTGGAGGACGGGGTGGCTGAACCGACAGAACAATGAGATCGACGATGGATCCTCATCCGGTACGGTGGATGGGGGACGTCGAGGTGTTGCTATGGACGACATCGTCGGGGAAGAGGCTCCGGCTGGGTTGCGGACGGGGGAGGGTGTGGGGGTTTGCGGGTTTTCGCAGCCTCGGTGTACAAATGGGTGGGCGGATGGGATGGGAGTGGGGAACCATGGCTTAGGAATGCGCTTGTCAGAAATGTGGGGTACTTTATGAAAGTACCCCCACTGATTTGAGTTAGGCGGTTCTTTCGGTTCAGGGGTATCACAGGCATTTCACGTGTCGGGATTTCACAGGAGGTGGGAGTTTCGCGCGCGTTGTAATTTTGGAATAGCAAGGCGCGGGTTGAGATGGAGGGAGTTGTCGGAGCACAAAGAGACAAAGATATATCTTAAATATTTCGGGGTAACAAGACGCGGGTTGAAGAGGCGGGAGTTTCGAGAGAACAAGCTTAGCGTGTACCCAAAAAAGACAATTCACACCTCATCACTAGAGAGAGCCATGTCATGTTTTACTATGTTACTAGAAATGCAGTCAAATACAACAAAAAACTGAAAAAATCAGGACAACAAACATAACGTGTACAGTACCAAAACAATTTGCACTTCCCTCAACAATAAAAAAACAATGTGTGTTGTCTAGCATATGGACTAAATTTGAGTAAATTTTCCCTGTTTGAATGGGATTGTACTCGAGTTAGTTATACAACCATCTAAATATTATCTTCACAACACATGACATGAATATAGGAGAAGTAAATTCCTATATAAATATGAACTACATGTACATACGATCTCAAATTCTAATATATGTATCCATTTTATGTTGAATTCAAATCATAGTCCATGTATGCTCTAGCTATATGTTCGGAATCTAAACCATGTATGATATACTACGTACAATGTGTTTAACAAGCACAACACACACACAAACACCATTTAGACTACTAAGGTACACATGCATTGCATGCATGAGATTTGGCAACCAAATTATGAATAAATACCACATTTATAGCATGTAAGCTTTGAGTCATATATGCATGATGTAGATGTTCGTTTAATTCTTATAGTTCATTTCATTCAAAATCATCTTGTTTTTATAAGAAAGCTAATATATTTTAAGATTCATGGAATTGTGTGTTGTAAGGTATAAAGTAAAAACAAATAATGGCAAATCATGTAGAAGAACATTTGGGCAATTCTGATACAGAAGATTCTAGAACAAAGAAGAAGTGCTTGTGTTTTGAGGTTTGTGCATTATGCTTAAGTTCAACCATGGAGTCTTCTAGATTGTACATGTGGCAAAATCTGGTGGAATCTAGATGATATCCAACAGCCAATAGTGCTCAAATTTGCCATCTCTGCACCATCATATTGGCCTCATCCAATGACCATCTTTCAAAGTTAAATTTATCCGCGCACTATATAAAAATAAAAAATATAATACATATAGGGGTATAGATATAGATATGTGATGCGAAAGCCACCCATCATCTCCAATTAGAATAGTGTGTCCCTGCACGGATGCAATGTAGCCAAACAATGTCTGCCATCGATATCTCAAATTCAAATCAGTTTGACCTTGTTCAGTGTGTATACAGTACAACATGCTCGTTTCCAAACCACATCACACATATCTCAGTTATATTCATGCATGCATGGGTTTCAAACATCATGATCTCTTATTCAAATATTTGAATTCAACTTTACATTGATTATGACCTCACCTAGTCTTTTACACCCACACAGTCGTCTTCTCTTTTATAATTGTACCACTAACTTTCTCCCGTGTATGCATGCACACACAGTACCAGTTGACATTATCCATCGCACACATGCAATCTTTTTCTTCAGGTCGGTCTCCCATGCATGCACACACACACACACCTCCCCCTCTCCATCATATCGGGCATTCTTTATCTCTCACGTGCATGCGCAACGATCGATGTTCTCTATGTGTGTGTATATATAGCTAGGTCTTTCACAGTTTCCCACACAAACTGATCAATCTATATATCTAGTGAGGTCCCACCCTCTTTCCCATGTCCACATCGATCAATCTATACCTCTCTATATAGGATTACGTAGCTAATACACACACATTAATTATATATCCAACGTCCCCCTCTCGTCATCCATGCCTTCCGCTTCATCTCTCAGACGCGCGCACAGTGGCGAAGACAGGGGCAGCAAGGGCCCTGCCCCCCTAACATCACTATATATCAAGGCTAATATGGATGTGATCATTAGACAATTGCTGGTAAAATGGTTTAAGTTGATGAATTGGCCATCCTCGTAAAGGATTAGTAATGCTTGCCCCCTAGATCATTTATTTTTCATGGCTCCGCCACTGCGTGCAACAGCGCATGTTCTCACCCCCTCTCCTTAAATATCGATCTCGCACTTGTGCACTCCTTCATAGTCTCCCTCCACTTGACCCATCGCAGCACCTACTAGCCCCCTCCGGATTTTGCCACATGTACAATCTAGCAGACTCCATGGTTGAACTTAAGCATAATGTACAAACCTCAAAACAGAAGTGCTTCTCCTTTGTTCAAGAATCTTCCATATCATTACTGCCCAAACCTTTTTTCTAGTTGAATTACCATTATTTGTTTTTACTCTATGCTTTACAACGCACAATTCCATGAATCATAAAATAGATTAAGGGCTTCTTTGATTCAAAGGATTCTCAAAGGAATTTTGGAGGATTCTAATCATTAGGAATTTTTCCTATCTTGGTTGTTTGATTCGTAGGATTGTAACCATAGGAATTTTTCCATAGGATTCATTTGCACTAGATTTCATAGGAAACATCCCATCCACTCAAACCTCTTTGAAAGAATCCTGTGTTTTTCTATGCACAATCAAACACTCGTACAATCATGTAGGATTCAAGACGATATTCCACTCTAATCCCATGTTTTTCCTATTCCCGTGTTTTGGAAATCCTACGAATCAAAGAGGCCGTAGCTTTTTTATAGAAACTAATTTATTTTGAATGAGATGAACTATAAGAATTAAACGAAGGTCTACATCAGGCATATATGACTCAGAGCTTATATGCTATAGTGTGGTATTTATTCATAATTTGGTTGCCAAATCCGATGCGTGCAATGCACGTGTACCTTACTAGTACTTCGAGTATGTGCAAAACACGTACATTAGAATTCCAATGGCATGCTACATGGTGTTTATCTTACAGTTCATGAAGCCACGTGGCACATGTGAGGCATTGTCGCGACTTCCCTGTGTGGATTGATCATAGTGACGTGCTACTTGTTCCATAAGACTGTACTCGTCCTCTCTAAGCCACACTGGCAGTACATGCACAAAGCAAAGATGTGCACGCACGTGACACACGCACTCATTCCCTTGCACGCACACGCGGGTACATGGGGGGATGCATTTTTGCACGAAGATCCACCCCATGTGATAATTTGACGCGTGTAAAGTCCTTCACTTCATTGATGGGCAATTAATACAGCGCATGCAAATTGAGTGGACGTGAGGGCGGAAGAAAGACATTACTACTCCACTGCATGCATGCGAGTAGTTAAATCATGGGTTGCTAGTACTTCCATTGGTCTCCTTTGTATTTTGTGCCAATTTTTTTACCATATTTGTAAGTAACATAATATTTATTCATGTCATAAAAAGTGGCACAAAAAAGGGGGCCAATAAACCAGGACGCAGGCAACATGATCAATTTTTGCCAGGGCTACTATTAGTGGCCTTTGTATTTAAATATGTATGGAGTGGAGTAGTACTATCTTTATCTTAGCCTCGTAGGACTCTCCCAGCGCCTAGGATTGCCTCCCCGCCTCGCCCACCGGATCCCGCCGTGGAGGATCCCGCCATGGATAATCCCTTAGATCCTAGGATCCCGCGGGCTGCCCTCTCGTTGCGGCCCGCATGACTGCCGCCTTTGAGCGAAACCCACATGTGTTTTAGAGGGGATCCATTGCTCTGGAATCACGGATCGGTGGCGCCGGAGGACATGCCAGGGCTGCGTTTCAGGTGGTGGGCAGCAAGGGCAAATCAGATCAAGGAAGCATAACATCGATTGGAGATAAGTTCCAAGGAGCTGTGCCTGGTGCAACACAAGGTGGAGGCACAAGTTGATCTCAGGGGAGAGATGCCGAGGGATGTCAGCATCTAGCAGCATCGCGTTGATTTCTAGCTAGGGCTAATGGCAGAGACCATATTCACGGAGTGGACTATGGAGGAAAGGATGCGCATGCCTGCGTAATTGCATGAGCAGCCGGTGCAACTGTTCAAATGGGCGGTAGGAGAAGCCAAATCCCAGGACCAGTTGTGGCGGCGCTGCTGGGCATGCATCGTAGGCGAGGTGAGCTGCCCTCCTTCCCCACCAGCGATGGAGTGACCTAGTCGGTTGCTGCTGCAGTGAACTTGCAACGCAATGTCGGTTTGCAACCTTGACAATCACTCCATCTATATGTACTGTATTCCTGTGAAAATACTTGGTAGTTTGGAAAAAGATGGTAATTGATTTATCACTAGTTTTAGAATGCTTGGTCGTGACAATCAACCGAAGCCACAACCAGAAGTCTCCATCATGTAATACTTTACGGTCGGTCGCACCAACAGACTGTCGATCGGACCCGCGTCCCACCGAAGGGACATGCATCGGCTTGGTCTGACATGTACGACCAGTTACATCATTGACTTGTGCGACCGCATTTGAGCAGTGTAGTACTCCCTCTATCTCAGTTTACAAGTCTTGCACATGTACTTAGGTCGTTAGTTTGACCAACTTAATAAGAGGCATACATTACAAAAATATATCATTACAAACTTCAAATATTCTTTTTAATTATATATTTTTTAGGTTAAACAATTTATTTATATAAGTTACATTGACGACCTAGATACACATGCAAGCCTTGTAAACTGAGATGGAGGGAGTACTTGAAATTTATGTTCCACTAAACTCATCGGGAGACGTTTTGGGCCTTGAAACCAAAACCATTAATTAATCTTTACCTGTTCCCATCACATTCCAAAGTACAAGTGATACAATTAAGTGCAAGCCTGCTCACACCTACTAGTACGTACCAAACCTGAACGTGTTCCCACTATGCAGGTTTTAGTACTAGTTCTAGTACTTAGGTTACACAAAGGGGACCTTCCTAACAGAAAATTACTCTACCTTCCTCCTCATAAGACCTTCTTCTTCGTCCGTCCTTTCCATGGCCGGTGTGCAGAGCTCTAGGTCGAGAACTACTTGTAACAAGGGAGCGGCAACCAAGGCTGCGGAAAAAAAGAGGGTCACCACCACGCAGAGACCTTGAAAGATCTCTCACGAGTAGGCGATGGCTCCCAGGAGTGCCCTAGCCGCGAAGGTGAACATGTCAAGCTGGCAGCGCTGGAGTCGTTATCCCTCGATGGCATGCCCAATCAACTCAATAAGCACCTCAATAAGAAGAAGGAGTTCATCCACGGCTTGGTGGAGCTGCTGAAGGAGAGCCTCGATGACATACCCACTGAGCTCAATGAGCAGGGGGAGTTGACCACCGGCTTGGTGATGCTGCTGAAGAAGAGCATTGCCTCGGAGAAGAAGGCGACCGGCGAAATCCTACAACTTCAGGAGGAAAAGGCGAAGCTCTGCCACGAGCTCGACATGCTGAAGGAGGAGAATGCCGGCTGGAAGAAGCTACATGAAAATAGTAGTTCCTTGATGGAGATGTTGCAGGCCCTCATCATGGAACAGAAGGAGGAGTTGGCAAAGCTCCACATCGAGCACCCGGCTCCTGTCAAGGTACATAATGCGGTCGTGGAACAGATGATGAAGGCTCGCTTCAAGAATCCAGCGTCATGGACAGAATGAAGAAGTTGGCGGAGGAGACGCGCAAGGAGATGGAGGTCGTGGAGGCGATGAAGAAGTAGTTATGACTCCGCAGCCAACAACCTATCATGTAGTAGAGAGCAGCGCCCCAGACTTGTGTGTGCGTCTTCCTTCTTTTTTGGGGGTGATAATCTTCCTTCTTCTTTTGCTCCTGTGTTTCTTCTTTTGCTTCGAGTGTTTCGCCGCACGTGTCATGTTCTCTAGGAGGTATGAATAGAACAATGCTAACAATGAGATGACTAGAAAATTAGATCATTTTTATCGCCATATGGCACTGGGCTGCCGTGTTTCGTGCTCGTCCGTTGTACTACTCAAGTGGAAAACTTTAGTATACTACACGGTTCTTTGCAACTCCTCAGGTCGTTGGCACATTTATACGAGCAGTCAGATCACAAGGCCCCACCTTCCAACAGTAATGAGTTGTCAAATCACAAAGGCCCTCGCCTCTCTTGAAACCAACCAAGCTAGACTGCCCCGGCCTCTAGCCTTTTAAAAAATGAATACTTTTGTACATTAGTAGTATCGATGGATTGCACCATGGAGCAAAACTAACAAGATGAAATTAAAGAAAAAGGTGGTACATATAGAGAGCGCTTGTCGCCAAATTATGCATGTAGTACTATTAAAAAAGCTAGTACGTGCTTAAATGGGTTGCTAAACTGTATTAAAGAAATTAGCATACCTATTTAATTCTTGGGTTCTTATTATTTATGCCACTAGTTGTGTATCACTACTTAGTTTTGCCATTAGAAGTTACAACTACTCAAAAATTCCATCGATCCGTGAGATGGCTCCTCAAAATGCAATTAGATATCTCAAAAATGCCATTGTTAAGTTAGATGTTTGCTCAAAAATGCCACTAAACATTATTATTTTCATGTCAAACCCGTTGACCATGTTATATGACAAAAATAAGCCGATTCTCACAATGATAAGTATGGCCCGCTTGTCAGGACTAACCAAGCGAATAATTTTACAGGAAAATAAGAACGATGTTGGGATCAAGTAGGCCCCAAACTTTATTTTACTGTAGTGAGATAGAGGGAGAACTGGCATGTTGGTCCATCGGTATTTATGTCATTATAACATGGCCCAAGAGATTTGAGTCACAATAATGGTGTCCAGCACAACACACCCCTCAAATAAAACTAAGCACTGTGAAATTCTTTGACAACTAAACTGCTGGCTATATGATGTTGGCCATATATATTGTACATATATAATGTCAAGAAACGAGCGGTAGTACTATACCAACTAAAAGATGAACTGTAAGAAATCCTAGTATGTACGTACTACAGAGTTAATGTAACGAGAAAGAACATAACATAGTTCTACTAGGGGCTCAGCACAACACACCCCTCAAATAAAACTAAGCACACCTAAAATTAAACTAAGCAACTAATCCGGTAGACACTGCATTAGAACCACCATGAGCAACGACACTGCCACTTTACTCGGAGTACTCGTCCATGTGCTTGACTTCGTCCTTGTACCTCTTCCTCTTGGCCGATACTTCTTTGCTTGAACCGCACACTTGGCTCTTGCTCTTGATCCAACCCTTGTAGATATTGAAACAAAGGTAGCCATCCATTGCAGCGTAGTGGATGTGGTCTATATCTAGTACATTCCACTCACATGCATGATGAAACTCGAATGGAGGTTTCTTCAGTGTACCGTATGAAGGATGAACCATGGCTCGTGCCAGGGTCAGCATTGAAGGCTGATCAGGGGAGGGCACCAGCCCTTTCTTCTGGAGGTCGAAGGGGTTGCCTACAATGAGGACTATCCGATCCAAGACATCCCTGTCATTTCTAAAGTCTACAGTAACGAATTTGACTCGGTCGTCCTTGAGGAAGTTCTTAAAATCTTGGCACTCAATGTCGGCATGGCATATGTGGTAGGCCAAGCATAAGTCATGCACACAAACCTGTATCATGGCGGGCTTCTTCTTCTCTGTCTCCTTTAGAGTATTCTTGCTTTGCAGGACTGTGGTGTACTCAACATCTAGCCCAACGACCCACTCATCCTTTGAGTTTTTGAACATGTGTCTGAAGCGATCAAGGCATCCTTTCACCATCGCGGAAGAACATGTGTAGATGACGTCGCACTCATCACCGGTGATGGTTCTAACGTGGTACTCACCGCCGATCATGGAGATTTGGGACGTCACGGATTTGGGAGGAGGGTTAGGATTAGTGGAACTATCATAATGTGAAATGATCGGATGACTAGGAGCGAACTACCGTAATGTTAAAGGACGTCCGGGGACGAGTAGGAGCAAACTGCCAGCTGTTTTTGTAAAAATGCTGAGTGGGGCGTGCGAATGGCAGGGTAGTGGCTTGCCTGGTGGATAAATGGATTCATCCATAGTACTATGGGGGCCCAATTAGATGTCATGTCTACTCGACACCCAATTAAATGACTTTTGATGTCATGTCAAGCATCGGGCAAATTATAGGTGATACGAATCTTTCCATTCTCCCATGATACGGGCTTCCGAGAGCCCTTGGATCTGAGATCGAACGGTTGCATGGCGTGATTCTAGACCTATGGGTCAATATCCTATCCGGGAGGGTTATTCTGCAAATTTTCAGTAACTTAGCATGTGACCGTTCGATCTCAGATCCAAGGGTTGCCAGCAGCCTGTATCATGGTCGCGCCTACCACGACTGTCGCCTCGCGCGCGGTCGCGCCTTTGGAGATTTAACACGGTGCGTTAGGCTATCTGATGTTGGCATGTCATACATAGTCATCACTTAGTCACTCAGACAACAAGGTTGGCTATAAGAGTATTTTTTACTTCTCTATATCTCTTTCTTCGTAGTATTTATTGCATTTGCCAAGGAGTGACCTCTTCCAATGAAATGGTAGTCTCAAGTCATTAAAAGCATGCACACCCACATCTCTTATTGGTTGATATGTCAAGGAAAAAAGAAATGATGTACTCCCTCCTTTCCGGTTTATAGGGCTTATCACAACTTTTTGTTTTTCCAATTTATAGGGCTCATCTCCATCTCATTTTTAGTTTCCGAGACGCATTAAATCTTTGCATGTAAGAATTAAAAAGGAACACACCAATGCATGTAATGTTTCTACTTATCTGCTGGCCAAGCATGCATGCACTGCAATTAATCCAATTTAATGCATGAGTTTAATTGGGGTAGTTTTGTAAAGTACGAGATACATTCCTCCACTCACAAAATGCCTTGATTGATGAGATTTCAGAATTGAGCCTTATAAACCGGAAAAGAGGGAGTAGAAGTGTTTTGGGATTATTTGGTTTTTGTAAGATGACTTGCACACCTAGATAGAGGGAGTAATTAACTTGCCACATCAGACTTTATGCCTATGTGGCAGGCTTAGCACCTATACGAGCAAGTACAATAGTGGGCTATAAGCCCGCTTACATGGCATTTTTGCATATGTGGAGGAAAGAGGCAAGGAAAAAGTGGAGGAGTGGGCTCTCATGCAAGAGCCAGCCTTTACATGGTGGAGCATTGGGAGCGGCACCTGTATACCCATGAGGTGGTCAGGAATCGGGAGACTCACGCCGGTGGTAGCGCCGCAGTTAAAATGATAAAATGGCAAGTCAAATCACGGGGCCCCACCTATCCAGTAGTAACTCGTTGTCAAATCACACAACCCTACGTTTGCAGCAGCCTACTCCCTCATCTTCTCACATCTCTGTCGAACCAACTAGGCGGAACTGCCCGGCCTACCGCGCGGAAAAAGCCCCGCCCTCGACTTTTAAATAGTACAATATACTAATGTTGTATCCATGGATTGCGCCATGGAGCAAAGCATCAAGAAAATGGCGGTACACATGTATGGAGTATATAGCATGCCCGTCGCACTCGCGTGGCACCCTAGACGGTCGGTCGGTCTGGCACGCAGCTCTCCGAATGGAACGTGCGTCATATTACGTTTGCACACACATGTGGGAATGCAATCGAGAACCGACCATAGGCACCCTCCTTTGCCCCGCAAGTCGGGTGAGCTAAAAGAAGAGAGAGAGATGAGCGATAGTACTAGAGAAGTGTTGTATCGACGTTGGTGCCTGGACGATCCCTGCATGACACGAAAGATCAGTTCGTCCATGCATGTGACCAGACTCCAGAAGACACGCCTATATTGGCTATCGTCTACTTATCATGCAGGCTGTGTTGTACAGGGGATGTAGTTATGATGAGAAATAAAAAAAAAGGTTGCTTGTCATCTTGCAATATTAGGTGTCATGTGCTTTGGGACACTGCGAGGGTTAAACAGCAACAACTGAGTTCCTCTAAGGCGCTGGTCATTGGGGGCACATGCACGAAGACTACTCGGCTACCATCTAGGTCAAGCTGGCTATGTTAACTAGGACATCTATCGGCGGACCCCTTTGCTACGAGTTTATCTTTAATTTGAGCTTTGATCCTCGTCTAGTTTGTCCGTCGGGATTCATGTTGTCTCCTTTGGGCAGTGAGGTTATGGTTTCTTGTCATGTGGCATTTTTTCGTGTTATATGTTATAATTCGGTGCTTCAGATCAAAATGACGACAACTGCGCCTCTGGGGCACGTGCATGAAGACTTCTCGACAGTCATTGACGAGGTCAAGCCGGCTCCGGTAGGCAAAAGAAAACTAGTACTCCACTATATAGGCAGGAGCCTTCGTGCTTGCTTGCTAGTGTTGCTCTCTTCACACTGTCTCGTCCTCTCCAGATCTAAACATGATAGCGGTGGCCACGCTCTCTCTCTGTTCATCGTTGGTCACAGATCCAATCGGATCCTCTCCGTTGGGGAAGGTGCGAAGGTGCAACATTCACGCGGTCGTCCTCGGCGATGGCTCTTACCCACTGCCGGCGCGTCTCGATCAGCGTGCCTTGTCGTTCTCTCCCAAGCACCGCTGGCTAGGGAGGGCCTCCAAACCCTTCTTCCTTGCTGCCATAATGTGGGCAGATCCGGTCTCCCGCCGCCCACCTAGCGACATCCCGACAACCCTCGGGTATAACTTCCTTCGAAACCGGACTTGCTCTACTTCCCGAGCTCCTGATGTCGCTGCATTTGTATCTTTTACTATTTCCCAGGCCCCCTCGTAGATAGGATCGATCGGCTGTTCGAAAGCCACCTGAATTTTGACTGTTAAGAGGTAAAAGTAGTTCATGCACTCGAATCTAGTACTACTTGGTTCAAACAAGGAATAAAGGGGATGGGGGTGGGGGAAGATATGTTACCTGAATCTAGGACTTGGTCGAAAGAGGAAATAATGGGGGCGAAAAGTAGCAGAGACTGGCTATCCAACTGGTCTCTTGGTCTAATAGGGAAATAAAGGGAAACATAGTACAAACTCAATATAAACCCGATCTACTAGTTGAAAAAGGAAAGGAAGTGGGGACTGGGGGACAAGTCAACAAAGTAAGTCCAGCACTAGATTTGCTAGCCTCACACAGTATAAGGTGGCTATACCGAACAAACATGGGACCAGCCCAGATATCCTGCTCTGATGTTTGTTGCCCCGAGCCACTCTTATGTAATGCCACTGGTAAAATGTAGCAGTCGCACTCTTAAAAGTAAGGACACGTTAAACCAATGTTGTTTTCAATGTAACTCCTCTATTAATATGAATCAATGGCACTTTTTCATGTCCTGCTAAATTTCCCATTAAGATAAGTTGCTTCTTTTTGTTAGAAATGCAATTGTCCTGGTCCACCTACTCTCTCGTGCCCAAATACCGACTCTATAGCAGCTGTTAATGTAATGTTGCTGGTCAAATGAAGCAACATCACCATTAAAGTAATGTCGTATTTAAGGGTTGTCATAGTTAATCCTAATTCCCACACTGATATCTAGCAATGTTGCTACTTTAGAAATTGCTACTGTCCTTGTAGGATTGCCATTCAGATAAGGAACATGCTTCTTTTTCATTTTATGTATGTTTCATCACTTGTTTGTCACCCTCCTTTCCACCTTTTTTGTGCAAACAGAGACATACATTTCACGCTTGATCTTAGTTGAACTGCACAAATGATATCCAAATATAGTTGAACATTCCAGGAGCTTCACAACCAACCTTGATGTTGCTCAATTTTATTGCAACTAATGAAGAAGAAGCTCTATGGGTTTCGTTTTCTTGTGGAAACGGAACCGGGGATGAAGCCCTTTTCGTAAAAAAATGAAGAAGAAGCGGCTAGCTCATGGGACATTGCTTCATTTTAGGTGAACTGCACCAAAAGGTCCCATGAATTGAATCATGCATTTTGGTGACTGGTGTCATCCCTTCTACGATTGTTGACTGCAAATATGGTTCCCATCACGAGGTATGTGGATTTTTGGTCTGACCGTTTGCCAAAATCCTGCATGTTGGGTCTACTCTTGTGCTACTATTTTGGCACTACCTTGATAAAGCAGTAATGTTATTATTTTGCACCTTAATCTAGTGGCACTATTAATTTGAGGCAATGTTTTGGCACCGCTAGTGCCACTGATTTATTTATATATCAAAAGAGGGGTTTCCTCCGATTTCATTAAAGAAACCCTAGCATAGAGAACCATTATCTGACAACATCTCATTGTAAAGGGGCAGTTATGCAACTACTACTAGACCGGACTGAGTACTAGCAGGAGACAACTTCGCCACATAAGCTAGGCAGGTAGGGGGACGCAACACCAGCTTGACCAAGTTTGGATTACAACCCAAATGCTACCACAGAAACATCAGGGGGGAAGATAGAGCCAGCTTCAGCATCCCAGTCTAAGCACCCACAGCCTCCATCCTTGCGACGCACGGTACACCTCGTTTTGCACCTGCTCGACCCTAGTGCCACTGATAAAATGAAGTAATAATATAGTTAAAATAGAGCGAGTGTCCACTCTATCATTTAATTTCGAATGTAGATAAAGAAAGTGCTTCTCTTTGTTAGTATATGTTTCATCAACTAATCCCATTGTTAATGTTTAAGCGTTTTTGCAAACTGGGTGCTTAATTTTAGTTGATCTGCACAAAAATACAGATTGGAATGTCTCAAGGCCCCTCCTTGTACTACCGTTGTACACTGATGTTCATCACTGGCAGAAGGTGTATCGGGGAGACTTGGGTTGATTTCCGGTATGAGGCGTACCGTATGAGGCATCGTAGGGCCCATCTCGCCCTCACAGCATGGCATACTATGATACTATCACAATATTTTCTTCTATTTAATAGTGTATGTTTCATCAACTAGTGCCACTATAATGTAATCACGCTTTTTCATTATCTGTGCAAACAGGGTTATTCAGCTGCATTTTGGTGGAACTGCACAAATGTACGGATGGAACCGACATATATGCAGAGTGTGAGGTGCCAAGTAAAAATTACCAACACCAGCCTTGCTCCATCTAAGCATTGGCATCCACCACCACCAGTGGGATGTCTGGCACTCACTATGGACGGATCTTTCTCGGTAGCAAATCCTCAAACCAAATACTAGTAGCTTAGACTTCAAAAAAATACTAGTAGCTTATATTGGCAGTTTTCTAAGGAGTACTCTTTTCTGAAAGAAGCACCAATCTATTTTCTTTATTTGTACAAAGTGTCACAACTTTGACCCAAAGGTCCAGAGCTATTTTAGGGTGATTGGCATAGTACTCAGAGACTGATTGTAAGCATGATTTTTATTAGCTGTCACAATGATTTTAAGCATGAGCAGGTGGAAGATTAGGTTAGTGTGAAGCTGAATAACCCTTAAACCCTACCGACGTTGTTCAAATGAGGCGAGCATCGAGGGAACCATGGAGAACGGCGGGGAAGCAACATCGCACCATCCGTCCTCCTCTTGCGGTGGTAGAACGAATACTCATGTGGCTCTGGCTGGCTCTGCACCCTCACGAATGGCACATCATACTCGATCGATTCGTTATCTTCTGGGTGCTCGACCTTCGACCTGTATGCCCACCAGCTCCGCCTGACTTTTGCCTCGGGTGAATCTGTCTGCTCCATCACCCAGAGGAGATACTCGATGAACTCGAAGGACTGCGGCGTGACTGGCGCCGAGGAGTACATCGCCGCCCTCATCGTTGTTGTCTCGCTCTTTCACATACATTGCCACATGGCCCTCACCGTCCTCGAAATCTCCCACTAATTGTCAAACCAAGTAAAGATCTCCTTCAACCTGGCTAACTCTGCCTGGTCGCTGCCGGCCATCTGCCTGATTCGCTGCTGCATCCTCTCCATAGATGTCCTTCTGAGTGGTTCGGTGCTAGCTTTGGAAGATGGGAGGAGAGACGGTGGTCTTGCAATAGAGAAGAGGGAGAGGCGAGATGGTGGTTCTGGAATGGATATGATGGAGAGGAGAGGGGGTGGTTTTGCAATGGAGAAGAGGGAGAGGCGAGACAGTGGTTTTGGAATGGAGATGATGGAGAGGATAGGTTTCCCTGCCTTTCGGTCACTGACAGGTGGGCCCCGCGCTTGGTGGGACCCATGTGTCAGTGTCTTAATGGCAGGATGGGCTACGTCAGAGGATCCATGTCCGAGCAGAGAGGAGGTGGTTTTGCAATGGAGAAGAGGGAGAGTGTCGGTGGGAACGACACCTATGGGATCACTGGGATCCCTCTACGGTCGGCGGGCGCGGGGTGGTGAGAAGAGCAGGTTTAGGAGCAAGCACACGGATCGTTTACCCAGGTTCGGGCCACGAGGATGCATAAAACCCTAGTCCTGCTTTGGTGGATGTGTTGAGTGTTCTTGAGCTTTCCGAACTAGCTATGGTGGCTGTCCCATTCAAAAATCCGAATCCCTCTCTTGGTCACCTCGGGCCTCATTTTATAGGAAAAGGGGCTACCACATCGGCACACAGGAGGTGGAAAGGCCTATAGTGCGCGAGCTTACCGCATGGTATTACGGGACAAAGTGCATTAAATGCACTACGTAGGTGTCCATTAGCTTTATCGGGGACGGGAACGAGGCCCGTCCCGTCCGTCGCCGCTTCACCTCGCTTTGACATGCGCCCAGGCTGGCGATGCATGCAACGCCATGTAGGCAGGAAGGCAGCTGAGGTGGCGCGGTGGTAGGGCATTTAGGAAGATCTGCATGCTGCCACGTAGGTGCTTGCTGATTTGGCCTGGAAGCTGCATGTTGCCACACAGGTGCCTGCCCAGCTGGTTGGGCTGGCAGCTGCATGCGAACGTCGGCGGAGTCTTGGCTGGTGCGAGCCTGGCAGTGGCCCTGCTGACGCCCTTAGCAAGGGTCTTGCCGGGGGCTCGGCAAGGGTCTTGCCATGGCGCTGCTATCATCCCCGGCAAGGATCTTGCCGAGGGTCTTGTGGATTTCCTCAGCTAGGATCCTGTCGAGGGTCGCCGTCTTCTAGTCCTCATCTGAACTGATATATTTATGAGCTTGACGAAGATTTGCATGCCACCACAGAGGTGCCTCCCGAGCCTTGGTTCCAACGAAGTTGGTTAGGTTGGAGTCGGTGGGCTCAAGGGTGGTTCACTCCGCTGGCATTGAGCAAGTTGCCCCGGCAAGGCTCTTG
>NC_041386.1:246637566-246638816 GCF_002162155.2 Triticum dicoccoides | reverse complement strand
GAGGGAGTCCACCTCGCCCTCCTGTGCTCTCGGTCTTGGCGTCGCCTTGGTCGTCTTGTGCCTTGGCTTCTCTCTAGCTTCCCTCCTCTGTCCTGCTAAGTGTGCTCGCGGCGCATGGCTCTGACTGCCCGTACACAAGTAAAGGGGTCAAAAGGAGAGCCCCTACTTTTGTACACCGACAGAGAGGCGAGGCGCTGGCTTTGGAATGGAGATGATGGAGAGGAGAGGAGGTGGTTTTGCAATGGAGAAGAGGGAGACGAGCATGCGACAGCGATTTAGGATTGGACGAGAGGGCCGGCGCGCTGTGACTGGATCAAAATCGAAATCAATTTACCCTTCAATTAAGAAAGCGACCCCACATTAACTAGTCTCCCTTTTATTCTAGTTCATAATTGACCATGATTTTCATAAATAAAATATATGTTATACATTGCAAAAATAATGTAATATGAAAGTACATTCAGATTTGAACCAAACAATACAATTTTTGGTGACATGCATTCACATTTTGCTTGTCAAATACAGTACGTGGTCAAACTTTGACCCAAAATACACAAAACAAAAAAATACTTCCAAGACGAGGGCCGCTCCTCTCCTCTTAAACCACCGCCGCTCCTCTCCTGTTCCAATCTAAATCCAGCGCCGCTCCTCTCCTCTTCCATTTCAAAACCACATCCCCTCCTCTCATGTTCCAATCCAAAACCAGCGTCGCTCCTCTCCTGTTCTAATCCAAAACCATCGCTGCTCCTCTCCTCTTCCATTCAAAAACCACCACCGGCGAGTGAAGGTGCCGTGGAGAAGTAAATCGATGGAGGAGTACAACCGATATGTGAGGATCGCAGACGGAGACCCTGTAAAGCTAGCTAGGATGTTGGAGATACAGTCTTGGTTTGACAACAAGGACCAACTAGCGGCGACGGCAACATCCATGGCCAAATATCTGCAACAGAGTGAAAAGGCGGCGATACTCTCGAAGGGAGTCGCGCGGGAGTACATAGAGTTGCTCCTCTGGGCCATGGAGCAAACAGATTCACCGAACCCGATCCTGAGGGAGCGGTGGTGGGAGTATCGATCCCAGATGGAGCATCCACCAGAGATTGAAGGATCGAGCATCTACAGGGTGCCATTTGTGAGGGTGTCATGCCAGAGCAAGCCGGTGGAGTCTTTGTCAACCGAACCCGGCTGCAAGAGGAGAAAAGCAGTTGGCCTGATGACACTTCCCCACCATCCTCTCCCTCATCGTTCACATC
>NC_041386.1:246597913-246637331 GCF_002162155.2 Triticum dicoccoides | reverse complement strand
AGGAGGAGCTTAGGGTTCTCAGTATTTGCAGGTTGTGAATTGTGTTTTGTGTTGTGTATTTTGAGAGTACTTTCAGATATGAATGTCTTTTGAATTTTAGATTTGCAGTATTGAGCATATGAAGTATTTTATGAATTCTAGAGATCTATTTTTAGCACTTAAAAATGTAGTTTCATAGGAGTATAAAAGTGCAGACAATGTGATTCTCAAAGAAGAAACTGCAAGTTTCAGTTTCAGATAAGAAACTGCAAGTTCGGTTTCAGATAAGAAGCTGCAACTTTCAAAGGCAGAGCATTTATATTAACATGGCATTTTCAAACAGGGTTAACTTCATGTTGGAAGTTTTATTCATGGTCGAAAATCGAACTACCAGTCAGTTAACATCATGCTGATCAACATTCATGCATAGCACATCTTCATATGATGCATAGTCAAAAAGGTATGCTATTTCAAAATGACCACACAATGTCGAGTGTGCGAAAAACAAAGAAAATGAGGGACGAAGTTTTGGCAAGTGTTGGATGTGGTGTGCGTAGATGACAATGGGGACCCACATGTCAATAATGGCAGAGGCAAAAAAAATTGGAGATATTTTGCCTGCATTAGGTGGAATCAAACCCAGGCGGAACAACTGTTGGGTAGTGTCACTTGGCCACTGGGCAAGTTCAGTACTTCAGTTACAAATAAGGCACTGCCTCAGGTGGTCCGATCTCCTCCTGCGGCTTTGTGCGCTCGCTGCGGCGCCGTTGTTTGCCGCTGTGAACATGTTGAACAAACAAGAGGAATCGGGAGAGGACTGTACATGGAGAGGCGGATAGTCGGGACCCACCAGGTCTATCGCCGTACACAAGCAAGTCCATCATTGTGAAAATACTTCCTCCTAATGCTATACTGACATTGGGGCCCACGGGTTTGTCAACATAGTTACATTTTTCTAGGTGCTTCAAAGTAGTTACTATAGGAGATAAATTCACAACGAAGCCGGGGAGCTCGCAGGTATCATTTATTATCACTGGGGCAGCAAGTATCAGCTGGGTTTTGGGCTGCCCCGTCTAGGCTTTCTTTTTTTAACATGTGCAGCCCACAACATGCTGGTTTGTATTTTTTGAGGGCATCATGTATCGATCGGCCTATGGACCTCCCATCCAAGGTTTTATTTTTCCTGAAACATCAGCAACCCAATTTATGTATTTTTTTGAAGAAAACGCAGAGGTTTGTTCTATTTTTCTATACAAGAGTAGGAACGCCTGGTCCAACTTATGTTTACCTTCTAACTATATTATATATATTTAAATTATTTTATATGTTATTATATATTATTTTTATTTTCATCATATATCTAACAGATACTTACATATGTAAGAAAACAATATCCCACATCTTATTAACTTATAAAAATAATTGCTTAACAATAAAATCCTGGATTTTTTTGGCAACGAAAATCCTGGTGATTGTGTACAAAAGCTTGGTAAGATTTAAGGACCAATGTAATAATAAATCACTTATTATTTAAATATATTAATAAAAAATGCTCAACAACTTTTTATTTTTTGATAACATTGTTGCGCGCAACCCAACATTATAATTAGAATCAGCCCAACAAAGTCGTGTATTTTGAGAAAGTGCAAATGGCCTATAATTTTTTAGGAAAAAAATAAATGGACCGCATGGACGCTACAATATTTGTCCACCCAGCCCAGCAAATGCACTGTAATTCTTGAAAAAAAGATCAAATTGACTGTAAATTCTGAAAAATGGGTTGAATACGTGCCACATTTTTGGAGGCTGAAATGTGGGCCAATAGGTCGAAGCTAACGCAAGTCATTGTCAACTTAGTCAACAAATTATTCTGACATCGTTAGCCGTTGGATTTACATCCAATGACCGGCATCCATCTTCAATCTCTCATCTTCTTACTCCAGTGCCTCTGGGACCACCTGCTCCCACCTCCTCCTGCTAGCAACTCTGCTTAGCATGCTTCGCGGTGAAGCGCTACCCCACCGTTGGCCAGGCCATCCCTCCACCCCTCCACACCTCCTGTTCTTCTCCACCGACTGCCGAACCACACCGCACCAGAACCAGTTAACCCTCATACACCTCTCTGTTTGCGACACTACTCCCGCGTCTTCCCATCTCCAGCTCCTTGTTGTCCCGGGCCTCGCCGTCGTCACCACCTTGGATGCGCTCAGCGCTGAGTGGTCAACGTGGTCAACAAACGACATCCATCAGAAGTAGACTGTACGTGGAGAGGTTGACAACTGGGTCCACGGCCGCATGCAAGGAAATGCCTCCTTATTAGGCGCAAAATAATGATTCCTCCACCTGACAGCTGGGACCCACCGGAAGGGCCTCTGTATTTTGTGAAAAAAATGTTCCCCCCGCTGATAGGTCGGACCCACCAGCTATATCTTTGCATGCAAGGAAGTGGCTCCTTATTACGCACAAAAAAATGAATACCCCCTGCTAGCTGGGACCCACCATAGTGGGAGGCTAACTTGTGGGCCTACTAAGTTGACGGGCACAGAGGGATTTGTCAACTTAGTCAATATGAACGATTCTAGCTCCAGTGACCATACGATGTCCATCCAACGGCCCTAGTGCTTCTTCAACCTCTGGTCTTCTTGCTCCAGCCGCCCAAACTAGCATTGGTTGTGCCGCGTGCTCCTGCCTCCTGTGGCCGGCTGTGATGCCGTGGAGGCCTCACCGCCCCCTACTACTCCCACCGTTGGCCTGGCCATCCCTCTACTCACCCACAGCCCCTGTTATTCTGCGGCGACGGCAGCCTCACACCGCAGTCGAACCAGTGAACCCTCGTACTCCTCTCCGCGTGGGCAACCACTGCTGCATATTCCCCGGCTCCATGTCGTCCCCTTCCTAGGGCTCATCGTAATCCACCGCCCTGGTGCTCTTGGTGCGGCGTGGTCAACGTGGTCAAGGAACGACTTCCATCAAAGGAGTACTGTACATGGAGAGGCTGACAGTTGGGTCGACGGCCGCAGCAAGGAAGTGCCTCCTTATTACGCGGAAAATAATTATTCCTCCACCTAACAGTAGGGACCCACTGGACGGGCCACCGTATTTGGCGAAAAAAGATTTCCCCCCTGACTGCTGGGACCCACCAGCTACATCTTCGCACGCAAGGAAGTGCTTGACAGTCGGGACCCACCTGGTCGACGTATAAGTAGTGTTGTCATTCTGGTCTCGAACGTTTATGTACATACCGGTCCATGTAGAGGCGTGCACGTGTCGTAGTAGAGGCGCGCACGTAGCATGTACCCGTACGTACAACAGCCAGGGTGCAAGAAAGAAAATACGGCCACGTACATACATACGAGCGGGGTCTCGAGTGCCTACTCGCGCATACGTACGGCCATGGCTCGTGTACATGCCTGGGTCGGAACAGAGAAGTTGCGCCATCGTCGTGTTCATTGGGAGGCAACGAAATGCGGCCTGTTCATCAGGAGGCAACGGAACACGTGCTGTTCATCGGGAGCCAACCAGCTTGGACGGAACAGCCGATGGAAACGAGGCCTGGCGTACCACAAAACAAAGGAAACGGCCTTGTGTTCGACTAGCCACGGTCGAAACGGGATCTTTTTCATTGGGAGTGGTCTGGCGTACCGCAAAACGGAGGAAACGGACCTCCTACGGTCGAAATGGGGTCCTGTTGATCGGGAGGGGTGTGGCGTACCACAAAACGGAGGAAACGGACTTGTGTTGGAGCACTATGGTCGAAACGGGGGTCTTGTTCATCAGGAGGGGTGTGGCGTACCACAAAATGGGACTCCACAAGATACTGTTCATCTCCATTGTCGATCTCCTCCAGCCTCCACGGGCTACTGTTCATCCACCGTCGACCTCCTCGAGCGTCCACCTGCAACTGTTCATCCACAAGCTCCTGTTCATCCAGCCTCCACCGCGCGCTCCTCCACCGTCTACTGTTCAACTATCCCTCTCCACGGGATCCTATTCAACCACCCCTCCACGGGCTACTGTTCATCCAGCCCTCCACCGGCTACTGTTCAACCAGCCCTCCATGGGGTCCTGTTCATCTAGACCTCCATGGGGCCCTATTCATCCAGCCCTCTATGGGGTCCTGTTCATCCATCGGCTCGATCGATCAGGGTACTATTCATCCAGC
The DNA here is from genome assembly GCF_002162155.2 of Triticum dicoccoides. Taxonomy (NCBI): domain Eukaryota; kingdom Viridiplantae; phylum Streptophyta; class Magnoliopsida; order Poales; family Poaceae; genus Triticum; species Triticum dicoccoides. The sequence goes on along the minus strand of NC_041386.1, from coordinate 246,633,190 downwards.
GGCAACGACCTCTACTACCACGGGGTCCTGTTCATCCAATCCCCCACCGGGAACTGTTCATCCAACACTCCCCCAACAACAACGCTCACTGTTCATCCAGAGGCAACATCGATCGGCTTCAGTTAGTAGTAGTAGCGAAGGAATCACTCGGGTTCAGTCAATTGCAAGGGATCGATCGATCGCTCGGGTTCAGTAATGCATAGCCTGCAGTGCAATCGCTCTGGTTTAGTTAGGGGAATGCCTCGCTCGGGATCAGTTAGAGCACAATGCCTCGCACCCACGCGCGTACATGTACGAGAGAAACGTGCATCGCTCGGCCCCCGGCCACCCACCGTAACCGGGAACTCCCTGATATTTTCATCGCCCTCGCTTCTACCATGGTTTTTTCTGTCATGGATGGCCCAAAGAATGTCATGCAGCTGCGTCTCTGGCCCACCTAGGACGAAAAGCCCATTTTCTGTCATGATTTTTTGTCATAGAAGTAGGACCCCACCACATCTATGATGATACCAGGTTTTGTCACAATTATCGTCATAAATATGACAGAATGTTTTTTCATTCGTCCCAAAATGTCACAGATGTGTCTTTTTTTGTAGTGCTCATCGGTGATGTTTTCATCAATCACTCACAATTGTATACCAGCAATCGTTTGCTCACTACACACATGGCTTGTTAGCAGTAATCGTCTGTGTTATTATCGGTCTTCGCACATGTTTCCAATTATAGACATGTTGCCGCATATCACACACATCTTGTTAAGTTGAACCGTTTCTGTTCTGATGTCTCAGCACAAACAGTTCATCCAAGTGAACCGCATGTCTTATATCGCACACACCTTAATCTGGCTGACCATTTCTTTTGTGTTGCCTAATCACAAACAGTTCACCCGAGTGAATCGTATGATGTACATCGCACACACCTTCATTTGGCTGCCTGTTTCTTTTGTGTTGCGTAATCACAAATAGTTAATTGAGCTGAACCGTATGACCTGCATTGCACACGCAACTAAAATCTGAATCGTGTTTGATGCATCCTCCATCGCAAATGTTTTGCACCTTTTTTGACGGTTTTTACACCACCATTTGCGATTATGGCACCGCACACAGTTTCGCCGAGGGGTCTCTGATCGTAGTGTCGCGTTAGCAGCATACTACAGTAGTGTGTTGTGGCTTTTCTAATCCATTTTCTAGGGTCACAACCTAGAGTCAACACACTGCTCTGATATCATCTGCAACGACCAAACCTCGAAGGATTTAAGTCTCTATGCTTGCCATACTAGTCCCTGGATCAACTTGCTAGCACACACGGTACAGATGAACACCAAAATAACAAGTGCATCATTTATTACAACGTATAATTCAGAATTCATAAAAATAAACCAATCTGTATAGCACATAGCTAGCTTAATTCAATCAAACAACAGAAAGTAGCAGAAAATAATGATGAGTCCCATCATTGCCCACTGGCAATGCTGAGTGCAGACTGGCGACCCTAACGGTACCTTACTCTTCTTCTGAAATCCTGCAACATCAAATGCTACAGCCGTATAGGTCAATACTTTGAATGTATTGGCAAGTTACACATGAGTAATAATAAAGCAGGCCTACATGTATATGCATGGTATAACAAAGGAAAGGCTTGATGTTTTTTTTGCAGAAAGCTGATTTTATCCTCACAACTACCTAATAGTCAATTTTCATTTAATTTATTTGTTACTACAATTAAACACACAAGGTTGAATTGGCAAGTCCAACTCCAACCTACCCATTATTAAGTTTCCCACAAATTTATTAAGTGTCACATCTGTTAAGATCATCCAACAACTGCAATGGCATAGTGTCTCAAATTTGCCCATAACCGGGGGCACTGTTAATCATGATTAGTTTTTAAAACTATGCAGAGTTTAGTACGCTTTACCCACTAGACCCAACCCGAAAATTTAGAGGAAGTCTGTTAGAAACAGTCACCTAGTCCCAGAGGAGGCCCATCCCAACTATCATATCTATATCGGCTGGCACATCCGGGTAAGGTTTCTGCAATTGATCAACTAAGCCAAAGCCCATTTAGCCAGTGGTCGTACATGGAAGCTACTAGTCACTAAGTTTGTTTGATCTTTTTGAACCTGAGCGGCATTCCACTTGCATTCAGAGGGTATAAACCATGACATTCTTGAAATCACCCTAGCAATACCACTTCGGCCCAGAGGTGAATTACTTCCTTAGTTATTACCCAAGTTGTTATATATATAATCCTCACATAAGCTCAATGTATACACGAACCACCCCTATCTACAAAGCATAGAAAAACTACAACTACCATGATCTGCATTAACGGGAGATAGATCGACAATAAAGCAAAATAATATAGTATTCCTATACATGCATATATTCATAGTGTGATATATATTACATGCATAGAAAACAATAGCTAAAGGATGATCAACATGTAACTTGCCTGGGTTTTGTTTCAAAAAGTCACACTCCTGACAATAGCTCGCGTCGCACTCCGGACAATCTACACGCTTCACACAAATTAACAAATCAATCACCAAAACTCAAATAGAACCATAATGAAACCAACAGCAAGAAAACATTTTAAAAATCTAACAACAGAATCATAACAACACGTACAAATAATATACAATGCACTAGAGTCACAACGCAAAAAGAATCCCTGAAATTCGTCAAACGGTTTAAAAGTGATGGCCTCCGAAAGATTTGATTCAAATTTGAAAAGTGCAAACATGTGCAAAGTTGGTATTGCGACAAAGTACTGGTTTTTGTGAGTGCATAGGAAAAATAATCACCTAATTTGGGCATATAGGTTAAAAGATATAGCTAATGGAAGTTTAGTTGAAAATCTGATAATAAAACAAAAAGAAAACGTTGTATAGGAAGTACCGTAGCGACATTGTAGCAGGTTGCCATGTGTCAACACGCGGTTAGCTGTAAAGCTCCTGTGCGCGTGCGCTCACCAGAAAACAGAGGAAGACGATGACTGTCTCCGGCGAAGGTAAGGGAATGGGAGGATGCGGCGGCAAACGGAGGAGGAGGAGGTGGTGGTGGTGTTTAACGGCGGCGTGGCGTCCTCTGCGGGCGGTGGCGACTATGCAAACTGCGGTGGTTCTGGCGAAGTTGGGCGTCAGCGGTGGCATCATTCTGTTGCTCCGCAGGTTAGTCCAAAGCGTCAAACAAGTGCGGCGTCGAGAGGGGGTCCAAGGGGAACAAGCTACGCAGCCAGGGCGTCCTTATGGTGGTGAAAACGGGCGATGAACAACGGCGGTCGGTGCACCTCCACGGCGAGATGCGCTTTGCCCTAACCGAGGTGTGCGGCGGCGGCAAGGAGTCTGGAGGGGCTCGTAGTGACCCTTTGTGGGTTGAGCGCATGGGGAGTGTCCCGAGCAGGCAAGGGGTTGATCAGGAGCGCGGGGTGAACCGGCTCGGCCTCGGCGTGCACGCATGGTGTGTTCTAAGTCAGGCAGGGGTAGGAGAGGAACAGCACCAGGGTGGGGTCTGCGGGTCAGCGGCCCAGGCGGGAGCGGGCTACAGTGCGGCGCTTCATAAGGTAAGTGTACCGCGGGTGCGGGGATTGGTGGGCCGCTGGTGGTGGGCCGTGCCGTGCGCTGCTGTTGTTGCAGCACTGCGTTTTTTTAACAAAAGCTACAAAAATAAATAACTAAAAAAACACCAGAATAAATTCTAAAAAAATACATAGACACATACTAAAAAATACTACTAATATAAACTACAGGGAAATAATTCCACTACCAATGCAACTTTTTGAAAAATAGCTTTCATGCGATAGGCCACACAATAGTAATAAAACACTCAAATAAAATATTTTGCAGTTTGTGAAAAATACCAAACATAACAGATTAACTGAAAATATTCTATACATTATGAACATTTTTAAAATAGGGGAGAAGTCATGTTATCTCCACTCCAATAAATTGCCTTTAGTTGCATAATGAAAGGAATATTTCAGAAAAACAAATATTGATTGGAAAAATATGAGATGCATATGAATGATTTATTAACATCCTAATTTAGGAAAACTAGGATGTTACATTGAAGCATCTTGCAGCATTAGAAAAGTGCATATTAGCATATTATATAGTAGTAGTTTGTTTTAGTAACCATGCCCAGAGATCCTTTCTTGACTCCCTGCGAGAAAGCAATCCCGGAGCAATCATGTCCATTGCATGCCTCGGCATCCAGTTCTAGTTGTACCAATCGGGTTAAAACTCCGAGAATCCGTTATCATGGACACGTCTATTCGAATAGATTAAACTTCCTTGCAGGGGTGCACAAACTTACCCAACATGCTCGATCTACTCCGGCTGGACACACCATTAGGTCATGACCGGCCTCGGCTGATCATCACACCGTAGTCCTACCTAGGCTCAACAAAGAGGCTAGCACACCGGTATGAATCCTAAGCGCGTAGGGGTGTTGGGCCCATCGCCCTTTGCACTCCTGCATGTTGCGTGGATGGCCAGAATCAGTCCTGGCCACCCGGGTGCGTGATGCTCAATCGCCGACGTCTAAACAGCTTTTGGCTGATACATACGACACAGAGTGCCCGTACTTATTCTTGAATGGTGGTTAGTGTGAAAAAGGCCAATGGCCTACTCGAATCACAGTACATATCCAAACCGTTAGTGTCTTGGGAGCGCGCGGTAACGAGTAGAGACTCACGATCATGTGACCCCATCGCCCCATCTCACGAACTCATGGCAAGGGCCCGGAATGTCCATCTGTGCCACGTAGAGATGTCGCGGGTACCCTCCAGGTCAACCCAACTACACACCAACTCGAGGGTACCCTCACGATCAACCCAACTCGCAAGAGACTGTCGGGAACTCAGGTCCACCACTACCGGGGAGGTACCGCCTGTCCCTCCAGTCCTGTAGTAACGGTAACTCTTGTGGGTACCCCTCAGGGCTGACCCATCTTTAACATGGTTCTAGGGGTAAAGTCAACATAACCGTGTATCCAGAACACCAAGGGGGGATCCAAGGAATCACCCTCGATGGATTCCACTTGATGTAGCCGGCAAGGTGAACTTGGAGGACTGACCCTTGTTGGGGCAATGATAGGCCCCTTATGTTTTGGAGTTTGTTGACATAAACAGTATGGGACTTATGTGTTTGCTAGTGCACACAGAGTAACAGGTCCCTGATGTATCTGGAGTTTGATGAAGACAACAAAGATAATCTCCCTGCGAAGCAGCGAAGGTTATCACCAAAGATAAAGCTAATGAGAGTGACCCCTAGAAATTGCTGAAGTCTAAGCAATTGGTTCGGTGATTGTTCAAAGCAAGTGACTGCGCTTGAGGAAGAATGAAGATGAAGTGAAGACATAGCATTTATTTCGTTTTTCTTCTTCTTTCATTGAGTCATAGGACCAATGTACTATTAAGAGGGGTATAGCATTTCAAAGCTTTGATTCTCTAATGCTAAACCCAAACCTATGAAAGCTATGACAGAAATCTCTTTGTGCTCCGAGCAAATACCTGCCAGAAATAGACTGTGATCTTCTTCGCTGCGAGAGATTTGCCTCGGACCGAGGAGTTTGCATTACTTGTTTCTCAAGTAATGTTAGATTTGATCCAAAATCCGACCATTGTGAATGTGTTTGGCCATTGGCTGGACCTCCTATCCAAAATGTTCATTTCCCATCTGGGAAGGTTGCGGCTATAAATAGCCACCCTGCACCGGCTTTGTCCGGTGGCTGCTATGTATTATTCTAAGAAGATTGTTGAGCAACCCCTGTTGGGGAACGTAGTAATTTCAAAATTTTCCTATGCACACGCAAGATCATGGTGATGCATAGCAACGAGAGGGGAGAGTATGATCTACGTACCCTTGTAGATCGCAACGGAAGCGTTGACACAATGTAGAGGAAGTAGTCGTACGTCTTCTTCCCGATCCGACCGATCCAAGCACCGTTACTCCGGCACCTCCGAGTTCTTAGCACATGTACAGCTCGATGACGCTCCCCGGGCTCCGATCCAGCAAAGCTTCGGGGATGAGTTCCGTCAGCACAACGGGGTGGTGACGATGATGATGTTCTACCGACGCAGGGCTTCGCCTAAGCACTACAACGATATGACCGAGGTGGAATATGGTGGCAGGGGGCACCGCACACGGCTAAGGAACGATCACGAGGATCAACTTGTGTGTTATAGGGTGCCCCTTGCCTCAGTATATAAAGGAGCCAGGGAGAGGGGGCGGCCGGCCAAGGTGGGCGCGCCAAGGGGGAGTCCTACTCCCACCGGGAGTAGGACTCCTAGTTGGACAAGGAGAGAGGGGAAAGAGGTGGAAGAGAGGAAGGAAAGGGGGGGGGGCGCCCCCCTTCCCTTGTCCTATTCAGACTAGGAAGGGGAGGGGCGCGTGGGCACCCCTTGCCTCCTTCTCTCTTCTCCCTCAAGGCCCATGTAGGCCCAATAAACCCCCGGGGGGTTCCGCTAACCCCCCGGTACTCCGGAAAAATGCCGATTTCACCTGGAACGATTCCGATGTCCAAATATAGGCTTCCAATATATCAATATTTACATCTCGACCATTTCGAGACTCCTCGTCATGTCCGTGATCACATCCGGGACTCCGAACAAACTTCGGTACATCAAAAATGCATAAACTCATAATAACTGTCATCGTAACTTTAAGCGTGCGGACCCTACGGTTCGAGAACAATGTAGACATGACTGAGACACGTCTCCGGTCAATAACCAATAGCGGGACCTGGATTCCCATATTGGCTCCTACATATTCTACGAAGATCTTTATCGATCAGACCGCATAACAACATACATTGTTCCCTTTGTCATCGGTATGTTACTTGCCCGAGATTCGATCGTCGGTATCTTAATACCTAGTTCAATCTCGTTACCGGCAAGTCTCTTTACTCGTTCCGTAATACATCATCTCACAACTAACTCATTAGTTGCAATGCTTGCAAGGCTTATGTGATGTGCATTATCGAGAGGGCCCAGAGATACCTCTCCGACAATCGGAGTGACAAATCCTAATCTCGAAATACGCCAACCCAACATGTACGTTTGGAGACACCTGTAGAGCTCCTTTATAATCACCCAGTTACGTTGTGACGTTTGGTAGCACACAAAGTGTTCCTCTGGCAAACGGGAGTTGCATAATCTCATAGTCATAGGAACATGTATAAGTCATGAAGAAAGCAATAGCAAAATACTAAACGATCGGGTGCTAAGCTAATGGAATGGGTCATGTCAATCAGATCATTCAACTAATGATGTGATCCCGTTAATCAAATAACAACTCTTTTGTCTATGGTTAGGAAACATAACCATCTTTGATTAACGAGCTAGTCAAGTAGAGGCATACTAGTGACACTCTGTTTGTGTATGTATTCACACATGTATTATGGTTCCGGTTAATACAATTCTAGCATGAATAATAAACATTTATCATGATATAAGGAAATAAATAATAACTTTATTATTGCCTCTAGGGCATATTTCCTTCAGTCTCCCACTTGCACTAGAGTCAGTAATCTAGTTCACATCGCCATGTGATTTAATAGCAATAGTTCACATCACCATGTGATTAACACCCATAGTTCACATCGATATGTGATCAACACCCAAAAGGGTTTACTAGAGTCAGTAATCTAGTTCACATCGCTATGTGATTAACACCCAAAGAGTACTAAGGTGTGATCATGTTTTGCTTGTGAGATAATTTTAGACAACGGGTCTGCCACATTCAGATCCGTAAGTATTTTGCGAATTTCTATGTCAATAATGCTCTGCACGGAGCTACTCTAGCTTATTGCTCCCACTTTCAATATGTATCTAGATCGAGACTTAGAGTCATCCAGATCTGTTTCAAAACTTGCATCGACGTAACTTTTTACGATGAACCTTTTTGTCACCTCCATAATTGAGAAATATTTCCTTATTCCACTAAGGATAATTTTGACCGCTGTCCAGTGATCTACTCTTAGATCATTATTGTACTCCCTTGCTCAACACAGTGTAGGGTATACAATAGATCTGGCACACATCATGGCATACTTTACAGAACCTATGGCTGAGGCATAGGGAATGACTTTCATTCTCTTTCTATCTTCTGCCGTGGTCGGGCTTTGAGTCTTTACTCAATTTCATACCTTGTAACACAGCCAAGAACTCTTTCTTTGACTGTTCCATTTTGAACTACTTCAAAATATTGTCAAGGTATGTACTCATTGAAAAAACTTATCAAGCGTCTTGATCTATCTCTATAGATTTTGATGCTTAATATGTAAGCAGCTTCACCGAGGTCTTTCTTTGAAAAACTTCTTAAAAAACACTCTGTTATGCTTTGCAGATTAATTCTACATTATTTCCGTTCAACAACATGTCATACATATATACTTATCAGAAATGCTGTAGTGCTCCCACTCACTTTCTTGTAAATATGTATTTCATCGCAAGTCTGTATAAAACTATATTCTTTGATCAACTTCTCAAAGCGTATATTCCAACTCCGAGATGCTTGCACCAGTCCATAGATGGATCGCTGGAGCTTGCATATTTTGTTAGCACCTTTAGGATTGACAAAACCTTCTGGTTGTATCATATACAAATCTTCTTTAATAAATCTATTAAGGAATGCAGTTTTGTTTATCCATTTGCCAGATTTCATAGAATGCGGCAATTGCTAACATGATTCGGACAGACTTAAGCATAGATACGAGTGAGAAACTCTCATCATAGTCAACACCTTGAACTTGTCGAAAACCTTTTGCGACAATTCTAGCTTTGTAGATAGTAACACTACTATCAGCGTCCGTCTTCCTCTTGAAAATCCATTTTATTTTCTATGGCTTGCCGATCATCTGGCAAGTCAACCAAAGTCCATACTTTGTTCTTATACATGGATCTCATCTCAGATTTCATGGCCTCAAACCATTTCGCGGAATCTGGGCTCATCATCGCTTCCTCATAGTTCGCAAGTTCGTCATGGTCTAGTAACATGACTTCCAGAACAGGATTACCGTACCACTCTGGTGCGGATCTTACTCTGGTTTACCTACGAGATTCGGTAGTAACTTGATCTGAAGTTACATGATCATCATCATTATCTTCCTCACTAATTGGTGTAGTAGTCACAAGAACAGATTTCTGTGATGAACTACTTTCCAATAAGGGAGAAGGTACAATTACCTTATCAAGTTTTCTACTTTCCTCCCACTCACTTCTTTCGAGAGAAACTCCTTCTCTAGAAAGTCTTGCCTTCGGATCTGTGATAGAAGGTGTATCCAATAGTTTCCTTTGGATATCCTATGAAGATACATTTCTCCGATTTGGGTTTGAGCTTATCAGGTTGAAACTTTTTCACATAAGCATTGCAACCTCAAACTTTAAGAAACAACAACTTAGGTTTCTTGCCAAACCATAGTTCATACGGTGTCGTCTCAACGGATTTAGATGGTGCCCTATTTAACGTGAATGCAGCTGTCTCTAATGCATAACCCCAAAACGAGATTGGTAGATCGGTAAGAGACATCATAGATCGCACCGTATCTAATAAAGTACGGTTATGACGTTCGGACACACCATTACATTGTGGTGTTCCAGGTGGTATGAGTAGTGAAACTATTTCACATTGTTTTAAACTGAAGGCCAAACTCGTAACTCAAATACTCTTCTCTATGATCAGATCGTAGAAACTTTATTTTCTTGTTACGATGATTTTTCACTTCACTCTGAAATTCTTTGAACTTTTCAAATGTTTCAGACTTATGTTTCATCAAGTAGATATACTCATATCTGCTCAAATCATCTGTGAAGATCAGAAAATAATGATACTTGTCGCGAGCCTCAATATTTATCGGACCGCACACATCAGTATGTATTATTTCCAATAAGTCAGTTGCTCGCTCCGGAGAATGGAGTCTTAGTCATCTTGCCCCTGAGGCATGGTTCACAAGCATCAAGTGATTCATAATCAAGTGATTCCAAAAGCCCATCAGCATGGAGTTTCTTCATGCGCTTTACACCAATATGACCTAAACGGCAGTGCTACAAATAAGTTGCACTATCATTATTAACTTTGCATCTTTTGGTTTCAATATTATGATTATATGTATCACTATGATCGAGATCCAACGAACTATTTTCATTGGGTGTGTAACCATATAAGGTTTTATTCATGTAAACAGAACAACAATTTATTCTCTTAGTTAAATGAATAACCGTATTACAATAAACATGATCAAATCATATTCATGCTTAACGCAAACACCAAATAACACTTATTCAGGTTCAACACTAATCCCGAAAGTATAGGGAGTGTGCGATGATGATCATATCAATCTTGGAACCACTTCCAACACACATCGTCACTTCACCCTTAACTAGTTTCTGTTTATTCTGCAACTCCCGTTTCGAGTTACTAATCTTAGCAACTGAACTAGTATCAAATACTGAGGGGTTGCTATAAACACTAGTAAAGTACACATCAATAACATGTATATCAAATATACTTATGTTCACTTTGCCATCCTTCTTATCTGCCAATCACTTGGGGTAGTTCTGCTTCCAGTGACCAGTCCCTTTGTAGTAGAAACACTTAGTCTCAGGCTTAGGATCAGACTTGGGCTTCTTCACTTGAGCAGCAACTTGCTTGCCGTTCTTCTTGAAGTTCCCCTTCTTCCCTTTGCCCTTTTCTTGAAACTAGTGGTCTTGTCAACCATCAACACTTGATGTTTTTTCTTGATTTCTACCTTCGTCAATTTCCGCATTACGAAGAGCTTGGGAATCGTTTCCGTTATCCCTTGCATATCATAGTTCATCACAAAGTTCTACTAACTTGGTGATGGTGACTAGAGAATTCTGTCAATCACTATCTTATCTGGAAGATTAACTCCCACTTGATTCAAGCGATTGTTGTACTCAGACAATCTGGGCACATGCTCACTAGTTGAGCAATTCTCCTCCATCTTTTAGCTATAGAACTTGTTGGAGACTTTCATATCTCTCAACTCCGGTATTTGCTTGAAATATTAACTTCAACTCCTGGAACATCTCATATGCTCCATGATGTTCAAAACGTCTTTGAAGTCCCGATTCTAAGCCATTAAGCATGGTGCACTAAACTATCAAGTAGTCATCATATTGAGCTAGCCAAACGTTCATAACGTCACCATCTGCTCCTGCAATAGGTCCTTCACCTAGCGGTGCATCAAGGACATAATTCTTTTGTGCAGCAATGAGGATAAACCTCAGATCACGGATCCAATCCGCATCATTACTACTAACATCTTTCAACACAATTTTCTCTAGGAACATATCAAAATAAACATATGAAAGCAACAACGTGAGCTATTGATCTACAACATAATTTGCAAAATACTACCAGGACTAAGTTCATGATAAATTTAAGTTCAATTAATCAAATTACTTAAAGAACTCCCACCTAGAAAGACATCCATCTAATCCTCTAAGTGATCACGTGATCCAAATCAACTAAACCATAACCGATCATCACGTGAAATGGAGTAGTTTTCAATGGTGAACATCGTTATGTTGATCATATCTACTATATGATTCACGCTCGACCTTTCAGTCTCCGTGTTCCGAGGCCATATCTGCATATGCTAGGCTCGTCAAGTTTAACCCGAGTATTCTGCGTGTGCAAAACTGGGTTGCACCCGTTGTAGATGGACATAGAGCTTATCACACCCGATCATCACATGGTGTCTGGGCACGACGAACTTTGTCAACGGTGCATACTCAGGGAGAACACTTCTTGATAATTAGTGAGATATTATCTTATAATGCTACCGTCATTCTAAGCAAAAGTAAGATGTATAAAAGATAAACATCATATGCAATCAAAATATGTGACATGATATGGCCATCATCATCTTGCTTCTTTGATCTCCATCTCCAAAGTACTGTCATGATCTATATCGTCACCGGCATGACACCATGATCTCCATCATCTTGATCTATATCAATGTGTCGTCACGTGGTCGTCTCGCCAACAATTCCTCTTGCAACTATTTCTATCGCATAGCGATAAAGTAAAGCAAGTATTTGGCGCTTGCATCTTATGCAATAAAGAGACAACCATAAGGCTTTTGCCAGTTGCCCATAACTTTAACAAAACATGATCACCTCATACAACAACTTATATCTCATGACGTTTTGACCATATCACATCACAACATGCCCTGCAAAAACAAGTTAGACGTCCTCTACTTTGTTGTTGCAAGTTTTACGTGGCTGCTATGGGCTTAGCAAGAACCGTTCTTACCTACGCATCAAAAACCACAACGATAGTTTTTCAAGTTGGTGCTGTTTTAACCTTCGCAAGGACTGGGCGTAGCCACACTCGGTTCAACTAAAGTTGGAGAAACTGTCACCCGCAAGCCACCTATGTGCAAAGCACGTCGGGAGAACAGGTCTCGCGTAAGCGTACGCGTAATGTCGGTCCGGGCCGCTTCATCCAACAATACCGCCGAACCAAAGTATGACATGCTGGTAAGCAGTATGACTTATATCGCCCACAACTCACTTGTGTTCTACTCGTGCATATAACATCAACAAATAAAACCTAGGCTCGGATGCCACTATTGGGGAACGTAGTAATTTCAAAATTTTCCTACGCACACGCAAGATCATGGTGATGCATAGAACGAGAGGGGAGAGTATGATCTACGTACCCTTGTAGATCGCAACGGAAGCGTTGACACAACATAGTGGAAGTAGTCGTACGTCTTCTTCCCGATCCGACCGATCCAAGCACGTTACTCCGGCACCTCCGAGTTCTTAGCACATATACAGCTCGATGACGCTGCCCGGGCTCCGATCCAGCAAAGCTTCGGGGATGAGTTCCGTCAGCACAACGGCGTGGTGACGATGATGATGTTCTACCGATGCAGGGCTTCGCCTAAGCACTACAATGATATGACCGAGGTGGAATATGGTGGTAGGGGGCACCGCACACGGCTAAGGAACGATCAGGAGGATCAACTTGTGTGTTCTAGGGTGCCCCTTGCCTCAGTATATAAAGGAGCCAGGGAGAGGGGGCGGCCGGCCAAGGTGGGCGCGCCAAGGGGGAGTCCTACTCCCACCGGGAGTAGGACTCCTAGTTGGACAAGGAGAGAAGGGAAAGAGGTGGAAGAGAGGAAGGAAAGGGGGGGCGCCGCCCCCCTTCCCTTGTCCTATTCAGACTAGGAAGGGGAGGGGCGCGCGGCCACCTCTTGCCTCCTTCTCTCTTCTCCCTCAAGGCCCATGTAGGCCCAATAAACCCCCGGGGGGGTTCCGGTAACCCCCCGGTACTCCGGAAAAATGCTGATTTCACACGGAACGATTCCGATGTCCAAATATAGGCTTCCAATATATCAATCTTTACGTCTCGACCATTTCGAGACTCCACGTCATGTCCGTGATCACATCCGGGACTTCGAACAAACTTCGGTACATCAAAAATGCATAAACTCATAATAACTGTCATCGTAACTTTAAGCGTGCGGACCCTACGGTTCGAGAACAATGTAGACATGACCGAGACACGTCTCCGGTCAATAACCAATAGCGGGACCTGGATGCCCATATTGGCTCCTACATATTCTACGAAGATCTTTATCGGTCAGACCGCATAACAACATACATTGTTCCCTTTGTCATCGGTATGTTACTTGCCCGAGATTCGATCGTTGGTATCTTAATACCTAGTTCAATCTCGTTACTGGCAAGTCTCTTTACTCGTTCCGTAATACATCATCTCACAACTAACTCATTAGTTGCAATGCTTGCAAGGCTTATGTGATGTGCATTACCGAGAGGGCCCAGAGATACCTCTCCGACAATCGGAGTGACAAATCCTAATCTTGAAATACGCCAACCCAACATGTACCTTTGGAGACACCTCTAGAGCTCCTTTATAATCACCCAGTTACGTTGTGACGTTTGGTAGGACACAAAGTGTTCCTCTGGCAAACGGGAGTTGCATAATCTCATAGTCATAGGAACATGTATAAGTCATGAAGAAGGCAATAGCAAAATACTAAACGATCGGGTGCTAAGCTAATGGAATGGGTCATGTCAATCAGATCATTCAACTAATGATGTGATCCCGTTAATCAAATAACAACTCTTTTGTCTATGGTTAGGAAACATAACCATCTTTGATTAACGAGCTAGTCAAGTAGAGGCATACTAGTGACACTCTGTTTGTCTATGTATTCACACATGTATTATGTTTCCGGTTAATACAATTCTAGCATGAATAATAAACATTTATCATGATATAAGGAAATAAATAATAACTTTATTATTGCCTCTAGGGCATATTTCCTTCAACCCCCTCTCTGAGCGGTTTGAGTTTGAAATCCACGGAGAGAAAAACCTAGAGCCGAAGAATTAGATAGTGGTTCAGCATCAGTAGAATCTAAGTTTAGTACGCTCGGCCTATTACTCTTGAGAACTGCAAACTCTCTAGACAGTTAGTTGTGAAGTTCTTCACAGACCAAGAGTAATTGTGGTTCTCGAAGAAGTCTGTGAGGGTTTAGAGATCGCCTTCAAGTATCTACCACGTGTGATCAACATCAGTTGACGAATCGATTGTCGAGGAGAATAGGGTGAAGAGAGTTTATCTTCCGTGTTAAGTCACAGCCCCTTAACCAGACGTAGTCCTTGTGCAGAAGGACGAACTGGCCGAACAAATACCTTGTCGCCATCGAGAACTTTCAGTCATCTCTGTTACTCAAGTTTTCTTTTGATGCATTCCATTCGTGTAATTTACTTTGATGCTTGTTCTAGTTTTCTTTCAGTTCTGTGTTGTACTTCATCTTAGCTTGTTTATCACTTTTTCCGCTGCTAGGTTCTAAGAGATTTATGTTTTTGGAAGAAAATTTAAAAATCCCGTTCACCCCCTCTGGTAGACATACTTCATTCTTATAATTGGTATCAGAGCAAGTTACTCCTTGACTCTGCTCATTTTAGTCCAACGACTTTGCAGTTTAAGTATGTCTTAAGTGAACTACAAGTCACATGTCAAGATTAGCATATTTCATGGGATGGACCATCCCTTCTGGAAGGAGAAGATGAAGATTCGTCTTCAAGCAATCGATGATGATATGTGGAACGTGGTGCACATTAGATTCACTGTTATTATTCCTCAAGGTCCTACCGATGAAGAAAAGAAGCTCATTCAACAGGATGCTCAAGCGAAACATGAAATTGCTGGTCATCTCTCTCGAGCTCAATTCCTTCAGTATCGCGAGTGTGAGACTGTAAAGGAGTTGTGGGATGTCCTCGAAAAGATCAATGAAGGAGTCTCAACTCATAAAGAAGCTCCAATTGATACTCTATGAGCAAAGTTCAATTTCTTCAAGAGTATTGGAAATGAAAGATGTCAACAAACCTTCGATCTCCTTAGTGACATAGAAAATGAACTTCAAAGACTCAGTGCCAAAGATATCACTGACCATTAGGTTGTGAAGAAACTGCTTCGATCCCTTGACACCTCATTTGACACGGTTGTTTTGATGATTCGAGAGCGTCCTGATTTCAAAAGCCTCAACTCTGCTGATGCTATGGAAAGGCTAAACACGCACGAGGAACTGGAAGAAGAGAAAATAGAACTATACGGATCAACTCAACGCAAAAATCATGCTCTCAAGGCTAGGGCTGATTCCTCCTCCGATGGAAATGTCGAAGAAGACTCTGATGATCCAGAACGACTCAGCAAATATCTCTCACAAATTACAAAGTGAATCCAATGTCTCCACAAGAAGAGCCAGTTCTAGAAAACAAGTTCAAGCAACTCTGGCGGTTCAAAATCCTCAAAACCCGCCGGAGAATACACCTGTTTCAAGTGCGAAAAGACTGGACACTTCATTTTAGACTTCCCTCTTTGGGAAGCTGAAATCCGTGCCACTAGGAGATATGATTCAAGCAACCATCAAAGAAAAGGCAAGAGCAAGAACTACGACTCCGTTGATGAGAAGAAAACAAATAAGTTCTTCAAGAAGAAGGACATTTCCACCTTAAAATCATCATCGTGATCTTCCTCAAAGAATCCTTCCAAGTCCTCCTCCAACCGCAAGAATACTTCTTGCAAGGCCAAGGATTACATCGGTAAGGAACTAGATTCTAAAGAAGAAGAACAGTCAGGTTCTGAAGAAGCAGAAGAAGAAGAATCTGATGAAGATTCCGACTCCGGCATGGCTGGCATATACTCATACGCGTCGGTGCTATACAAACGGTTTTAATCCCTTTTTGCGATGGCATTTGGAACCATCGCCAAGTGAGTGTGGGCGATAGGGGATCCTTCCCAAATGACCCAGAAACCGTCGGGGATAGGGGGCCAAGATGAATATACAGTACTCCTACTCTTTTGTGCTTGCATTTCCATCACAGTCGGTATTCGGAGGTGCTATGTTTACGATGCGCGGCCCATCACAAACGGTTCACTATTATAGAACATGTATGATAAGCACACAATCACACACATTCACTTTTCCCAAACCGTATGCGATAACTAATTAAGAAGATTAGCTAATCATCGTACAAGTGTCGGATAGCATTACGAAATGTCGGACCATCGTAACATCGTCGTACATGACAACTATCGCACACACTATTCTGTGGTGCAACGTTTACGGTGCATACTTCATCAGAAACATTTCATGGTTGCGTATCATGTATGATAAGGCAACTATCACAAATGTTTAGTTTGCCCACACCGTTTGTGATATTGTCTGACATCGCACATGCTTTGTAAACGGCAACTATGTGCATGCTTGCACACGTTTCCTCTCTGTGAATCGTGTCGGATTATGGTGTATATTGCAAACATTTGTGTTTTCCCAACCATGTGTGCCATAACGACCTGGAGAGCATAATTTTACCTTAATTTAATTGCTACTATTTCAAATTATACTGGATTTGAATTTGAATGTATGCTATAGCTTTATTCATATCCATCAGGTTCAAACAACCAATGCATTATTCGATTCATAGGTACATATGTTCAAGAATTACATAAGAACCAAATAAAGAATGATGAACCACAGTTGTATAGTTGTACTATTAAAGACGGTAAAGAAAGAGGTGAAATATATTCTGGTTGCTAAACAAGGTGAAGCGGAATGCCCATATTGTGCCCTCCTCCATGCAGAAGGCACACACGACTCTAGTCCAACGCCTTGTGATGACTGACTTCATGAAAACATCTAGATAATCATCGTGTTCTGGTAGAAATACTTTAACCTTTGCATTCCAACCAATCATGTAGTTTGAGAAGTAATCTTGAGTAAACTTCTTGGCAACCACTGCAAAGGAAAATGATTCAGACATTGTCATCTAACACAACTCATTATGGGCAGTAAAAAGAAGGTTGCAGAGTTCTTACTGACCATCCTGCAGTTGGCCGTTGTCTTGGATAAAGTGTCAACAAATAGTTTAGTTGCCATCTTTTGACCCACTTTACTAACAATCTTTATCAGCTTCCTCACTTGATGCTGGTTCATCGATATCTCATTGCCCCATACGCAGAAAGGGTCGAAGAGCGGATCTTTACCAATGACATATGTACCTAAAAGCACCAAGTTAATATTAGAAGCTAAACAACAATTGCACAATGATGTAGTACAACACTCTTTTATAATATCTTATAACATCCAATATACTCACATATTAGATGAATTAACATCTTATATTATGGGTCGGAAGGAGTTTATTGCATTCTTACAAATTATCGGTTGATTAACTATTGATGTATCCATTGGTTAGAGTTAGTTTGAGCTAGTTCAGGCTCAAATAGACCTAAAGTATGCCCAAACATGAGGACTAGTTTGAGCTAGTTGCATCTAAACCACCCAAAAAAACTATCCAACCCAAGAGGTGCTAATTGGAGCTAGTTCACCTAGTGCATTTATTGTCAATCTAACCCTGTCATCCAAACACCTCTTTGGATGGAGTATTGGAGTTAGTTTAGGGTTAGTCATGGGCTAGAAACTAACTCTAACCGCTAGCTAAGTTGAGTATCCAAATAGGGTTGTGTTGTTGTTGTTGCTGCTGCTCTTCTATGTATATCTAGACATCATCAGAACATTAAGGTAACACTCTTCCTTGTTGCTATGTACCCTAGGATTGCAAATTTAGACATTAAGTACAGTGCATGTTGCTATGCAGCCTCAGATATATCACATATGGCCCTAGTTAACCTACCGATAAATGGGTTACAGATATATTCAGTTAAAAGTTCGAGTCACCGAGTAGTCCCTTATCAGCCCCCGGCCTATATGGTTCCAGCTACCGATATCCCGAACAGTGAGTATATATAAGCCATGGGATGAAACTAACCTCCATGGAAAACAGCAGTCATTCCCAAAATTCTCCTGTGTAGGTACATCGAGACGCATGTTAAGCACAACAGGCTAAACATCAACCAAAATTATCCATGGAACACAAAATAGTCTCCAAAAGATAGCTTCAATGTGCAGGTTTAAGCACGCTAGTAAAGCAAAACAAGTGGAAAGGTGTGTTAACTACAACAGGCCTAACATTTAACAACAAGCAAACATAGTCATTCAAACTGGTATTGTGTTGGTCTAAGTGCACTGGTTATTGTTAAATAAAAATGGAAGGGCGTGTTAACTACAAGATGCAGCAACCAAATGTAGTCATTCATAGTGGTATTGTTGAAACTGGTACTAATGAAATTGAACTACACAGTTCATACTTGCACATATAGAACATCATGTTGTGAATAACTGGAATAAACAAGGCATACTAAGAACAACGAAAGATAGCATTTGAAACTGGACATATACTAACTACAAACAACCGAATAATCAAAAAACTTTAAAAGAGGGATATGCTAGCTATAACAGGCTTAACATCAAGAAAATATATGCATTCCTATCGGTATGTTTAAAATTGGATTGATGAAATGTACTACACAGTAAATAATTGCACATATAGAGCATCACATTGTGAACAACTAAAATAAACAAGGCATACTGCAAACAACCAAATATAGCAATTAAAACTTGACATATTCTCACTACACTACAAAAGGACTCGACAAAAAATCATGGGTTTCTCCTGTGAAGAGGCACCGCAAAACAAATCATGGGTTTCCTCACTTGTCACAGATGGGCTCGTTCCCGTGGGAAGAGCACGGACCTTGGATGTGCTCCATGTTGTCGCAGATGGGCTCCTTCCCCTTGGAAGAGCACGGTTGTTGGGTGCCCTCCCTGATGTCGCAGATGGCCTCTTTCCCCTTGGAAGAGCAGATGGGCACTTTCCCCTAGGAAGAGTCGGAGAGGGTGCCCTCCTCGTGGTCGCCGTCGATGAGGTCTGACTTGGAAGCTGTGGATCCCAAGCCAGCGTCGCAGAATGTGTCCTTCAAAAATGACAAAAGGGGCTTGATGGTGATGTAGGATGGCAAATTGTTGACAGCAAGCGATAGGAGATCAGCGACAGGGCCATGGATGAGATCGACGGCGATTGAACCCGAGGGGTTGGGGTGGCCACTTAACATGTGACATAGCCCGCCTCAGGCCATCGCTGTCGATGATCGCGATGTCGTAGCCAACTCCGTGACATACTCGCATACTCTAGCCCGCTGATTGAGTGTCTGCCGCCAGTAATGGTCGTCAGCTTCCTCAACGATGTCAGGCGAAGAGAGCGTGATACACCTCTTTTAGGCCAGTTGTTCCTCGAGCTCCATGGGAAGCATAGCTGGGCTTAGGTTGCGACGCTCTGGAGTGGGGGATCGGCATGGGGATGGGGATCTGTGGAAAGGCGGGCATTTGGTAGGTGTCATCTAAGAAACTCACGACGGCCTAGTTATGGAGATCGGTGGGTAAGCTGCACGGGCAAACCAGCAGATGTTGACAATGGAGGCCTTGCAGCGGCGGTGGCGGCGGGGACCTTGCTAGGGTTTCGAGCAAGGGAGGGGGTGTGTGTGTGCACGCGCCCGAGGAGGTTTTGGTGTGTGTGTGTGCGGAGGGGGGTGTTTGAGGAAATGACGCAGGTACTGGAAATTTTACTACGCGGGAGTGAAATGCCGGGGCTATTGAAATATTTGATGATGGTATATCGCACACGGTCCGGAGATAACAACCGTGTGCTATGAAACAAAAACCCCTCGAGGCAAGCAGATATTTTCGAGGGATGTGTCAGGACCCCGATCCTAAGTCACGCCGATCTAGCATGTAACACATCATATCACCTTGTGGCCTCACGCACGATATCCCCATGGGTGCCACATTACCTGGCCCAGGACCGTTTGCGCCTTTTGGATCACATATATGATAGTGTCCCTAGCATCCATATGACAGAGAACCCAGGCCGACATGACTAGTCGCAAACCCAAAGTGGCACTAACTTACAGGGACAGGCATACCTGACCCAGCAACGATCGTGTCGATCATCAACGCATGAACCCAAGTTGTAGTAAGCTACAAGGACTTAAAGGAACAACGCGTGACATTTCCCCGAAGGGGCAAACACAGGAACGAATAAGCACACATGCCAGCCAGCCTAAGTGTTCCGGAATAATAGCAAGCTACCATGGCTCAGTGGAAGCACTAGGAGACATTTCCCCATAAGAGAGGCTACCAAGAATAAACAACTAAGTTGTCGGATCCCACACATACCAAGCATTTCAAAATCATACACACAATATGCTCGATATGTGCAAATACAACATGGCATCACAACAAAACTCTATGACTCAAAAGTATTTACTCAGAAGGCTCCGAAGAGTCATACATAGTAAGAATTACAATCATGGGTCACATGACCCAACATACAGAGCATACAGGCAACGGAAGCATAAACATGTCTGAGTACAGGCTACTACAAATGAAAAGGGCTGAGAAGCCTGACTATCTACAAGACCCTCCCAAGGGTACAAGATCATAGCTGAGGTAACAAGCTAAACATCAAAGTCCACATGGAACTACTAGTGAGTCTGAATTCTACCTGCAAAAACATAAATTAAGCAAACGTGAGTACAAATGTACCCAGCAAGACTTACATCGGAACTTGCTACATATGCATCAGTATCAACAAAGGGGTGGTGGAGTTTAACTGCAGCAAGCCAGCTTTGACTCAGTGGCTATCCTATACTATGACTACTAGTAACGCTTTTGATGTGGCGCACACGAGTCCACATATTCACCATATCAATACACATGGATCCGCTCCCGTCTCCCTACGAGAAGGCCATCCATAACACTCACGCTTATCTTGCGCATTTTAGAGTATCCACTTTCACTTATCTATGAACAATGTAAGCAACCGAGTAGTCCATTATCGCGGACGCGGCTATTTGAATAGATCGTGTTAACCCTGCAGGGGTGTACTTCTTCACACACGCTCTCACCACTTATCGTCGTTTACACAACATGTACTCGGCAACCTTCAAGCGGAAGCCTAGTGAGGGTGTCGGCCACGACCTCACTAACCACACAAGTCTCTAGTCCAGGTTTATCGCCTATTCAGGTTCCATCCGCTAGGAGATCCGGCTGGGGTTTCACTCACGGCCCCAAACGATGAGATCAGGGTTCCCGAGGCACCACACGGGCATCTCGATACACAGTTCCTCGTTTCTCTACCGCATCATAGCCCACCCCTAGGGTCAGTGCTATGCACGCCCCCCCAACACATATCCTACAAACACCAGAAACTAGTTGCAACTCATGGACAGAGATCAAGGCGATTAATAAGTTGAGAGGGGCACTTAAGCATTCAATGTGTGGTAGTAACTGTCTTGGATCACAAACACAGAACTTAGTTCCGTAGGACGGCTGCAATGAGACAACCCACCAGGTACTCCTACATGGCCTCTCATCGCTACCTTTACCAAATCGTTTTCACACACTTAGCTCTCAACAGTAGGACATGATGATCACATTCCAATTCATCCTCGATGAATCAAACCTGATACAACTCTAAGCAATAGTTGGCATAACAAGCAAGCATGAATGAGTAGGCAAATCATGGCTCAAACAACTCCTACTCATGCTAGTGGGTTTCAACTATTTACTGTGGCAAAGATAGTCATGCAGAGGCAAGGAGTTCAACTACCGCAGCATGTAATAGTTGAATCATTGTTGTCCTAATGCAGTAAAAGAGAATAGGAGCGAGAGAGTGGGATTGTATCGAAATTCCCAAAGGGGGTTTGCTTGCATGGCACTTCTGAAGATAGTATAGCTCTTCATCGGTGTCATCAAACTCATCGTCGGAACTACGTCCACTGAAATGGGACAAATACCGGCAAACAGAGAAATAACACAATCAATGCAATGCAACAATATGATGCATGATCATGACATGGCAATATTATGTTCATTGAGCTAATGCCACTAGCAACACAATTAAATGCAGTTGGTTTGAACCAAAGGTTCAAATTCAACTCCATATGTGATTATTCAATTGTCATTTATTTGATTTGTCCAATTCAGCAGCTATAAGTTGTTCCAACATGCATGAAAGTGCCATAAACAGATTTTTTTCATTCCGAGCTGTAGATTATTTTCTATGATTTTTTGAAGTTTAAATCATTTTCTGGATTTTTTGGTTATTTAGGATTTAAAAAATCCAGTAAATGATTTACTGCGTTGGCATGACATCATGCTGACGTCGGCGGTCAACGGAGCGGCCCAGGTCAAACTGACCAGTGGGTCCCCCGTGTCACTCCCTCCTCTAACTAAGAGTGTTAATTAGCACTAATTTAACCCTAAGCCTAAACTAATCAGGTCCTAGCCCACATGTCAGTTGGTCAGGGGGAGTCCAACCCCTGGTCAGTGGGGTCAAACCCATCGGCGGTTAGTCACCGGCGAGGTCCGCGGCGTTCGAACGCATAGGAAACACCCTATGGTGCCCCATTTGACATGCGGCTGGGCTCTCTGGAGAGCTGATGCTTCAGCGCATCCAACGGTGGGCTTGGCCAAAGTTGAGGTGGCCAAAGTCAATGGCAGCAAGCACGAACGCGGCGGTCGACATTCGGGTGTTCATGGGATCTGCGTTCTGGTGCGCAAACAAGCGCAACAGGGCGCTAGTGAGGCTCTACGCGCGGCGTTGAGCATGTTGGATGCATGCCCGAGACCAAATGGTCACCGGAGCATGATCGGCGATGAGCGCAGGCAGCGGCGCGTTCGGTCACAGGCGAGACGGCGGCTATGGCATGCAAATGAGACGGAGGAGAGGGGGTTCTGGTGAGGAGCTCGCTGTAGTTGCAGCGGTGGCCTCGGCGAGCTCAGGGAGGGGCTGGTGAGGACGTGTGGTCGTCGGCAATCTCGGTCGGCCGTGGTTGAAGAATATAATGGGAAGAGTGCTCGGGGGCATCCGAAGGCACGTGGGGCATCGGGGAGGCGTAGGCGACGCTGGCAGAGCTCTAGGACGCGGTGGTGAGGCGAGGCGGTGACGCTAGCCATGGCGGTAGCGAGCGGCGGCGACGAGCGCACTCCGTGCACTGCGGGGAGAGAGCAGAGGAGGGGAGACGAGGAGTGGATAGGCCAGAGGGATCGAAGGGGTTGCGTGTCGTCTCCAGCCAGCCTCCAGCGTCGGCGAAAGCGGGAGGTGGCTTGGGTGCGTGCTGGCGCACGGTGACCATGTGCGCGGCGTTCTTCTGGCGCTGAGTGGCACTTTGGGCCAGTGGGTGGCACAGTGTTGTGCCGCCCAGGTTAGTCCCTCTCTCTCTCTCTCAGTCTTTCCTAACTCTTTCTGTTTTTCTATTTTTTAGGTTTGTTTTGATTTATTTCAAAATACCAAATCAGTTTTATAAATCCTGCAAATAATTGTGGGCACTATTTTAATTATTTCCAACAGCCCACATTTAGTTTCAGAAATGTTTGAGCAATTAACATGATTATAGCAATTAAATTCCCAAATTCAAATACATAATGATTTAATTAGAAAATTGAGAGTGGCCTAGAGAAATGTGCAACATTTTTGGCAGAGGTTCTGGACCAATTAAAAAATGATGAATTTTTTAGAAAGGCATTTTGGGTTCATTGAAACGAATTCAAATTGAGCCTAGTTGAATTCTATTTGGTGCTAGGGTTTGAACATCCCCATTTCAAGTTTAACAAGATTTAAACATGATGCATGAATGCAATGCCACTAATTACAAGCATTATTCTAGGGCTGCGACAACTCACCCCCAGTAAACAAGAATCTCGTCCTGAGATTCAAGGCGTGAGGTAAGAAGACAGAGGGAACACAAAGCCAACACAAACTTCACGATCCATATTGCACTTCATAAGAACGTCGATTCCTTGCACCATGTTGATCTTGACATCTATGCCTTCGAGATCTTTGTCCAACACGATGACAAAAGAAAGGAAAACTCTTCAAGAATCATTCTTCACGAAGATCGAGCAACTCTGGATCAACTCATGGATTGAGAGGTATAAACATCTCTCGAGCTGGGACACAAAACACACATCAGGGGCAATGGAAAGAATTAGATGACAAGGGTTTAATTTGATAAGCAACAATTCCACCCTTAAGGAAGATGGTGCATAGGTTTCAAAGTAGCGAGGAGATAAATTGCCCTTCGTACCGAACGGGGAACCTAAGGGGAGGTGACTCATTGAATTATTCCCTTAAGTGGCAAAAAGAATTACTATTGGTACATGGATCATTGAATCTCTTCATTCCAGGCTAAGGCAATTCACAAACGATCGTTTGAAAGAATTCAAAAGAATGGCATACTCAGTTTGAAATGAAAGCTATGGTAATAGAACAATCGGCAAATGGAAGGCACATTCCAATTAATACCAAGGATATAGCCTAGTGCCTGGCGTGCTCTCAAGAACTCGAGCATTTCCATAATCTTCATGGTTTTACTAACATCTGTGCCAAGATCTCGGTAACACTTCATACCACATGATGAATAATGATGGAAGATGCAAATGCAAAGGAAGACGACACTTTCCTAGATTTCACCTTAGCAAGGCCAAGGGAACAATATATGGATGATCGACCAAGAGACATTTAGAACTCTACTTCTAATGTTCTCCTTGATGTTCTAGCTATCACTGTCATGCTTAATAGCATGAATATCGCCATCAAGTAAAGGTCATACTTCGAGAGCATAAAAATCCATAAGGAACAACTTTTGGAATAAATCATACCAAATACTCATAGAGAACATGGTCGAATTACTCATCCAAGATACTGCAATAATAGATCTTCTGTCTAGGTGTGTTGGCCAGAACATCAACCTCGTCGCGACCTACATCATAGATCCTGGAAATGTTCCAACCATCATATCTGCCTGAGATTCAGATCTGGTTGGTAACAGGATTTTTCAGACACATGTCCAGAAAAGAAAGTTTGCAACACAAATCGACAAGAAAATGTTGCGAGATTCTCGGGAGATGAACAACAATAGCAAGCTCCAAAACATGAGTTGTTTCTGCTACACACATGTGAACACGCTGTCCCAAACAAGCATGATCGCATGGTAGTCTTACAAGAAACACTACCGAGTTTTGGGAACCATCATTGCGGAGAGTGAAATCCTTGCATAAGTCATATGATTAGCTCTTATGAAGGAACTTCTTCTCTATGAACAAATCAATCACTGGCTTGGTGTGCTAGGGATACATATAGAATGAAGGTTGCGAGCCTATCAGACCATAGAATACTTCGCACATGCATGACTGACTTGGGATGATTCCAATGAAGCAAGACAACTTTCTCGAATTCACGCAGCAACTTGCATCAAATGCACATTAACTTAGAGGAAGTCACTTCTTTCATCCAAACATATACTTCATGAGCTAGCACAAAGAAAATGCTTTCAAAAAGTTTCCAATACTAGCTTATATGTTCATCATGAATCCTGGAGGAGATAAAAATGTTGCCAATGGGCTCAACAACAATTCATCAAGGCTTCCATATAGATGGAATTCCACAATTAAGTGAACACGGGGATAGCATTGGTCAGACCCAAAGATTTAATGGTGTATGCTCGAGGGATGAACCACAAGTAAGACAACATTACAAACATCATTGGTTCTGATTTGATTTGGCGATAGACCATACTCAAATGAAGGATTGGATAAGACAATAGCACCGACAATTGATCATGAGGATCAATCAATGAAGATATCATCTTTTTTCAACATACACACACAAGATATCCCTTTGTAGTGAACTAGTGGATTAAGCTTTCATCTTCCAACTCTCCAAGTTGTAGTTTAGCTCAACCAACTTGTTCAGGGTATCCAACACAGAAGAGAATTGGTGGTTTACAAGAAACCAACTTGATCACGAGCTCAACATAACAGTCAGGGGACAACCTGGCGATACTTCTGAGAAGATAATCGTAAAATCATGAACCATCGATATGTTACTAAGATCGAGAAAAATCTTTCTCTCAAGGCAAGATGATGTGATCAAATAAGCAAGGGGGTTTGCACAATCCTAACTCATTGATTGAAGAGTACACCAGGGAAAATGGACTAGGTAGCACGATTAATCTTAGAATGATAATTCAATAACCAACACGCTAAGAATGCGATTGTTGTCCATTAACTACCAAGCAACAAAGTTGTGAGGAGTATTGAAGTCACACATCATGGTTCACTTGTCGGTATTCCGGTTACATCAACACAGAGACCAAGGAACAAATGATGACGAGGAGAAGTATCACTACAACAAGAATTCGTAAGAGATGGTGAAATTCCTATGATATTCTCGACATAAAGGGGGTAATACTCTAGGGTAGAACAAACTACAAGCTGGATTGGCATTCTTAATTTGCGGAATACAACTGCTTTGACCCAATCCTAGATATGGATGAGGTACCGGAGTTTGTTTCTCCTAGTCATTCCAGAATGGAATGGCTTGACGGACCACAAGAATAATAGGCATCGGTAACACGAATGCACAACTACCCTTGATTATCAACTAATAGAGATGGTCGGGATACAACTAAAGTGGGGCAACTCAAGAAACATATAACTTTCTGAGTTGTGGATGCATATATTATTATGTCGAACAAGTTCAACATATTTCTTCCGGATAGCCCATGTAGAAAGATAGGATTGGCAGAGTCACAAATATAATGGAGAACTCATTAAGAGCACTTTCGTTGTGATGTTTTGGTTCACAAGAACTTCTGCCATATGCAGTTCATGGTATTTGGAGGAAGGAAATACCACTGACCTCAAGACTATCACAAATGTTAATGATATCTTAAAGGAACGAGCAAACACTATCAACATGAATGAGTACAGTGAATATCAGGTTCAAGAACCCAGGAATAGAATGCCTACTAACTAAATGGCATCACGGGATGCTTTCGACAACGACGGCCAGAATCATCATATTAGGAACACAAAACTTGGCTAGATTACTAGGTGATTCCCTAAGACACCTAGGGTCATAACAATAGATCCAACATATATGTCGAGGCAATAGAGGACCTCAACACACTGGTTAGCGTGGTTAATCTCGCCCAAAGGAACATCGGGAATGGAAAGAAGGGAGTTGCAAATGCATCAGACTATTTAGAAACCTGGGATGACTCGGACAGCATAACGGTTGTAAATGCTCAAAAAGATTTGAGACATCCTGCAAAATAGTTGCATAACCACTCAACATCAATATATCAAGGTTCCGAGACCACTCTGAACAGATGGAAGCAGTAGGAACTGAACTGAGACTTGAATCCATCAATCCTATGAGTCTACGGATTAGTAACACGTGAACCTGATAGAAAGATGAGAAGCCTAGTTCTTAACCCCATAGGAAAGATAGGATGACTTGGATCAGAAGGACATAAGGTATAAGGAGTAAAAAGAGCCTTACGTTCCCTTCCACAATCAAATCCCTTATATAACTAAAGCATTTCTATACTCGACTACAACCAGTTTGGCTTGGTAATCCTATAGGCAGTCAGGCTCTGATACCAAAGCTGTCAGGACCCCGATCCTAAGTCACATTGATCTAGCATGTAACGCATCATATCACTTTGAGGCCTCACACATGGTATCCCCACGGGTGCCACCTTACCTGGCCCGGGACCGTTTGCGCCTTTTGGCTCATGTATGTGATAGTGTTGCTAGCATCCATATGACAGAGAACCCGGGCCGACATGACTATTCACAAACCCAAAGTGGCACTAACTTACAGGGACATGCATACATGACCCAGCAACGAACGTGTCGATCATCAACGTATGAATCCAAGTCGTAGCAAGCTACAAGGACTTAAAGGAACAATGCGGGACATTTCCCCGAAGGGACAGACACAGGAATGAAGAAGGACACATGCCGGTCAGCCTAAGTGTTCCGGAGCAGAAGCAAGCTACCATGGCTCAGTGGAAGCACTAGGAGACATTTCCCAATAAGAGATGCTACCAAGAATAAACAACTAGGTTGTCAGATCCCACACATACCAAGCATTTCAAAATCATACACACAATATGCTCGATATGTGCAAATACAACATGGCATCACAACAAAACTCCATGACTCAAAAGTATTTATTCAGAAGTCTCCGAAGAGTCATACATAGTAAGAATTACAATCATGGGTCACATGACCAAACATACAGAGCATACAGGCAACGGAAGCATAAACATGTCTGAGTACAGACAACTACAAATGAAAAAGGCTAAGAAGCCCGACTATCTACAAGACCCTCCCAAGGGTACAAGATCGTAGCTGAGGTAACAAGCTAAACGTCGAAGTCTATGCGGAACTACTAGTGAGTCTGAAGTCTTTCTGCAAAAACATAAATTGAGCAAACATGAGTACAGATGTACCCAACAAGGCATACATCAGAACTAGCTACATATGCATCAACATCAACAAAGGGGTGGTGGAGTTTAACTGCAACAAGCCAGGTTTGACTCAGTGGCTTTCCTGTACTATGACTGCTGGTAACTCTTTTGAGGTGGCGCACACGAGTACATATATTCACCATACGAATACACCACTATGGACCCGCTCCCATCTCCCTACGAGAAGGCCATCCATAGCACTCACGCTTATCTTGCGGATTTTAGAGTATCCACTTTCACTTGTCTATGAACAGTGTTAGCAACCCAGTAGTCCATTACCACGGACGCGGTTATTCGAATAGATCATGTTAACCCTGCAGGGGTGTACTTCTTCACACACGCTCTCACCACTCATCGTCGTTTACACAACATGTAATCGGCAATCTTCAAGCGGAAGCCCAGCGAGGGTGTCGGCCACGAACTAACTAACCACACAAGTCTCTACTCCAGGTTTATCGCCTATTCGGGTTCCATCCGCAAGGAGATCTAGCTGGGGTTTCACTCACGGCCCCAAACGATGAGAGCAGGGTTCCCGAGGCACCAAACGTGCGTCT
This sequence comes from Triticum dicoccoides, assembly GCF_002162155.2. Classification (NCBI taxonomy): domain Eukaryota; kingdom Viridiplantae; phylum Streptophyta; class Magnoliopsida; order Poales; family Poaceae; genus Triticum; species Triticum dicoccoides. Next base: position 246,603,838 of record NC_041386.1, on the reverse strand, counting down.
CGGTACACCATGCCTCGTGTATCTACCTCATCATAGCCCACCCCTAGGGTCAGCACTACGCACGGCCCCCAACACATATCCTACAAACACCATAAACTAGTTGCAACTCATGGACAGAGATCAAGGTGATTAATAAGTCGAGAGGGGCACATAAGCATTCCAATGCGTGGTTGTAACTGTCTTGGATCACAAACGTAGAACTCAGTTCCTGAGGACGGCTGAAATGAGGCAACCCACCATGTACTCCTACTTGGCCTCTCATCGCTACCTTTACCAAATCGTGTTCACACACTAAGCAATCAACAACAGGACATGATGACCACATTCCAATTCATCCCCAGTGAATCAGATCTGACACAACTCTAAACAATAGCGGGCATAACAAGCAAGCATGAATGAGTAGGAACATCATGGCTCAAAAAACTCCTACTCATGCTAGTGGGTTTCAACTATTTACTATGGCAAAGAGAGATCATGCAGAGGCAAGGGGTTCAACTACCGCAGCATGTAACAGTTGAATCGTCGTTGTCCTAATGCAGTAAAAGAGAGTAGGAGCGAGAGAGTGGGATTGTATCAGAATTCCCAAAGGGGGTTTGCTTGCCTGGCACTTTTGAAGATAGTATAGCTCTTCATCGGTGTCATCGAACTCATCGTCGGAACTACGTCCACTGAAAGGGGACAAATACCGGCAAACAGAGAAATAACACAATCAATCAATGTAACAATATGATGCATGATCATGACATGGCAATATTATGTTCATTGAGCTAATGGCACTAGCAACACAATTAAATGCAGTTGGTTTGAACCAAAGGTTCAAATTCAACTCCATATGTGATTATTCAATTGTCATTTATTTTATTTGTCCAATTCAGCAGCTATAAGTTGTTCCAACGTGCATGAAAATGCCATAAACAGATTCTTTGGATTTTTCTGATCATTTCCCATATATAAATCTTTTCATTTTGAGCTATATACTATTTTCTATAATTTTTTTCAAGTTTAAATCATTTTCTGGATTTTTCTGGTTATTTAGGATTAAACAAAATCGAGGAAATGATTTACTGCGTCGGCATGACATCATGTTGATGTCAATGGTCAACGGAGCGGCCCAGGTCAAACTGACGAGTGGGTACCCCATGTCAGTCTATTCTCTAACTAAGAGTGTTAATTAGCTCTAATTTAACCCTAAGCCTAAACTAATCAGGTCCTGCGCACATGTTAGTTCATCAGGGGGAGTCGAACCCCTGGTCAGCGAGGTCCAACCCGCCGGCGGTTTGTCGTCGGCGAGGTCCGCGCTGTTCGAACATGTCAGAAATGCCCTGTGGTGCCCTGTTTGACACGCGGCTGGGCTCTCTGGAGAGCTGACGCTTCAGCGCATCCAATGATGGGCTTGGCCGGAGCTGAAGTGGCCAGAGTCGATGGTGGCAAGCACGAATGCGGTAGCTGGTGTTCGGGTGTTCGCAGGATCTGTGCTGCGGTGCGCAAACGAGCGCAGCGAGGCGCTAGCGAGGCTCTACGCTCGGCGGTGAGCATGTTGGACGCACGCCCGAGACCAAATGGTCGCCGGAGCATCATCGGCGACGAGTGCAAGCGGTGACGCGTTCAGTCAAAGGTGAGACGGGAACTACTGCATGCAAACGAGAGGGAGGAGAGGGGGGTTCGGGTGTGGAGCTCACGACGGTTGCAGCGGTGGCCTCGGCGGGCTCGGGGAGGGGTTGGTGAGCACATGCATTTGCCAGCGATCTCAGTCAGCCGTGGTTGAAGAAGACAACGGGGAGAGCTCTTGGGGGCATCCAGCGGCACGTGGGTTGTCGGGGAGGCTTAGGCGATGGTGGAGGAGCTCTAGGACGTGGTGGTGAGGCGAGGCGATGACGCTGGCCACGGCGGCAGCGAGCGGCAGCGACGAGTGCGCTCGGTGCGCTACGGGGAGAGAGCAGAGGAGGGGAGAGGAGGAGTGGATAGGCCAAAGGGCTCGAAGGGGTTGCATGGTGTCTCCAGCCAGCCTCCAGCGTCCGCGGAAGCAGGAGGTGGCTCGGGCGCGTGCCAGCGCGCGGCGACCACGAGCGTGGCGTCCTTCTGGCGCAAGGTTAGTGGTGACTGGCACAGTGGGCCAGTGGGCCGCCTAGTGCTGGGCCACCCAGGTTAGTCCCTCTCTCTGTCTTTCCTAACTCTTTCTGTTTTTCTATTTTACAGGTTTGTTTTGATTTAGTTTAAAATACCAAATCACTTTTATAAATCCTGCAAATAATTGTAGGCACTATTTGAATTATTTCCAACAACGCATATTTAGTTTCAGAATTATTTGAGAAATGAACATAATTATAGCAGTTAAATGCCCAAATTCAAATACATAATGATTTAATTCGAAAATCCAAAGTGACCTAGAAAAATGTGCACCATTTTTGGTAGAGGTTGTGGACCAATTCAAAAATGTTGAACTTTTCAGAAGGGCATTTTGGGTTCATTGAAACGATTTCAAATTGAGCCTAGTTGAATTCTATTTGGTGCTCGGGTTTGAACATCCCCATTTCAAGTTTAACAAGATTTAAACATGATGCATGGATGCAATGCCACTAATTACAAGCCTTATTCTAGGGCTGTGACATGATGCAGGAGGGATTGGAAACAAGAAACATCACACACGGTCGAAACACAATAACTGTGTGTTATCAAACAGAAAAAAGCTGTAGGCGGGTAGATAGTTTTGAGAGGGGAAGCCTCATGGATCCCAATGTACAGTGCGGATGTGTGCGTGACAGAGGCACCAGCGTGGCACATATTTAGTTTGAGTGAACCGTGTCTGTTGCATCATCCGACTTGTCTAATTTTCATAAATTTGGCGAAAATGACGCGGGAGAGGGTGAGAACACAAACACGCTTGCATGTGGACCAAATTTATGTATGGAAAGGGTGATTTGATGTTCAAATACCAAATGCAACTTCGATGTGGCACCTATCTCACAAAGCGCACGGTATTCCTTGCCCCCTCGTGTCGGCATGAAGGGAATCCTAAGCTATGAATGCATGCCCCCCAACCAAGGTTCACCTAGCAAACTGCGAAGTAGCAGTCGCCCCCCCCCCACACACACACTTTCAGTCGCTGGACCAGAGAGGCATCTCACCAAGATGGATCGTAAAACGGACCAAGAATAATCCACCATGGTTGTAGAACCTCTCTCTTGTTGTTGGTCAAAGTGATGGCCGTCCATGCTACCCCGGAGATGGGCTAGCTCGCCAATAATCATGCAAGTAGCTAGTCCCCCAAGACAACAACTGCATGCGTGTGGCCCAAACATCTGTATGGAGAGGTGCGTTTTTGAATACACAATGGAACAACTTTGATGTGGCATCGTGATTTCGAACTAGAAATCCCCACACTAAGTGAGGGTTAGGTTGACGATGAATATGTATGTTACACCACACTTCAAGCCGACGACGGGGATTCATGCATGCATGCGTGCATAGTATATGTGCTCAAACTTAATTAGGTCTGAATCTCACCATGACCTATACTAAGACAAGATGAACCAAAGGAAGAATCCGCCATGGTAACCAATCTTGTTGTCGCTCATGGTGATCATGGATGTCCACGCGGGCCCATGAATGTATAGGCTTGTCGCTGATAACCACAAGAGGGAGTGTACCATTCGAAGACAACCACTGCATGCATATGTATGGAGGTGATGCGTGCATGCATGTTTGAATACCATTTCACAACATTACTATGGCGCGTGCGTGAAAAATTGTGCAGTCCCCGCACAGAGCGAGATCGGTTCATGACGTGTCGTTGTACTAGCCACTTCGACTTGATGGGAGGGATTCATGCGTACACATGCATGTGTGTGTGCTCAAACTGTATCATGTCATCCGAGAGCATGACCTATATATATACCGTATTACAAGCAAAAAAATAATCCCCTCCTAAGTCAAATTAACCTCTCTCATTGTCAGGCAAAAAGTAGTGATGGACCACGGGCCCACAGATGGAAAGCACCGATATCATTGATAACCGCTTAAGTGGGTGCGAGAGGACAACCACCATCGCTTTGCATGTGGGCCAAACATATGATGAATACCCAAAATGCACAAATTTGATGTTCCACATGCCTCAAAAACCGTAAACCCCCCACATAGAGCGAGGTTCATGAAGCGTACTAAATATGATGGTCCCCTTCCCCCTCTTCGACGCATACTATATGATCCTACCATAATACAACCAAAAAAGAATCCTCCTCGATGTTGAAATTTATTAACCTCTCCTGTTGTAGGTCAAATTGCTGCATGTATCAACGATGGCCTCGTGGGCCTATAGATGAAAGCGTCACACGTGGGTGTCCTAGCTAGGATAACCACCGCCTGCATGCATGTGGCCCAAAGAATGATCAAGGCATCAACTTGGCAAAGAAAGTATGCCGCTGGAAAGATGAGGTGATTTTGATCGAAATCAATATAAGGATTATCGGAAATGGATGCACGGTTTGCAAATGACAAGCAAAACAAGAATGACACAAATATGCGATTAACAGCATGATAGCACTTAGAATGCAACAAGAAACTAAGCTAATGCATTCCAACATGGCAACAAAGCATATGGCAGTGATGTACAAGAGATGCTTGAAAAAACATGAACACTGAGCTATGGCTAAATCACACTAGAACGGGTTCAAACAAGCATGGAAAAAGTGAAAATACTAACATGTCAAAAACAACATTAGCAAGCAATGTTTAGAGCCAGCAAACAACATGCTACAGGAACATATCATGGCAAACAAATGCATGGCATGCTTCTGCTAAATGCATTGAAGAAAACTCCCTTACTGAACATCAGCCAAAAAGGCACAGAAGATATGATGGCACTCATGCAAACATAGCAAGTTATATTAACAGTTTCAGACTTTGGCAGAAAACAGATTCACGATAGCAACTTTGCAAGCTCATTCCACTCATCACAAAGCATTACATGACAGCATAAGCATACCAACAGTGAGAAGACATGTTCAAGATGCTAAGCATGGCAAGATCAAGTTCATAGGATGCATGGATCACTAGCAAAACACATGGCAATGTTGATTATCATGTTAACAATCTGCCAGGAACGTTATTTAGCAAAAGTAGAGCAAGAATATGACATGCTAGAGCACTCCATAATTTGAACCAGGGGCATGAATGAATAGAGCATAACCACGTGTTCAAAACATCCTTAATGAAGTATCTCAAAATAAGCATGTATCTCATGGTAGCAACAAGTTTACACGACATAAAGATAACAGTAGGAAAAGGACTGCAAAATCCCAAGTGCCTGAAAACAGCAACATCACGGAGCCTACTTTGCATGCTTATGCTGGTCACCACATAGATCCCAAAAGTATAATACTTGCACACCTATAAAGATGGCATGTTTTAGTTCAAAACACATGTAGACCTCATGCTCATAGGATGCACACACCAAATGCAACAAAAATGACAAATCACCATGTTCTGTTAAGAACTAGCAGTTAACATTTTATAGCACTCTTGCAACGAAGATAATGGCATCAATCTAGACAGTAACATGCATGAAAATGCTACTGACATGAAGATCTTAACGAGGCGAACATTTCGACATATCATATGCATGATTTTGAGCCACAGTCGCCGAGATACGTCATGTTGAAGGAGGAATAAAAATGTCACAGATTCGGGACATAGAAGAAATCTCGCCATCCGGAAAAGTCAACGGGGCGGAGGGATCCGGGACGGCGCGATACAGGACGGGGATGAGGGCGTTTGGTTCGGGGGAGTGGTGGATCTCGTCCGACTCCCCAGATCCAGCGACGAGGCGGCGACTCCGGCGATGAGCAGGCGACGGCGCGACGAGGAGGAGGCGGCGGGGCCGAGCGGTGCGGGCGCCGGCGAGGCAAGGCGTGGTGAGGAGGCGGCGCG
>NC_041386.1:246520840-246597188 GCF_002162155.2 Triticum dicoccoides | reverse complement strand
CTGGGAGGCAGTGAGGGCGGCGGGCGGCGAGCTGGCGGAGCTCGGGGCGAGCGGCGACGCGCGCAGGCTCATCGGGCCCGGTCGCGCCCGGGGCGGACCACCCTCGGGCCCCGATGGGCTACGGCGGTGCGGGAGGAGAGAGAAGGCGTGGGAGGCCACGTGGCGCTCTCCTGTTGGGACACGTCCGGTGGCGGTGGGGGAGGATTTTTAGGGTTTGGACCCGGATTTCGGGGGAGATGCACATATTTATAGGTAGAGGGTGATAGGAGAGTCCAAATGAGGTGCGGTTTTCGCCCACACGATCGTGATCCAACAACGGAGAACATGGAGGTGGTTTAGATGGGTTATTGGGCAGTTTTGGAGGGGTGTTGGGCTGCAACACAAAAGAGGCTTTTGCGGTTACCCGGTTAACCGTTGGGGCATCAAACGACCTCCAAATGGAACGAAATTTGACATGCGGTCTACCGGTGATGTACCAAGGCCACTTGCCAAATCTCGGTCCATTCCGAGGACGTGTTTCTCCCGCTCAAGAAACGAGGTTAGAAGGGTGCGCCGGGTGCGTGTGGGAGTGTCAGATTATGAAACGGACAACGGGGAAAATGCTCGAATGCATGAGACGAACACGAATGCAAATGTGATGCACATGATGACATGATATGAAATGCATGACATGAACAAAATGCAAAACGAAAGACAAAACCCAACCGTGAAGGGAATATCATGTCACATAGCCGAAAATGGCAAGAGACGGAGTTACAAATATGGAAAGTTACATCCGGGGTGTTACAACACTCCACCACTACAAGAGGATCTCGTTCCGAGATCTAGGGCTGAAAGAACTCCGGATTTTCGGAACGGAGGTGGTCCTCGCGCTCCCAGCTCTTCTCAGTCGGAATGGTGTGACCACTTCACTTTCAGGAATTTGATTGACTTGTTGCGAGTCTTGCGCTCAGTTTCTTCAAGAATAGCAACGGGATGCTCATGATTAGAAAGATCTTCTTGGAGGTCAATCTCTTCTGAGTTGATAGTGCGCTCGAGGGTCTGGAAGCACTTGCGAAGCTGTGACACGTGAAACACATCATGCACATTTGCGAAGTTGCACGGAAGCTCAAGTTGATAGGCGAGGTCGCCTCTTTTGCCAATGATCTTGAAAGGACCCACGTATCTCGGGGCAACATTCCCTTTGATACCGAAGCGACGAGTGCCTTTCATTGGAGAGACACGGAGGTAGACATGGTCTCCGATCTCGAAAGCCAAGTCATGGTGCTTGCTATCATAGTAACTCTTCTGGCGCGATTGCGCGGCTTTGAGATATTCGCGTTTGACTTTACACATTTCTTCAGCCTCTGTGATCAAGTCATTGCCAAGAAGTTGGCGTTCACTTGTCTCGGACCAATTGAGAGGAGTACGGCACTTCCTGCCATAGTGAATTTCAAATGGGGCCTTTCTTGAACTCGCTTAGAAGCTGTTGTTGTAGGAGAACTCGACATATGGGAGATAGTCTTCCCATTTCATACCGAAAGAGACGACACAAGCCCTGAGCATATCTTCGAGAATTTGGTTGACTCGCTCGACTTGGCCACTAGTTTGAGGATGGAAAGCTGTGCTGAAGCGAATGTTGGTGCCCATGGCCTTCTGGAAGGAGTCCCAGAACATGGAAGTGAAAATGCTTCCACGATCTGAAGAGATCAATTGCAGAATATCGTGCAAGGAGACAATTCTGGAGGTGTATAGCTCTGCCAACTGAGCTGCTGTGATAGATTCTTTGATTGGAAGGAAATGAGCCACTGTTGTAAGCTTGTCAATGACAACGAAAATAGCATCATTCCCATGCTTGGACTTAGAAAATCTAGTAACGAAGTCCATCTCGATATGGTCAAACTTCCATTCTGGAATAGCAAAAGGTTGGAGGAGGCCAGCTGGTCCTTGGTGTTCTTCTTTCACCCTTCGGCAGACATCACATTCATTCACGAATTGAGCAATATCTCGCTTCATTGAGTCCACCAATACGAGTTCTTGAGGTCATGGTACATCTTCATACTACTAGGATGAATGGAAAGGAGAGAATTGTGTGCCTCGTTCATTATGACCTTCCTTAGACCACCTTTAGGAACCACAATACGGTCCTCGAAGAATAAAGTGTCTTTGTCATCAATGCGATAGCACTTGTATTTGGATAGGCCCTTGGCAATACCACATGTCACCTTCTTCACCATGGTATCCAAGAGTTTTGCCTCACGAATTTGATCTTCCAAAGTAGGAGAGACTTGAAGGTTGGCAAGAAAACCTTGAGGAACAACTTGGAGGTTTAGTTTGCGGAAAGCTTCACAAAGATCCGGTTGGAAGGGGTTGAGAATTAAGCTGTTGCAGTAAGCCTTCCTGCTCAAAGCATCTGCAATGACATTAACCTTGCCTGGAGTATATTCAATACTTGGATTGTACTCTTGAATCATTCGACCCAACGAGTCTGCCTGAGGTTGAGGTTGGGTTGAGTGAAGATGTACTTGAGGCTCTTGTGATCTGCGAAAAATGTCCACTTTCCTTCCCAACAACAGATGTATCCATGTTATTAATGCATCACAACTCCCGCCAACTCAAGATCGTGAGTGGGGTAGTTCCTTTTGTTGGGCTTCAACTAACGAGAGGTATAAGCCACAACTTTCTTCTTTTGCACTAACACAGCGCCGAGACCTTGCAAGGAAGCATCACAGAAAACTTCGAATGGTTTGGATTCGTCAGGAGGAGTTAAGACAGGAGCTGTGACTAGCTTCTCTTTGAGGGTGTTGAAAGCAACGTCACATTCAGGTGTCCGGACATGCTTGACATGCTTCTGGAGGAGGTTGGAGAGAGGCTTCGCAATCTTTGAGAAATTCTCAACGAATCTTTGGCAATAGCTTGCAAGTCCAAGAAAACTACAGAGCTGCTTGACATTCTGAGGGGGTTCCCAGTTCACAATTGCAGACACCTTCTCGAGATTAACAGCGATGCCCTTGGTGGATATGATATGACCAAGGTAAAGAACCTCATCAATCCAAAACTCACACTTGGAAAACTTCGCATAGAATTGATGCTCTCTGAGCTTGTCGAGCACCAATCTCAAATGCTTGGGGTGATCCTCCTTACTCTTGGAGAAGACCAAGCTATCATCGAGATACACTAGGACGAAATCATTTGTGTAAGGGTTGAAGATGAAGTTCATCATGCGAGAGAACGTTACAGGAGCATTGACAAGGTCGAAAGACATGACAATATATTCATAAGAACCATAGCTTGTTTTGAATGCTGTCTTGGGGATATCTTGTTCATGAATGTGAATCTGATGATAACCCATACGGAGGTCAAGCTTGGAGAATACTTTAGCACCTTTAAGTTGCTCGAATATCTCATTGATGTTGGGAATTGGATACTTGTTCTTTGTTGTCTTCTTGTTCAATGGACGGTAGTCGACATGAAGTCGGTCCATGCCATCCTTCATATAGATAAAAAGAACACCACAACTCCACAGAGATGAACTCGGTCTGATCAGACCCAGATGCTCTTGTTCATCGAGTTGTTTCTTCAATTCCTTCCACTCCTCTGGTCCAAGCTTGTAAGAACGCTTGCAAACGGGTTCCGTCCTAGGCTCAAGATCGATACCGAATTCAACTGGTCGGTGAGGAGGCATCCCCGGAAGCTCTTCTGGAAAGATGTCTTGGTATTCACAAACGACTGGAATTTGAGAGATGGCATTCAACTCGCCCTTCTCATTGAGAGAAAACAGTCGAATGGTTTCATCCCGAGCGGCATAGATGATCACATCCTCAGAAGAGTGTGTCAATTGAATCTCTCTGGCAACACAATCAAGTTGAGCCTTGTGCTTAGAAAGCCAGTCCATGCCGAGAATTAGATCAATATCTGAGTCACCAAGAACAATTGGAGAAGACAAAAATTTATAGTTTCCCATCCTGGTAGAAACATTCCAAACCATGGAGCTTGCGTTCATGAATTTACTCGGAGAGACAACTGATAACGGTCTAGGAAAATCTTAGAAAACCAACTCATGCTTAAATGCAAAAGGTCTTGAGATGAAACTATGTGATGCACCAGTATCAAATAAAACTTTTGCAGGAAAGTCATTAATAGGATGATTACCCGTTATCACTTCTAAAGAATCCTCTTCCTGAGCTGCGTTCATCATGTTCACCCTGCAGACTTGGAATTATGCTTGACCACTGCATTGTTGGAATATCTCATAGGAGGAGGAGGCGGAAGGCGCCTTTGGTTGAAGCACGTGTTTGCATAATGCCCTTTCTGCTGACACTTGTTGCAAGTCACCTCTGAGAGTGGACGATGATAAGGAGCATTTGACCTTGGAGCTTGAGACTGAGCTTTGTTCTAATAGCCTGGGTTGGGTGGGTGGGAAGATCCATGGCCACCTTTGCTCTTCTGCTGGTAGGGCTGGCGAAACGGGGGCGGAGGAAGACAGAACTTCTGTTGCTTAGCTACCACTTGTGATGAAGAAGAAGACTGAACTGCGTCACTAACACTCTTCTGAGAAGCCTCACACTTGAGCTGAGCAGCTTCTTTCTTGCGTGCCATGTTATAGAATTGATCGAACTCAGTCGGCTCAAGAAGCACGAGAGCTAACTATAGATCTTCTCTAAGGCCACCTCTGAATTGATAGATCATACTCTTTTCATCAGGAACGTCTTGTTTAGCGAAGCGAGCAAGTTTCTGAAACTGGATATTGTATTGATACATGGACATGCTGCCTTGCTTGAGATTGCGGAACTCCTCACTCTTGCTCTTAGCAACACTTGTTGGAATATGATGCGCTTTGAAGTCTCAGCGGAAATCATCCCAGGTAATCACATGACCTCCTCTGGAATCTCTGTATCATTGAAACCAATCAGCAGCTTGGTCCTTGAGTTGAAACGAAGCAAACTTGACAAAGTCCTCAGGCCTAACATTGCTACATTCAAAATGCTTGTAGATGTCTACGAGCCAATCATCGGCGTCTATGGCCACGAGACAGTTGCTGAAAGACTTCGGCTGATTTGCAAGGAACTGGTTGAGGGTAGCAAACTGAGGCTGATTGTTGAAATTCCCCTGGCCTTGATTTCCTTGGTTGCCTTGACCTCGGTTGCGCTCTTGCAAGAGTTGCAAAAGCATCTGAGTGTTGGCGTTGGTGGCTGCCATGACAGCTTTCCATGCCTCCAGAGGTGGAGGTGGTGGTGGAGGGTTCGACTGATTCCCATCATTGTAGTCTGGATTGAGACGCGTTGGAGGAGCCATCCTGAAGAGGGTCACATCCGTTAGAATCTTGATAGACAGATAGACAAGCTGAATCAATGGATAGAAATTGCAACATATAGTCTTCACAATAAACATTTGAACAAGGATGAATGAATGAGTTCCAAAGTTAAACATCACCATCCATTAAGGTGAGAATCCACTTAGATAAAGGTAGATGAATGAAAAAAATAAGGTACGGCTGGAACAAATAAGTGGTAAGTATTACCCAACCACAAACCAAATATCTGCGGGAAGAAATACTAGAGCTACTTGAATTACCACATCTGAACTCCCGAAACTTTCTGGTTATGCAATCAGGTGTTGGGGATACAAGGGAAGCATAATATCTCACCCAAACTAACAATCCCTACATCCAGCTGTATCCATCCTTCAACACATAACCAAGAAACCTTCGGAAATCGTGTACCCTAACCTTCGAAAAGCATCCGTTATACGAGTTATGGCAATACTCTCGAACTCCCGCCCCAGTATTGGGTGGCGTCGAGGTTATCTCACCAACAACTGCATAAAAGAGATTTTCGATGTCAGTGAACTCAGGTATTCCAGAACTGCAACGATAATATTGTGACGACAACACCTCGGAGCTCAACTCCCCGGGACACTACCACAACCCCTAAATGTCAGGAGGCACCAAGAACAATGTTCTCGTCACAAAACAATCAAAACAATTCCAAGATACCCGCGTGATCCTAAAAAAATTCATGAAATTTGAGGAGAGAAGAGTCAAAACTTCTACGTCAGGAGGCCTCACCAGAGCGACGAAGGGACTGAGGAGTAAAAAGAATCCTACTATCTGATATATATAATCCTAAGACTCAAAACATTTTGTTCTAGACTCAACAAAGTCAGCGATTCGATCAAGCAGGGGGCTCCTAAGTCAGCGATGGCTCTGATTACCAACTTGTAACGCCCACGATGCGGCTATATCTCCCACGTGTTGAGGCACGACTTAGAGGCATAACCGCATGGTGGTTTTGTCGCAAGAGGGGTAATCTTCACACAATCCCATGTACTAAATAAGAAAGGGATAAAGAGTTGGCTTACAATCGCCACTTCACACAAATAACCAGTTAAACATACATCATCTAGAGTACAAACAAGGTCCGACTATGGAACCAAAATAAAGGAAGACAACCCCAAATGCTAGATCCCCGATCGTCCTAACTGGGCTCCACTACTGATCATCAGGAAACGACACAGTAACGACCAAGGTCCTCGTCAAACTCCCACTTGAGTTCGGTAGCATCACCTGCACTGGTATCATCGGCACCTGCAACTGTTTGGAAGTATCCGTGAGTCACGAGGACTCAGCAATCTCACACCCGCAAGATCAAGACTATTTAAGCTTATGGGTAGAATGTGGAAATGGGGTGGAGCTGCAGCAAGCACTAAGCAAGTATGGTGGCTAACATACGCAAATGAGAGTAAGGTGAGAAACTACGCAACGGTCGAAAAGCTATAAGTGATCAAGAAGTGATCCTAAAACTACTTACGTTCAAGCATAACACAAGACCGTGTTCACCTCCCGGACTCCGCCAAAAAGAGACCATGACGGCTACACACGTGGTTGATTCATTTTAATTAAGTTAAGTGTCAAGTTCTCTACAACCGTATATTAACAAATTCCCATCTGCCACATAACTGCGGGCACGGCTCTCGAAAGTTTATACCCTGCAGGGGTGTCCCAACTTAGCCCATCACAAGCTCTCATGGTCAACGAAGGATATTCCTTCTCCCGAAAAGACCCGATCAGTCTCGGAAGCCCGGTTACAAGAAATTTCGATAATGGTAAAACAAGACTAGCAAAGCCGCCCGATATGCTGACAAATCCCGATAGGAGTCGCACGTATCTCGTTATCAGGGCACACCAGATGGGCCAGACATCGGGTTGACATAGACCCTGGTTTCCCAGGGGGCACCAGACATCGCCTAGGTTGGACCAACACTTAGAGGAGCTCTGGCCCGGGGGTTTAAAATAAAGATGACCCTCGGGTCCGTGGAACCCAAGAGAAAAAGGCTTAGGTGGCAAGTGGTAAAACCAAGGTTGGGCCTTGCTGGAGGAGTTTTTTTCAAGGCAAACTGTCAAGGGGGTCCCATAACCCCAATCGCGTAAGGAACGCAAAATCAAGGAACATAACACCGGTATGACGGAAACTAGGGCAGCAAGAGTAGAACAAAACACCAGGTAAAAGGCTGAGCCTTCCACCCTTTACCAAGTATATAGATGCATTAATTAAATAAGAGATAAAGTGATATCCCAACATATCCATGTTCCAACATGGAACAAACTCCAACTTCACCTACAACTAGCAACGCTATAAGAGGGGCTGAGAAAAAGCGGTAACATAGCCAAACAAAGGTTTGCTAGCAAGGTGGGTTAGAGGCTTGACATGGAAAATGGGAGGCATGATATAACAAGTGGTAGGTAGCGCGACATAGCGATAGAACGAACAACTAGTAAAGCAAAGATAGAAGTGATATCGAGGGTATGGTCATCTTGCCTGCAATGTTCTTAGAGTTGTTGAAAGCTTGATCCTCGTTAGCGTACTCAATAGTTTCCTCATTCAAGTACTCGTCTCCCGGCTCTACCCAAAGAAAGAACACAAGCAATGGAACAACAATCAATCACGGTGCAATGCACAAGCAACATGATGCAATACATGGCATGATATCATATGCAATGCATATGCGTGATCTGGAAGGGAAAGAATGATCAAGGAATCAACTTGGCAAACCAAGTAGGCCGTTCGAAAGATGAGGTGATTTTGGTCGAAATCGATATAAGGATCACCGGAAACGGATGCACGGTTTGCAAATGACAAGCAAAACAAGAATGACGCAAATCTGCGATTAACAGCATGATAACACTTAGAATGCAACAAGAAGCTAAGCTACTGCATTCCAACATAGCAAAAAAGCATATGGAAGTGATGTACAATATATGCTTGACAAAACATAAACACTGAGCTATGGCTAAATCACAACAGAATAGGTTCAAACAAGCATGGCAAAAGTGCAAAAGATATCAGTTTCACAGACTTAGTGAAAATACTAACATGTCAAAAACAACATCAGGGAGCAATGTTTAGAGCCAGCAAAAAACATGCTATAGGAACATATCATGGCAAACAAAAGCATGGGATGCTTCTACTAAATGCATAGAACAAAACTCCCTTAATGAACATGAGCCAAAAAGGCACAGAAGATAAGATGGCACTCATGTAAACATAGCAAGTTATATTAACAGTTTCAGACTTGGTGAAATTTAGGACATGGCAGAAAACAGATTCGTGATAGCAACTTTGCAAGCTCATTCCACTCACATGTAAACAGATTCATGATATCACCCCTGTAAAATGGTGTGTTTTAGTTCAAAACACATGTAGACCTCATGCTCATAGGATGCACACACCAAATGCAACAAAAATGACAAATCACCATGTTCTGTTAAGAACCAGCAGTTAACATTTTATAGCACTCTTGCAACGATGATAAAGGCATCAATATGGACAGTAACATGCATGCAAATGCTACTAACATTAAGAGCTTAACAAGGTGAACATTTTGACATATCATATACATGATTTGGAGCCACGGTCACCGAGATATGGCATGTTGAAGGAGGCATAAAAATGTCACACATTCGAGACTTGGAAGAAATCTCGCCCTCCGAAAAAGTCAATGGAGCGGAGGGATCCGAGACGGCGTAATACAGGACGGGCACAAGGGCGTTTGGTTCGGGGGAGTGGTGGATCTCGTCGCACACCCCAGATCCGACGACGAGGCGGCGACTCCAGCGATGTTCCGGCGATGGCCGATGACGAGCAGGCGCCGGCGACGAGGAGGAGGCGGCGGGGCCGAGCGGCACGGGCGCCAGTGAGGCAAGGCGCAACGAGGAGGCGGCGGCGGCTCCGGGCGGCGGGCAGCAAGGGCGGCGGACGGCAATTGTGGCGGGCGGCGAGTTGGCGGAGCTCGGGCGAGCGGCGACGCGTGCGGGCTCGTCGGGCCCGGTCGCGCCCGGGGCGGGCCAGCCTCGGCCCCGGGCGGGCTCCGGCGGAGCGGGAGGAGAGAGAAGGCGCGGGAGGCCACGTGGCGCTCTCGCGTTGGTTGTGGGCGGCGGCGGTGGACGATGTCCGGCGAGGTCGGACACGTCCGGTGGCGGTGGGGGAGTATTTTTAGGGTTTGGACCCGGATTTCGGGGGAGATGCACATATTTATAGGCAGATGGTTCTAGGAGAGTCCTAATGAGGTGCGGTTTTCGCCCACACGGTCGTGATCCAACAACGGACAACATGGAGGTGTTTTATATGGGTTATTGGGCAGTTTTGGAGGGGTGTTGGGCTGCAACACAACAGAGGCTTTTGCGGTTACCCGGTTAACCGTTGGGGCATCAAACGACCTCCAAATGGAACGAAATTTGACAGGCGGTCTACCGGTGATGTTGAAGAAAATATGCCCTAGAGGCAATAATAAAGTTATTATTTATTTCCTTATATCATGATAAATGTTTATTATTCATGCTATAATTGTATTAACCGAGAACATAATACATGTGTGGATACATAGACAAACAGAGTGTCACTAGTATGCATCTACTTGACTAGCTCGTTGATCAAAGATGGTTGTGTTTCCTAACCATAGACATGAGTTGTCATTTTATTAACGGGATCACATCATTAGGAGAATGATGTGATTGACTTGACCCATTCTGTTAGCTTAGCAATTGATCGTTTAGTTTGTTCTATTGCTTTCTTCGTGACTTATACATGTTCCTATGACTATGAGATTATGCAACTCCCGTTTACTAGAGGAACACTTTGTGTGCCACCAAACATCACAACGTAATTGGGTGATTATAAAGGTGCTCTACAGGTGTCTCCGAAGGTACTTGTTGGGTTGGCGTATTTCGAGATTAGGATTTGTCACTCCGATTGTCGGAGAGGTATCTCTGGGCCCACTCGGTAATGCACATCACTATAGGCCTTGCAAGCATTGCAACTAATGAGTTAGTTGCGGGATGATGTGTTACGGAACGAGTAAAGAGACTTGCCGGTAACGAGATTGAACTAGGTATTGAGATACCGACGATCGAATCTCGGGCAAGTAACATACCGATGACAAAGGGAACAACGTATGTTGTTGTGCGGTTTGACCGATAAAGATCTTCATAGAATATGTGGGAGCCAATATGAGCATCCAGGTTCCGCTATTGGTTATTGACCGGAGACGTGTCTCGGTCATGTCTACATAGTTCTCGAACCCGTAGGGTCTGCACGCTTAAAGTTCGATGACGGTTATATTATGAGTTTATGTGTTTTGATGTACCGAAGGAGTTCGGAGTCCTGGATGTGATAGGGGACACGACGAGGAGTCTCAAAATGGTCGAGACGTAAAGATCGATATATTGGACGACTATATTCGGACATCGGAAAGGTTCCAGGTGATTCGGGTATTTTCAGGAGTACCGGGGAGTTCCGGGAATTCGTATTGGGCCTTAATGGGCCATACGGGAAAGAAGAGAAAGGCCTCAAAGGGTGGCCGCACCCCTCCCCATGGGCTGGTCCGAATTGGAATAGGGAGGGGGGGCGCCCCCTTCCTTCGTTCTCCTTTTCCCTTCCCTTTCCTTCCCTCCTACTCCTACTACTTGGAAGGGCTCCTTGTTCTACTAGGAAAGGGGGGATCCTACTCCCGGTGGGAGTAGGACTCCCCTAGGGCGCGCCATAGAGAGGGCCGGCCCTCCTCCTCCTCCACTCCTTTATATACGGGGGCAGGGGGCACCCTAAAGACACAACAATTGATCTCTTGATCTCTTAGCCGTGTGCGGTGCCCCCCTCCACCATAATCCACCTTGATCATATCGTAGCGGTGCTTAGGCGAAGCCCTGCGTCGTTAGAACATCATCATCATCACCACGCCGTCGTGCTGAAGAAACTCTCCCTCAACACTCGCCTGGATCGGAGTTCGAGCAACGTCATCGAGTTGAACGTGTGCAGAACTCGAAGGTGCCATGCGTTCGGTACTTGATCGGTCGGATCGTGAAGACGTACGACTACATCAACCATGTTGTGCTAACGCTTCCACTTTCGGTCTATGAGGGTACGTGGACACACTCTCCCCTCTCGTTGCTATGCATCACCATGATCTTACGTGTGCGTAGGAAATTTTTAAAATTACTACGTTCCCCAACAGTGGCATCCGAGCCAGGTTTTATGCGTTGATGTTATATGCACGAGTAGAACACAAGTGAGTTATGGGCGATATAAGTCATACTGCTTACCAGCATGTCATACTTTGGTTCGGCGGTATTGTTGGATGAAGCGGCCCAGACCGACATTACGTGTACGCTTACACGAGACTGGTTCTACCGACGTGCTTTGCACACAGGTGGCTGGCGGGTGTCAGTTTCTCCAACTTTAGTTGAATCGAGTGTGGCTACGCCCGGTCCTTGCGAAGGTTGAAACAGCACCAACTTGACAAACTATCGTTGTGGTTTTTATGCGTAGGTAAGAATGGTTCTTGCTCAGCCCGTAGCAGCCACATAAAACTTGCAACAACAAAGTAGAGGACATCTAACTTGTTTTTGCAGGGCATGTTGTGATGTGATATGGTCAAGACGTGATGAGATATAAGTTGTTGTATGAGATGATCATGTTTTGTTGAAGTTATCGGCAACTGGCAAAAGCCTTATGGTTATCTCTCTATTGCATAAGATGCAAGCGCCAAATAATTGCTTTACTTTATCGCTATGCGATAGCAATAGTTGCAAGAGAAATTGTTGGCGAGACAACCATGTGACGACACATTGATATAGATCAAGATGATGGAGATCATGGTGTCATGCCGGTGACGATGGAAATCATGACGTTGCTTTGGAGATGGAGATCAAAGGCACAAGATGATGATGGTCATATCATGTCACATATTTTTTTGATTGCATGTGATGTTTATCTTTTATACATCTTATTTTTCTTAGTTCGACGGTAGCTTTATAAGATGATCTCTCACTAAATTTAAATATAAAAGTGTTCTCCCTGAGTATGCACCGTTGCCAAAGTTCGTCGTGCCCAGGCACCATGTGATGATCGGGTGTGATAAGCTCTACGTCCATCTACAACGGGTGCAAGCCAGTTTTGCACACGCAGAATACTCAGGTTAAACTTGACGAGCCTAGCATATGCAGATATCGCCTCGGAACACTGAGACGGAAAGGTCGAGCGTGAGTCATATAGTAGATATGATCAACATAGTGATGTTCACCATTGAAAACTACTCCATTTCACGTGATGATCGGTTATGGTTTAGTTGATTTGGATCACGTGATCACTTGAAAGATTAGAGGGATGTCTATCTAAGTGGGATTTCTTAAGTAATATGATTAAATTGAACTTAAATTTATCATGAACTTAGTCCTGGTAGTATTTGCATATCTATGTTGTAGATCAATAGCTCGCGATGTTGCTCCCAGTTTATTGTGTTCCTAGAGAAAAATTATGTTGAAAAATGTTAGTAGCAATGATGCGGATTGGATCCGTAATCTAAGGATTATCCTCATTGTTGCACAGAAGAATTATGTCTTTGATGCACTGCTAGGTGACAGACCTATTGCAGGAGTAGATGCAGACGTTATGAACGTTTGGCTAGCTCAATGTGATGACTACTTGATAGTTTAGTGCACCATGCTTAACGGCTTAGAATCGGGACTTCAAAGACGTTTTGAATGTCATGGACCATATGAGATGTTCCAGAAGTTGAAGTTAATATTTCAAGCAAATACCCGAGTTGAGAAGTCTCCAACAAGTTCTATAGCTAAAAAGATGGAGGAGAATAGCTCAAGCAGTGAGCATGTGCTCAGATTGTCTGGGTACTACAATCGCTTGAATCAACTGGGAGTTAATCTTCCAGATAAGATAGTGATTAACAGAATTCTCTAGTCACCATCACCAAGTTAGTGGAACTTCATGATGAACTATGATATGCAAGGGATAACGGCAATGATTCCCAAGTTCTTCGTAATGCTGAAATCAACGAAGGTAGAAATCAAGAAAAACATCAAGTGTTGATGGTAGACAAGACCACTAGTTTCAAGAAAAGGGCAAAGGGAAGAAGGGGAACTTCAAGAAGAACGGCAAGCAAGTTGTTTCTCAAGTGAAGAAGCCCAAGTCTGGTCCTAAGCCTGAGAGTAAGTGCTTCTACTGCAAAGGGACTGGTCACTGGAAGCGGAACTGCCCCAAGTATTTGGCGGATAAGAAGGATGGCAAAGTGAACAAAGGTATATTTGATATACAGATTATTGATGTGTATTTTACTAGTGTTCGTAGCAACCCCTCGGTATTTGATACCGGTTCAGTTGCTAAGAGTAGTAACTTGAAACGGGAGTTGCAGAATGAACAGAGACTAGTTAAGGGTGAAATGACAATGTGTGTTGGAAGTGGTTCCAAGATTGATATGATCATCATCGCACACTCCCTATACTTTCGGGATTAGTGTTGAACCTAAATAAGTGTTATTTGGTATTTGCGTTGAGCATTAATATGATTTGATCATGTTTATTGCAATACGGTTATTCATTTAAGTAAGAGAATAAATTGTTGTTCTGTTTACATGAATACAACCTTATATGGTTACACACCCAATGAAAATGGTTCGTTGGATCTCGATCATAGTGATACACATATTCATAATATTGAAACCAAAAGATGCAAAGTTAATAATGATAGTGCAACTTATTTGTGGCACTGCCGTTTAGGTCATATTGGTGTAAAGCGCATGAAGAAACTCCATGCTGATGGACTTTTGGAATCACTTGATTATGAATCACTTGATGCTTGCGAACCATACCTCATGGGCAAGATGACTAAGACTCCATTCTCCGGAACAATGGAGCGAGCAACTGACTTATTGGAAATAATACATACTAATTTATGCGGTCCGATGAGTGTTAAGGCTCATGGCAAGTATCGTTATTTTCTGACCTTCATAGATGATTTGAGCAGATATGGGTATTTCTACTTAATGAAACACAAGTCTAAAACATTTGAAAAGTTCAAAGAATTTCAGAGTGAAGTGGAGAATCATCGTAACAAGAAAATAAAAGTTTCTACGATATGATCGCAGAGGTAAAATATTTGAGTTAAGAGTTTGGCCTTCAGTTAAAACAATGTGAAATAGCTTCACTACTCACGCCACCTGGAACACCACAGTGTAATGGTGTGTCTGAACGTCATAACCGTAATTTATTAGATATGGTGCGATCTATGATGTCTCTTACCGATCTACCACTATCGTTTTGGGGTTATATATTAGAGACAGCTGCATTCACGTTAAATAGGGCACCATCTAAATCCGTTGAGACAACACCGTATGAACTATGGTTTGGCAAGAAACCTAATCTGTCGTTTCTTAAAGTTTGAGGTTACAATGCTTATGTGAAAAAGTTTCAACTTGATAAGCTCAAACCCAAATCGGAGAAGTGCGTCTTCATAGGATACCCAAAAGAAAATGTTGGGTACACCTTCTATCGCAGATCCGAAGGCAAGATATTCGTTGCTGAGAATGGATCCTTTCTAGAGAAGGAGTTCCTCTTGAAAGAAGTGAGTGGGAGGAAAGTAGAACTTGATGAGGTAACTGTACCTGCTCCCTTATTGGAAAGTAGTTCATCACAGAAATATGTTCCTGTGACTACTACACCAATTAGTGAGGAAGCTAATGATGATGATCATGTAACTTCAGATCAAGTTGCTACTGAACCTCGTAGGTAAAATGGAGTGAGATCCGCACCAGAGTGGTACGATAATCCTGTTCTAGAGGTCATGTTACTTGACCATGATGAGCCTACGAACTATGAGGAAGCGATCATGAGCCCAGATTCCGCGAAATGGCTTGAGGCCATGAAATCTGAGATGAGATCCATGTATGAAAACAAAGTATGGACTTTGATTGAGATTTGGGTGTTAATCACATAGTGATGTGAACTAGATTATTGACTCTAGTAAACCCTTTGGGTGTTGGTCACATGTCGATGTGAACTATGGGAGTTAATCACATGGTGATGTGAACTATTGGTATTAAATCACATGGCGAGGTGAACTAGATTATTGACTCTAGTGCAAGTGGGAGACTGAAGGAAATATGCCCTAGAGGCAATAATAAAGTTATTATTTATTTCCTTATATCATGATAATTGTTTATTATTCATGCTAGAATTGTATTAACCGGAAACATAATACATGTGTGGATACATAGACAAACAGAGTGTCACTAGTATGCCTCTACTTGACTAGCTCGTTGATCAAAGATGGTTGTGTTTCCTAACCATAGACATGAGTTGTCATTTGATTAACGGGATCACATCATTAGGAGAATGATGTGATTGACTTGACCCATTCAGTTAGCTTAGCACTTGATCGTTTAGTTTGTTGCTATTGCTTTCTTCATGACTTATACATGTTCCTATGACTATGAGATTATGCAACTCCCGTTTACCGGAGGAACACTTTGTGTGCCACCAAACGTCACAACGTAACTGGGTGATTATAAAGGTGCTCTACAGGTGTCTCCGAAGGTACTTGTTGGGTTGGCGTATTTCGAGATTAGGATTTGTCACTCCGATTGTCCGAGAGGTATCTCTGGGCCCACTCGGTAATGCACATCACTATAAGCCTTGCAAGAATTGCAACTAATGAGTTAGTTGCGGGATGATGTGTTATGGAACGAGTAAAGAGACTTGCCGGTAACGAGATTGAACTAGGTATTGAGATACCGACGATCGAATCTCGGGCAAGTAACATACCGATGACAAAGGGAACAACGTATGTTGTTGTGCGGTTTGACCGATAAAGATCTTCGTAGAATATGTGGGAGCCAATATGAGCATCCAGGTTCCGCTATTGGTTATTGACCGGAGACGTGTCTCGGTCATGTCTACATAGTTCTCGAACCCGTAGGGTCCGCACGCTTAAAGTTCGATGACGGTTATATTATGAGTTTATGTGTTTTGACTTACCGAAGGAGTTCGGAGTCCCGAATATGATCGGGGACATGACGAGGAGTCTCAAAATGGTTGAGATGTAAAGTTCGATATATTGGACGAATATATTCGGACATCGGAAAGGTTCCGAGTGATTCGGGTATTTTCGGGAGTACTGGGGAGTTACGGGAATTCGTATTGGGCCTTAATGGGCCATACGGGAAAGGAGAGAAAGGCCTCAAAGGGTGGCCGCAGCCCTCCCCATGGGCTGGTCCGAATTGGACTGGGAGGGGGGCGCCCCCTTCCTTCCTTCTCCTTTTCCCTTCCCTTTCCTTCCCTCCTACTCCTACTACTTGGAAGGGCTCCTAGTTCTACTAGGAAAGGGGGAATCCTACTCCCGGTGGGAGTAGGACTCCCCTAGGGCGCGCCATAGAGAGGGACGGCCCTCCCCCTCCTCCACTCCTTTATATACGGGGGAAGGGGCACCCTAAAGACACAACAATTGATCTCATGATCTCTTAGCCGTGTGCGGTGCCCCCCTCCACCATAATACACCTCGATCATATCGTAGCGGTGCTTAGGCGAAGCCCTGTGTCGGTAGAACATCATCATCGTCACCACGCCGTCGTGCTGACGAAACTCTCCCTCAACACTCGGCTGGATCGGAGTTCGAGGGACGTCATCGAGTTGAACGTGTGCAAAACTCAGAGGTGCCGTGCGTTCGGTTCTTGATCGGTCGGATCGTGAAGACGTACGACTACATCAACCACGTTGTGCTAACGCTTCCGCTTTCAGTCTACGAGGGTACGTGGACACACTCTCCCCTCTCGTTGCTATGCATCACCATGATCTTACGTGTGCGTAGGGAATTTTTGAAATTACTACGTTCCCCAACAGATGTTCCAAGGCCACTTGCCAAATCTCGGTCCATTCCGAGAACATTTTTCTCCCGCTCACGAAATGAGGTTAGAAGGGTACGCCGGGTGTGTGTGCGAGTGTCGGATTGCAAAACGGACAACGAGGAAAATGCTCGGATGCATGAGATGAACACGAATGCAAATGTAACGCACATGATGACATGATATGAAATGCATGACATGAACAAAATGCAAAACAAAAGACAAAACCCAACCACGATGGGAATATCATGTCACATAGCCGAAAATGGCAAGAGTCGGAGTTACAAATATGGAAAGTTACATCCGGGGTGTTACAGTAGACAGAGCATAGATATTGTGCGGACAAAGAAAATCACATCGCACACAGACTAAACAATGGAACCCATCGATGATGTTTTCATCAATCACTCACAATTGTATACCAGCAATTGTTTTCTCACAACACACACGGCTTGTTAGCAGCAATCGTCTGTGTAGTTATCGGTCTTCACACACGTTTCCGATTACAAACCTATTTTCCGCGTATCACACACTTCTTGTTAAGTTGAACCATTTCTGTTCTCTTGTCTCATTGCAAACCGTTCATCCGAGTGAACCGCATGTCATATATCGCACACATCTTGATCTGGCTAACCGTTTCTTTTTGTGTTTCCTAATCATAAACAGTTCATCTAAGTGAACCGTATGTTGTATATCGCACACACACCTTCATCTGGCTGCCCTTTTTTTGTTCCTCCTCATCACAAATAGTTAATTGAACTAAACTATATATGCCCTGCATCACACATGCAACTAAAATCCGAACCGTGTTTGATGCATCCGTCATCCGTATGTTTTGCACCTTTTTTGATGATTTTTTACACCACCATTTACGATTATTGCATCGCACATAGTTTCATCAAAGGGTCTCTGATCATAGTGTCGCGTTAGCAGCATCCTACAGTAGCGATAGCATGTGCCTCCTCTGCTATGACCAACTTCTTTGGGAATCCTTCAAGTGATGATGAATCTCCTGTATACTGCTTCATGGCCAAGGCTTCGAAAGAAAAGGAATCCTCCAAACATCACAAGACTCACTCAAGTGATCAATATTTTTCTGATGAGGATGACCATGCTAAGTTGATCAAAATTAACAACATACAACAAAATTCTCTTGAGAAAATTGAGAAAACCCTCAGGAAATCTAAAGGGTTGTTGGTTGAGGACATCGAGAAAAACCAATCGCTGACCGAAGAGTATTCCACTCTCAAGTCCTGAATGGATGAACTCTCAACTCGTCATGATTTTCTCTCAGCAGACCACAAAAGATTGATCTATGATTACTTGAAAAGGAAACAGGAACTCGAGGCGCTAAGAGAGGTTCATGAGGATTTGATGAAGGAAAATTCTCTTCTCACCTAACAACTTAAAGAGAAACCTGAAGATTTTTTGCCACCATGTTTGAAATGCATTGAACGAAATAATGTTGAATCATCTGTGAACGCTAACACCTCGAACGAGGAAAATGGTTCTGTTTGTGATGAAAATGCTAGGTTAAAGTATCTTCATCAGACATGAATGTTCAAATGTCCCAAGTGACACCAAAGCCTTTGCGATGTTCGGAAGAAATCTATTCTTCACAACAATCCCAGAAAGTAAGGCATTGGTTTTGAAAGGAAACTGAATGAAAATTGCACTTACAAGGAACCACATCAATATCCTCAGACTATGTGGGTTCCTGCAGAGAGCAAAACACTCGACCCTGCATTACTTTCGGATATAACACTCTCATTCCTGAATATCCTGATGAGGATTCTTTGGAGAACTGCAAGTTGTTCAAAGATCAACGTGGTGAAATAATTGCTCGCTATGTTGGACCGAACAACAGAAATGGCCCCCCAAAGAACGCCATTTGGGTGCCTAAGAAAACTTTTGATGCCCTGCCTATTTCTACTCGACTAACCATGCAGGCACAAAGAATTCGACAGAATGAATATATGCATACAGGATACAATCAACTATGCACATTCGTTTGGAAATAATTTCAATGCTTACTCTTTCAATTACTCTCGCTCCTCATCAAGTAGCAACTCTACTTATCGAAAGAAATCATATCCTGCTCATTCATTTGTTTCGAAGCCACCTACAAAGATGTGGGTGGTTAAGAAAGCCTAATTCTTTTGCAGGACTATGTCTCCGGGTGCACTGGATGGATTATGGATAGTGGATGCACTAGTCATATGACCGAAGACAAGTTGTTGTTTGTCGACCCCAACTTAACTACCTCTCCTCAGAAGTATATCACTTTTGGCGGCAACAACAAAGTAAAGGTAATTGGCCTAGGTAAATTGATATTTCCAAGGACAAGTCTATTAATGATGTGCTACTTGTTCAATCCCTTGGATTCAATCTTATGTTAGTTGGCAGGTTATGTGATTTAGGCATGTTGGTATTATTCTCTATATCCAAATGCATTGTCTTCATGGCCTCTGACCATTCCTTCGTCTTTGAGGGAATTAGAAAGCGTGATCTTTATATTGTGGATTTCTCTAAAGGTCCCTCAGTCCAAACTTTTTTGCTTGCAAAAGCAACCGAAGGATGGCTGTGGCACCATAGACTTGGTCATGCAGGTATGAGAAATTTGCAGACTCGGGTGAAGAAAAATCATCTCTATGGCATTCCTGATGTGAAATTCGACAAGAATCGTCTCTGTGGTGCTTGTGAAGCTGGTAAATTGGCTAAGAAACATCATTCATCCAAGATAGTTATGACCGCAACAAGACCACTGGAAATTCTTCATATGGATTTATTTGGTCCTAAAAATTATGCAAGCTTCGGTGGGAGTCATTATGGTCTGGTCATTGTTGATGATTTCTCTCGATACACTTGGGTATTCTTCCTCGAAGACAAGACTTGTACTCAAGATATCTTCAAAAGCTTCGCTAGGAAGGCCCAAAATGAATATGATGTGCGAATTAAGCATGTCAGAAGTGAGTTAAAAAATACTCACATTGCTAAATTTCTCGATGATCATGGTATCACTCATGAGTTCTCTGATGCTTACACTCCTCAACAGAATGGAGTTGTTGAACGAAAGAATAGAACTCTCATTGAAATGGCAAGAACTATGCTTAGGGAGTATAAAACTCCCATTCGCTTTTGGGCTGATGCCATTAACACTGCTTGTCATGTTATCAATCATGTTTATCTTCACAAGTTCCTTACGAAAACTTCATCTGAGCTTATCATTGGCAAGTAACCAAATGTTTCTTGTCTTCGTGTTTTTGGTGCACCTTGTTATATGATACGTATCCAACGGATCTATAATTTTTGATTGCTCCATGCTATTATATTATCTATTTTGGATGTTAATGGGCTTTATTTTACACTTTTATATCATTTTTGGGACTTACCTATTAACCGGAGGCCCAGCCCAAATTGCTATTTTTTTGCCTATTTCAGTGTTTTGCAGAAAAGGAATATCAAACGAAGTCCAAATGGAATGAAACCTTCGGGAAAGTGATTTTCTCAACAAACATGATCCAGGAGACTTGGAGTGGGTGTCAAGAAAAAACCAAGGAAGCCATGAGGCAGGGGAGCCCCTACCCCCTGGGTGCGCCCTCCACCCTCGTGGGCCCCTCGTTGCTCCACCGACCTACTTCTTCATCCTATATATATCCACATACCCCCCAAACATCCAGGAGCACCACGAAAACCTAATTCCACCGCCGCAACCTTCTGTACCCGAGAGATCCCATCTTGGGGCCTTTTCTGGAGCTCTGCCGAAGGGGGCATTGATCACGGAGGGCCTCTACATCATCTCCATGGCCTCTCCGGTGATGTGTGAGTAGTTTGCTTCAGACCTACGGGTCCATAGTTATTAGCTAGATGGCTTCTTCTCTCTCTTTGGATCTCAATACAAAGTTCTCCTCGATCTTCTTGGAGATCTATTCGATGTACTCTTCTTTTGCGGTGTGTTTGTCGAGATCCGATGAATTGTGGGTTCATGATCAAGTTTATGTATGAACAATATTTGAATATCCTCTGAATTCTTTTATGTATGATTGGTTTATCTTTGCAAGTCTCTTCAAATTATCAGTTTGGTTTGGCCTACTAGATTGATCTTTCTTGTAATGGGAGAAGTGCTTAGCTTTGGGTTCAATCTTGCGTTGTCCTTTCCCAATGACAGCAGTTGCAGCAAGGCACGTATTGAATTGTTGCCATCAAGGATAAAAAGACGGGGTTTATATCATATTGCATGAGTTTATCCCTCTACATCATGTCATCTTACTTAAATCATTGCTCTGTTCTTATGAACTTAATACTCTAGATGCATGATGTATAGCAGTCGATGTGTGGAGTAATAGTAGTAGATGCAGAATCACTTCAGTCTACTTGTCGCGGACGTGATGCCTATATACATGATCATACCTAGATATTCTCATAACTATGCTCAATTCTATCAATTGCTCGACAGTAATTCGTTTACCCATCATAATATTTATGGTCTTGAGAGAAGCCACTAGTGAAACCTATGGCCCCCGGGTCTATCTTCCATCATATTATTCTTTCAACACTTAGTTATTTCTATTGTCGTTTATTTTACTTTGCATCTTTATTTCTCTTTATCATAAAAATACCAAAAATATTGTCTTATCATATCTATCAGATCTCACTCTCGTAAGTGACCATGAAGGGATTGACAACTCCTTTATCGCATTGGTTGCGAGGTTCTTATTTGTTTGTGTAGGTGCGTGGGACTCGAGCATGATCTCCTACTGGATTGATACCTTAGTTCTCAAGAACTGAGGGAAATACTTACGCTACTTTACTGCATCACCCTTTCATCTTCAAGGGAAAACCAACGCAGTGCTCAAGTGGTAGCAAGAAGGATTTCTGGCGCCGTTGCCGGTGAGATTCGCGCCAAGTCAAGTCAAGATTTGACTCCCGACAACGAGCCATTTCTGGCACCGTTGCCGAAGTCTACGCACAAGTCAAGACATACCAAGTACCCATCACAAACTCTTATCCCTCGCATTACATTATTTGCCATTTGCCTCTCATTTTCCTCTCCCCCCACTTCACCCTTGCTGTTTTATTCGTCTCCTTTCCCAATTGTTTTCTTGTACCATGGCCGATTCAAAAATGGGCTAAGGGTTCTCTCTCGGGTTTTACCTTGGATAGTTCTTCTGTCCTCTCTAAGTTCATAAATAATGATGCTATGCGAAGACCTACCAAGGTTATCAATGAGAATTTGAATAATTTTGATGAAGATGATCCCGGAATTTTTCGTTATTTACTTGATGAATCTTTGAAAGATGCTTGGGATAGGCTATTAAGGATCCGAGCTAGCTATGTGCCACAATATCAAATTGATGTTTACCTGAAAAGATTTTATATTGTTCTACCCTCCTCGTTCAAGCAAGTTCTAGATTCTATTTTTGAAGAGGGTTTTCTTGAGGGGGGTCCCATTGATACTTTTGAAAAGATGAAAACTATATTTGGGCACCCCATGTATGAGAAGGTTGAATCTACCTCTCTTTTGTGCTTTTATCAAAATGAAATTATCAAATAAATGAAGGCTAGCTTAGATGCCAATTTCCGTAACGTGCTTAATCTTTATTCCACCATTAATGGTCACGTGCTATCTCAAAATAGAAAGATAAATGCTATAGAAAAGAAATTTTCTCTTTTCTTTCCTAATACCAAAGATGGCAATACCTAGATCTATCATTGCTTTTATGCCTAGCTAGGGGCGTTAAACAATAGCGCTTGTTGGGAGGCAACCCAATTTTATTTTTATTACTTGCTTTTTGCTCCTGTTTAGTAATAAATAATTTATCTATCCTCTGTTTTGGTTGTGTTTTTTGTGTTTAATTAGTGTTTTTGCCAAGTAGAACCGTTGGGAAGACTTGGGGGAAGTCTTTTTGATCTTGCTGTAAAAAATTGAAACTTTAGCGCTCACGAGAATTGCTCCCATTTTTATTTCAAAAAGTGCTATTTAGTTAATTCTTTTTGCAGATGATTAATAGATAAATTACTCAGTTCTAGCAATTTATTTTAGAATTTGTGGGTTTCCATAAGTTTGCGTTAGCTACAGATTACTACAAACTGTTCTATTTTTGACAGATTCTGTTTTTCGTGTGTTGTTTGCTTATTTTGATGAATCTATGGCTAGTAAAAGAGTTTATAAACCATAGAGAAGTTGGAATACAGTATGTTTAACACCAATATAAATAAAGAATGAGTTCATTACAGTACTTTGAAGTGGTGTTTTGTTTTCTTTCGCTAACGGAGCTCACGAGATTCTTTATTTTGAGTTTTGTGTTGTGAAGTTTTCAAGTTTTGGGTAAAGATTTGATGGATTATGGAACAAGGAATGGCAAGAGCCTAAGCTTGGGGATGCCCATGGCACCGCAAGGTAAAATTCCAGGACACCAAAAAGCCTAAGCTTGGGGATGCCCCGGAAGGCATCCCCTCTTTTGTCTTCGTCTATCAGTAACTTTACTTGGAGCTATATTTTTATTCACCACATGATATGTGTTTTGCTTGGAGCGTCTTGTATGATTCGAGTCTTTGATTTTTAGTTTAACACAATCATCCTTGCTGTACACACCTTCTGAGAGAGACTCACATGATTTGAAATTTATTAGAATACTCTATGTGGTTCACTTATATCTTTTAGAGCACGGTGGTGGTTTTATTTTATAGAAATAGTTGATCTCTCATGCTTCACTTATATTATTTTGAGAGTCCTTTAGAACAACATGGAAATTTCCTTTAATATAAAAACTTTCATAGAAGTGCATTGAATACTATGAG
The DNA here is from genome assembly GCF_002162155.2 of Triticum dicoccoides. Lineage (NCBI taxonomy): Eukaryota > Viridiplantae > Streptophyta > Magnoliopsida > Poales > Poaceae > Triticum > Triticum dicoccoides. The sequence continues at coordinate 246,573,227 of NC_041386.1, read as the reverse complement.
AAGTTTGATACTTGATAATTGTTTTGAGATATGGAGATGGTGATATTATAGTCATGCTAGTTGAGTAGTTGTGAATTTGAGAAATGCTTGTGTTGAAGTTTGTGATTCCCGTAGCATGCACGTATGGTGAACCGTTATGCGATGAAGTAGGAGCATGATTTATTTATTGATTGTCTTCCTTATGAGTGGCGGTCAAGGACGAGCGATGGTCTTTTCCTACCAATCTATCCCCCTAGGAGCATGCGCGTAATACTTTCTTTCGATAACTAATAGATTTTTGCAATAAGTATGTGAGTTCTTTATGACTAATGTTGAGTCCATGGATTATACGCACTCTCACCCTTCCACCATTGCTAGCCTCTCTAGTATCGTGCAACTTTCGCCGGTACCATAAACCCACCATATACCTTCCTCAAAACAGCCACCATACCTACCTATTATGGCATTTCCATAGCCATTTCGAGATATTTTGCCATGCAACTTTCCACCATTCCATTATTAGACACGCCTCATCATTGTCATATTGCTTGCATGATCATGTAGTTGACATCGTATTTGTGGCAAAGCCACCGTTCATAATTCTTCATACATGTCACTCATGTATCATTGCACATCCCGGTACACCGCCGGAGGCATTCACATAGAGTCATATTTTGTTCTAAGTATCGAGTTGTAATTCTTGAGTTGTAAATAAATAAAGTGTGATGATCATCATTATTAGAGCATTGTCCCAAGTGAGGAAAGGATGTGGAGACTATGATTCCCCCATAAGTCGGGATGAGACTCCAGACGAAAAAAAAGAGGCGAAAAATAAAAAAAGAAAAGAAGGCCCGAATAAAAAATGAGAGAAAAAGAGAGAAGGGACAATGCTACTATCCTTTTTTCACACTTGTTCTTCAAAGTAGCACCATGATCTTCATGATAGAGAGTCTCCTATGATATCACTTCCATATACTAGTGGGAATTTTTCATTATAGAACTTGGCTTGTATATTCCAATGATGGGCTTCCCCAAAATGCCCTAGGTCTTCATGAGCAAGCAAGTTGGATGCACACTCACTTAGTTTCTTTTGTTGAGATTTCATACACTTATAGCTCTAGTGCATCCGTTGCATGGCAATCCCTACTCACTCACATTGATATCTATTGATTGGCATCTCCATAGTGCATTGATACGCCTAGTTGATGTGAGACTATATTCTCCCTTTTTGTCTTCTCCACAACCACCCTTCTATTCCACATATAGTGCTATATCCATGGCTCACACTCATATATTGCGTGAAGATTGAAAAAGTTTGAGAACATTAAAAGTATGAAACAATTGCTTGGCTTGTCATCGGGGTTGTGCATGACTTAAATATTTTGTGTGGTGAAGATAGAGCATAGTCAGACTATATGATTTTGTAGGGATAACTTTCTTTGGCCATGTTATTTTGAGAAGACATGATTGCTTAGTTAGTATACTTGAAGTAATATTATTTCTATGTCAATATTAAACTTTTATCTTGAATCTTTCGGATCTGAACATTCATGCCACAATAAAGAAAAAAATACATTGAGAAATATGTTAGAAAGCATACCACATAAAAAATTCTTGTTTTATCATTTACCTACTCGAGGACGGGCAGGAATTAAGCTTGGGGATGCTTGATACGTCTCCAACGTATCTATAATTTTTGATTGCTCCATGCTATTATATTATCTATTTTGGATGTTAATGGGCTTTATTTTACACTTTTATACCATTTTGGGACTAACCTATTAACCGGAGGCCCATCCCAAATTGTTGTTTTTTGCCTAGTTCAGTGTTTCATAGAAAAGGAATATCAAACAAAGTCCAAACGGAATGAAACCTTCGGGAACATGATTTTCTCAACAAACGTGATCCAGGAGACTTGGAGTGGGCGTCAAGAAACAACCGAGGAAGCCACGAGGCAGGGGGCGCACCCTCCACCCTCGTGGCCCCCTCGTTGCTCCACCGACCTACTTCTTCCTCCTATATATATCCACGTAACCCCCAAACATACAGGAGCACCATGAAAACCTAATTCCACCGCCGCAACCTTCTGTACCCGAGAGATCTCATCTTGGGGCCTTTTCCAGAGCTCCGCCGGAGGGGGCATTGATCACGGAGGGCCTCTACATCAACTCAATGGCCTCTCAAGTGATGTGTGAGTAGTTTACTTCAGACCTACGGGTCCATAGTTACTAGCTAGATGGCTTCTTCTCTATCTTAGGATCTCAATACAAAGTTCTCCTTGATCTTCTTGGAGATCTATTCAATGTAATCTTCTTTTGCAGTGTGTTTGTCGAGATCCGATGAATTGTGGGTTTATGATCAAGTTTATCTGTGAACAATATTTGAATCTCCTCTGAATTCTTTTATGTATGATTGGTTTATCTTTGCATGTCTCTTCGAATTATCAGTTTGGTTTGGCCTACTAGATTGATCTTTGTTGCAATGGTAGAAGTGCTTAGCTTTGGGTTCAATCTAGCGGTGTCCTTTCCCAGTGGCAGCAGGGGCAGCAAGGCACGTATTGAATTGTTTTCATCGAGGATAAAAAGATGGGGTTTATATCATATTGCATGAGTTTATCCCTCTACATCATGTCATCTTACTTAAAGCATTACTCTGTTCTTATGAACTTAATACTCTAGATGCATGCTGGATAGCGGTCGATGTGTGGAGTAATAGTAGTATACGCAGAATCGTTTAGGTCTACTTGTCGCGGACGTGATGCCCATATACATGATCATGCCTAGATATTCTCATAACTATGCTCAATTCTATCAATTGCTCGACAGTAATTCGTTTACCCACCGTAATTCCTATGCTCTTGAGAGAAGCCACAAGTGAAACCTATGGCCCCTGGGTCTATCTTCCATCATATTAATCTTTCAACACTTAGGTATTTCTATTGCCGTTTATTTTACTTTGCATCTTTATTTCTCTTTATCATAAAAATACCAAAAATATTATCTTATCATATCTATCAGATCTCGCTCTCGTAAGTGACCGTGAAGTGATTGACAACCTCTTTATCGCGTTGGTTGCGAGGTTCTTATTTGTTTGTGTAGGTGCATGGGACTCGAGCATGATCTCCCACTAGATCGATACCTTGGTTCTCAAAAACTGAGAGAAATACTTATGCTACTTTACTGCATCACCCTTTCCTCTTCAAGGGAAAACCAACACAGTGCTCAAGAGGTAGCATTATATTCTTGATATGAATCATTCTTCCAAGTTTGCACCTAAGGACATGAAGGTTTTCTTCTTGGTTATGGCTCAAACTCGCAGTCGTTTCGAGTCTATAACTCTCATCACATGAAAGTTATGGAAACGGTAAATGTGCGGTTTGATGAATATAACGGCTCTCAAAAGGAGCACCTGCCAAATGTGATAGATCGACCGTTGATATCAGATACTATTCAGGAAATAGCCATTGGCAGCATCAAGCCTATTGAGGGAAATTCACTTGAATCTTCTGATGATGATGCTCCTATGACTCGAAGCACAACTCGTCAAGCAACTGCCGAAGCAAATGCTCCTCCCAATGGAAATGGAAATCAAAATCTAAATGCCTATCAAAATGGCAATCCTGAAGGGAATGATGACACAAATGCGGATACTGATGACAATGACCATCATGAAGAAAATGCTCATCCTCGTGAGGCAAATCGAGTTGATCCCTCGCTAATTCTCGATGAACTCGAGAATCCAGGTTATCAACCCACAACTCGTTCATGTACTCGTCTGGCTAACTACTGTGACAATTTCTCCTTTGTTTCATTGGCAGAACCTACCAAATAGGAAGAAGCCATGAATGATCTAGATTGGATGAATGCCATGCAATAGGAGTTGGTGCAATTCGAATGAAATGATGTATGGGAACTGGTTGACCAACCAAACCACAAGAAGCACAATATCATCGACACAAAATGGATCTTCCTCAACAAGCAAGATGAAAATGGTATTGTGGTAAGAAATAAAGCATGACTCGTTGCTCAAGGGTACACACAGGTAGAAGGCATTAATTTTGGTGAAACATATGCTCTTGTTGCACGCCTTGAGGCAATTCACATTGTTCTTGCTTATGCGAAGTATAATGACATCTTGTTATATCAAATGGATGTGAAAAGTGCTTTCCTCAATGGTGAAAATGATGAGGAAGTTTATGTTAGATAGCCACCTGGCTATGAACACCCTGCATTTCCTAACAAAGTTTTTAGGTTGAAGAAAGCTTTATATGGGCTAAAGCAAGCCCCTAGAGCTTGGTATGACACCCGAAAGAAGTTTTTGCTCGACAAGGGGTTCAAACCAGGATCCACAGATCCCACACTCTTCACTCGTGCTGTTGACAATGATTTATTCGTCTGTCAACTCTATGTGGATGATATTATCTTTGTCTATACTAACAACGCTTGTAGCTTAGAATTCGGTAAGATGATGTCCGATAAATATCAAATGTCCATGATGGGTGAACTCAAATTCTTTCTCGGACTGCAAATACGTCAAAAAGCAAATGGTATCTTCATTTCTCAGGAAAAATATCTAAAGGAGTGCCTGAAGAAGTTCAAAATGCAAGATTCCAAAATGAAGGGCTATAAAACTCCAATGCCCATGAATAGTAAGCTAGATGCAGACGTGTACGGTAAGGATTATGATCAGAAAGCCTATTGTTTGATGATTGGATCTCTTTTATACCCATGTGCATCCAGACCTGACATTATGTTGAGTGTTTGCATGTGTGCCCGCTATCAAGCTGCACCGAAAGAATCGCATCACTAAGCGGTCAAACGCATTCTGAGATATTTGGCTCACAGCCCCACCTTAGGTTTATGGTATCCTAAGGGAGCACAGTTTGATATTATTGGATATTCAGACTCAGATTGGGATGGTGACTTGGTTGATAGGGAATCTACTTCAAGGACATGTCATTTCCTCAGTAGATCATTGGTCTGTTGGTTTTCAAGGAAGCAGAATTGCGTATCATTGTCTAGGACTAAGGCCGAATATATTGATGCTGGCTCTGGTTGCACTCGGTTATTATGGATGAAGCAGACACTGAAGGATTATGGCATCAAGGTCAAGCATATTCCTCTATATTGTGATAATGTGATTGCCATCAAAATTGCACATAATCCTGTGCAGCACTCTCGTACGAAGCACATTGCCATTAGACATCACTTTATTCACGATCATGTGCCCCGAGAGGATATTGTCATCAATCACATCAAGACCGAAGACAGTCTTGCTGATATCTTCACCAAGCCTCTCGACGAGAAAAGATTATGTGCATTACGGTGTGAGCTAAATATCCTAGACTTCGCAAACATGCAGTAAGATGGACGCGGCACCCGTGCTAACACTTCCACATCTTAGAAGAAATGGGTGCATACCACTCGAAGAGTCTGGAACATTTGATAAAAATGAAAGTTTCTTTCTGAGAGTGAATACATTAATGAAGAACTAGACTAACCAGGTGCCACGATAATTGTGTACTGCTAGGGGTCATACAGTTCTTATACAGTGGGTTATGCCCCCACAAATTTTCTTCGTTGAGTTTCTCTCTGATTCAATGGATTTGTTTTTGTCCAAATGCATTTTTCTCATAGCTATTTGCTTGTTTTCATGTGTTCTCTGCTGATTGAAATGCCTAGGACCCTGTTTTCCCCTCTGACCTATCTGTTCCAGTCTATGCTGATCCGTTGCAAATGCTCAATTATATCTGGAATGAAACGTATCTAGTGTCCTTGACCATGATTTTGTTTTGAACCGACTTTAATCTGTTTTGGCGAAAGCCATCCAAATTTTGGGCTTTCCTGCCCAAGTCAAGACCACGACCTTTGACAGCTGACACGTGCAATACATCAACTGCCAGTCCATCCTTTCCGTTGAATTGCAATCATCCATGACTAGAGACCGTTGGATCAAAAACCTCGGCGTGCGTTATTCTCCTCGTCTATATATAAACCGCATCGCACCCTTCGTCCTCCTTTACCTTGTTTCTCCTTGCTCTCTCTCTCCACCGAAACGCTCGCAGCACTGCTCCACCTTGAGCTCGATGCTGATGACCCCATCGCCGCTTAACTGCCGGAAAGAGGTCACCGGAGTCATTCCACGCCACCGCGGGACATCCCCTTCCTTGCACTGAGGTAGCTACTGCACGTCACCAAGCTAGGGTACGTGTAGTTCATGCTCGAACTTCCTTCCTTCTGATTCGAGTTCGCCTGTGATTAATTTTCATCAATTTTACTGCTTATCTTAGATCTAGGTTTTTACTTCTCAAAGAGCGGATGTGGTTTGTAGTTATTCCTCGCATCCGAATCCATCAGATCTAGGGTTTGTGATTATGCTTCGCTCGAATGAAATGCCTAGCTTGCTGTCTAGTATTTTTCTTCAGACTTACTAGCTCAATCTACATGTTTAATTCTTCCGAAACATGTCTCAAAAATCTGTATCTGGTTCTTCCTCACAATGTTTTTGTTCGAGAAAATCTTTAGCCATGAGCATTTGTGACCCTGTCCCCATTTTCCCTCGTACCTATTCTCTTTCACAGGTCAATGTAGTCTATTGAAGATTCTGCTAACATTCACAGTATGGCTAATGATGAAGAGGCTTTCATGGGAACAGTTGACGAGTCCAAAGCACCAAAGGGGCCAATGGTAGGCCCATCAACGAGCAAAATAAAATTAGCCGAACAAAATGCAAATGACCAAGAAGCAGATGCACCGAAGAAGAGTAGAGGTGGCAGGAAACCCCCCAAAAAACACAGCTGAGCTGGTTTCTCATGATGAATATAACACTATACCTGTAGAAGATTCCTCTCAATGAAAAGGACGTGTGCAAAAGATTCGGCACCATTGGGTAAATAAGTGGTTTAACTACAAGTTGGTTCACCCTCGGCACGCCAAGAACTTTGCTTTCCATCCCCCGTGGGATGACTGCCGCGAGATTGGGCTCATCTGGACAGGGGTCCTTAGCAATGGCATCCACCACCTCCTGACGCCGATGAGTCATCTCTCAAGACTCCGGATTCTTATCATGAAGAAAAGGCCAAGCGCCTCAAAAATGCTGAGAAGCGTGCCAAGAAGGCAGCCAAAGATCAGGCGAAGGAAGAGGAAAATTCCCGTCTTATCAAATCAGACGTCAAGAAGAAAAAGGCCGAAGGAAATGATGAACGTAGAACAAAGAACAAGCATGATCCAAAATATGCTTCTCTAAAGAAAAAGAGCGCTCCGAGGAAAAGACCTGTGAAGCCAGTTGAACCTGAAAGTGATTCATCTGATCAAGATGATCCGCCGCTCACCCGAGAGGAAATTGATGCAACTCTCTCAGAACAAGTGAATATCACCACATGCACTGCTCTACCTGATCTTCGTGTAGATGCAGTCCCAGTTGCTCCTCCAAAGAAGAACCTGTTGAAGAGAAAGACCCCAGCAACCACTGACATAATGGTTGAGAAAGTAAATACAAAACCTCACCCTGATGTAATTAACTTGCAAGATCTGGTGGTCAAAGTTCCTGTTGGTACAGCTAAGCCAGGAGAAAAGCTTCCGGAAGATATGGTGAAGCAAATCAAAGGATCAGATGCCAAGCCAAAGGTTTCCAAGTCTGATGTTGTGAAAGAAAAAGTTGCACAATTTGCTTCAACTAACTCAACCTCTGGCTTCTATGCCTCTGACCGAGAAAAATGTGGCTCCGGCTGCTCCCTCTGCTCCGACTGCTGCATAGATGGAAAATGAATCTGCTACACCACATTGTTTTCATCATCAGTCCATCATGGAGCAGCTACATAGATTTGTCGAAGAATTGTTTGATGGAGAAGTGGCATCTTTGCCAATTCCCTCTAAAGTTATTTCTCAAGCATCTGCTCTGATCCAAGACATGAGAAATGATTCGGTTGAAATCTATGACCTCATTGGTCAACTCAAGGAGCTTGATAGCCGCATGAAAGCTACAAAGTCCAAGTTTGTCATTCAACAACTTGAAGAATCTTATGATGATATCAATAAGGAGTTGAAAGTTCTTCGTCACAGAAGACTGGGACTTCATTCGGATCTGGATCAAATCATTCGCAAAATTTGCCTTGATCACTAAGCAAATGCGACTGGTTAAAATGATCAGGTCAAAGGGCACATTGATCCTTCGAGTAAGAAGAAGAAGATTGCAAAGAAAAATGCTCCTCCTCCTCCAGATGCTAACTCACAGAGAGAAAATTCTTCGGTACTTACTAGTTCTTCGGTTCCTCAAGAACCATTTGTAAATGAGCCATCTTCACCAAGGCCAACTGAAGAAGTGCCTGTGGTTTCTCCCGCTCATGAAGAAAATCTATCTAAGCATCAAGTATCCGAAGAAGGAGAAATTGCCGGTTAGAACGACAAGGTTCTCCTGTCCTCGACGAGCCTAAAGATTCGGTTCCTCCCTCTGCTCCTCCAGCTTCAGAAGAAATTCCCCAACAGCCCCAAATGACTGATAAAGCTTCGATGCCTGACTCTGCCCCTACACAAGTGTCAAATCCCTCTCCCTTGAGGATTTCACTCTTCACCTCTCAAAGACCCTCATATGTTGATCCTTCTGCAGCAAAGTCACCATCACCTCATCATTCGGATTCCGTCATCTATGGCGATGAAGTACTTTATGTTGAAGATGAACTCAAGTACCCCTATCCTCGCGAGAGACCGCCTTTGTTTTCCACCGGCGTCGGCATCAAAGGGCCTCTGTTCAACAGAAATGCTCACCCAGTTTTCTTTCGAGAGAGTCCTTACAACAAGCCAGAACATCTGATTCTCCTCGATTCTGGACTCAGGAACATGCGATATACTACTATCGTATTCTTTATGACATCCTGAAGATTTTCCCTCATGAGTTCCCAGACTTTGCAGCTATGAAGAGGATCATATGCTTCAATCAAATTCTGCAAAACGTCGAAGACTTTGGTCTCACTAGTGTCTTAGGCTTTCAGCATCCATGGAACGTGGAAATTATTCTTTAGTTTTATGCAACCTTATAAATCTCCGGCGATGAGTCCGATAGCACACAGTGGATAACGGAATGGATGACATAAGGAAAAAGAATCAAATGTTGTTCTATGGATTTTGTTTGTCATTTTCATTTCCCTCGATTTGAACATGGCAAAACTGAGATTCAGGTTCATAACATTGATGCAATCACTGATGCAGATTTTCGATGCACAATGGATGAAGATAAAATTCATGACTACCATGGTTCTCCTCTGCCTGAATATTTGACATTCAACAATCACACTCCATACCACATCCACACATACACCATCTGTCCGCGGGCTGGGATGAATAATGATAATGCCATATCCGATGTTCTTTGGAACACCATCCATGCCATCTCACAAGGTTATATCTTCGATGTCGAAGACATGTTCTTGCGCTTCCTAATGGACACAACTCAATGTCCTAAAACAATCAAGGTATTCGCACCATGGATTGAAAAAGTGGTTGACTATGCAATGAAGACCAAATATCTTGCTAAAGTCAGTCACAAAAGCTTCATTCCTCCTGTGCGTGATACGCTAAAAGTTATGGAAGATTTCTCTTCGGGAAAAGCACCAGTGTCAAGCACTTCAGATTATCATCACACTTTCAATGGACCAAAGCTGCCCAAGCATGATCGTCTGCCGAACACTCAGCCTCCTTCACATCTTTAAGTGAGCATGCACACTCAATAGTTGCTACTGAAGCATATGGCCGAAGAACGCCAAGAGAAAGAACATCTGGCTAGTGAACTTTATGCCATTCACAACCGAACAAAAGTTGTGCATATGATTACAGCAGAAAAGAAGAAGCACTTAAGGAAATTGCTTCAGAAATTTTTCTCCAAGAAGCAACACAGCAATTGTCACCTACAAGAACTCTATCAGTATATTGACCAAGGGTTTACTGCTGAAGATTATCAAGATCGCTCCACTCCACCTTTACCAGCTCATGATCCTACAACGAATTTACTTCGAATTTAAATGCGCAAATTGCTCGATGAATCTGAAGCCACTTCGCCAACTGTGAAACCTTCTAAAGAAATTTCTCTGTCTCACAAGTGCAATGAGGCTGATCCCAATGTATCTTTGTGACGCCCCTGATTCAATCGTACACTAACCGTACACGCAAATGTGTACGATCAAGATCAAGGACCCACGGGAAGATATCACAACACAACTTTACGAATAAAATAAGTCATACAAGCATCATATTACAAGCCAGGGGCCTCGAAGGCTCGAATACAAGAGCTCGATCATAGATGAGTCAGCGGAAGCAACAATATCTGAGTACAGACATAAGTTAAACAAGTTTGCCTTAAGAAGGCTAGCACAAACTGGGATACAGATCGAAAGAGGCACAGGCCTCCTGCCTGGGATCCTCCTAAACTACTCCTGGTCGTCGTCAACGGGCTGCACGTAGTAGTAGGCACCTCCCAAGTAGTAGTAGTCGTCGTCGACGGTGGCGTCTAGCTCCTGGACTCCATCGTCTGGTCGTAGCAATCGAGTATAGAAAGGGTAAAAAGGGGGAGCAAAGAAACCGTGAGTACTCATCCAAAGTACTTGCAAGCAAGGAGCTACACTACATATGTATGCATTGGTATCAAATGGAAAAGGCTATCATATGTGGATTGAACTGCAGAATGCCGGAATAAGAGGGGGATAGCTAGTCCTATCGAAGACTATGCTTCTGGTAACCTCCATCTTGCAGCAGGAGAAGAGAGTAGATGGTAAGTTCACCAAGTAACATTGCATAGCATAATCCTAACCGATGATCCTCCCCTCGTCGCCCTGTGAGAGAGCGACTGGCACTTGGAAGGGTGTGTTTTATTACGTATCCGGTTCTAGTTGTCATAAGGTCAAGGTACAACTCCGGGTCGTCCTTATACCGAGGGACACGGCTATTCGAATAGATCAACTACCCTACAGGGGTGCACCACATAACCCAACGTGCTCGATCCCATTTAGCCGGACACACTTTCCTGGGTCATGCCCGGCCTCGGAAGATCAACACGTCGCAGCCCTACCTAGGCACAACAGAGAGGTCAACATGTCGGTCTAAATCCTATGGCGCAGGGGTCTAGGCCCATTGCACACCTGCACGTTGCGTATGCGGCCGGTGAGCAGACCTAGCAACCTCCATTACAAAGGAAGTTGCGTTACGCGGTCCAACCCGGCGCGCGCCGCTCAGTCGCTGACGTCACGAAGGCTTCGGCTGATACCATGATGTCGAGTGTCCATAACTGTCCCCGCGTAGATGGTTAGTGCGTATAGGCCAGTAGCCAGACTCAGATCAAATACCAAGATCTCGTTAAGCGTGTTATTTTGAAATAACCACGGACGTCGACCAGGCCAGGCCCACCTCCCTCCTAGGTGGTCTCAACCTGCCCTGTCGCTCTGCCACAAAGTAACAGTCAAGGGCCTTCGGGTACTCAGGCCCACCTCTACCGGGATGGAGCCACGTGCCCCTTCAGCCCCCAACATCAGAATCACTCGCGGGTACTCCTACGAGCCGACCCAACTTTAATCACCACCTATATAGCATGTATATATGTATAAGTATATACCCGTGATCACCTCCCGAGTGATCACGGCCCGATAGTATAGCATGGCAGACGGACAAGAATGTAGGGCCACTGATGATAAACTAGCATCCTATACTAAGCATTAGGATTGTAGGTAAAGGTAACAACAGTAGTAGCAAGGACAGGCTATGCATTAGGATAAGATTAATGGAAAGCAGTAACATGCTACACTACTCTAATGCAAGCAGTATAGAGAAGAGTAGGCGATATCTGGTGATCAATGGGGGCTTGCCTGGTTGCTTTGGCAAGAGAGAGGGGTCGTCAACACCGTAGTCGTACTGGGTAGTAGCGGCGTCGGTCTCGGTGTCTAGTGAGAGAAGAGGGGGAAGAAACAATAAATATTAAGACAGATGCATAGTGATGCATGCCATGACAAGTATCAGTTCTAGGGGTGCCCTAATGCGATACGAGGTGGTACCGGTGAAGGGGGAAAACATCCGGGAAAGTATTCCCGGTGTTTCGCGTTTTCGGACAGATGGACCGGAGGGGGGAAGTTGCGTGTTTGCTATGCTAGGGATGCGTGGTGGACGAACGGGCTGTGTATCCCGATTCGTCTCGTCATTCTGAGCAACTTTCATGTAGAAAGTATTTTCATCTGAGCTACGGTTTATTTTATATGATTTTCTAAAGTTTTTAAATCATTTTTTGAATTTAATTAATTAATTTAATTCAACATTATCCAGAATAGTGCATGCTGACGTCATGATGACGTCAGCATGACATCAGCAGTCAACAATTGTTGACTGGGTCAAACTGACGTGTGGGTCCCGTCTGTCATTGACATATCACCCTAACTAACAGATTAGTTAGGTTAATTAGATATTTTAGGTTAATCAAGTTTAATTATTTTAACTAAATAGGATTAGTTAAGTTAATTATTTAGTTAATTAATTTTATTATTATTTTTTTAATTTTTTTAAGGAAACGTTCTGGGGGTTGAGGCCCCGCATGTCTGTGGTACAGAGGCCTATCGGGTGCGGGCGTTAACGGGCGCTGGTGCCCAGCCCAATTGGGCATACGCCCAGATCGACAGGGGGGCGGCCATAGGCGCAGCGAGGCCAGGCAGTGGCAAGGCCATGCCGGGGCGGCGCCAGGGTATCACGCCCTCGATGCGGATATATCTCCCACGTGTCGAAGCACGACTTAGAGGCATAACCGCATTGAAAGCAATGTCGCAAGTGAGGTAATCTTTACACGACCCATGTAATACATAAGGGAAAGAGATACATAGTTGGCTTACAATCGCCACTTCACACAATACATGAATAAAGCATTACAACATCCAAATACAAGCAAGGTCCAACTACAAAACCAAAATAAAGAGCAACCCCAAATGCAACAAGGTCCCCCGATCGACCCCAACTAGGCTCCACTACTAATCAACTAGAAACGAAACAAGACAAAGGACAAGATCTTCATCGAGATCCTCCTTGAGCTTGGTTGCGTCATCTGCACGGTCTCATCGGCACCTGCAAGCTGGTTTTGGAAGTATCCGTGAGTCACGGGGACTCAGCAATCTCACACCCTCGCGATCAAAACTATTTAAGCTCATGGGTAAGGTAAAGGTATGATGTGGAGCTGCAGCAGGCGACTATCATATATGGTGGCTAACCTATTCGCAAAAGAGAGCGAGAAGAGAAGGCAAATGCACGGTCGAACAACTATGATCAAGGAGTGATCCTAGAACAACCTACGCCAAACATAACTCCAACACCGTGTTCACTTCCCGGACTCCGCCAAGAAGAGAGCATCACGGTTACACACGCGGTTGATGTATTTTAATTAAGGTCAACTTCAGGTTTTCTACAACCGGACGTTCACAAATTCCCATCTGCCCATAACCGCAGGCACGGCTTTCGAAAGTTCAAATCCCTGCAGGGGTGTCCCAACTTAGACCATCACAAGCTCTCACGGTCAACGAAGGATATTCCTTCTAGCGGGAAGACCCTATCAGGCTCGGAATCCCGTTTACAAGACATCCTCGACAATGGTAAAACAAGTCCAGCAAGACCACCTGTTGTGCCGACAAATCCCGATAGGAGCTGCACATATCTCGTTCTCAGGGCACACCGGATAAGCTAAGCGTACGGGAGCCAACGTAACCCAAGTTGCCAAGGGACGGCCTCGCGCGGTGCTCTGGGTTGGACCAACACTTAGAGAAGCACTGGCCCGGGGGGTTTAATAAAGATGACCCTTGGGCTGGCCGACCCAAGGGAAAGAAAAGGCTAGGTGGCAAATGGAAAAACCAATGTTGGGCCTTGCTGGAGGAGTTTTATTCAAGGCGAACTGTCAAGGGGTTCCCATTATAACCCAACCGCGTAAGGAACGCAAAATCCGGGAACATAACACCGATATGACGGAAACTAGGGCGGCAAGAGTGGAACAAAACACCAGGCATAAGGCCGAGCCATCCACCCTTTACCAAGTATATAGATGCATTAATTAGATAAGAGATATTGTGATATCCCAAAAATATCCATGTTCCATACATGGAACAAGCTCCAATCTTCACCTGCAACTAGCAACGCTATAAGAGGGGCTGAGCAAAGCGGTAACATAGCCAAACAACGGTTTACTAGGATGAGGTGGGTTAGAGGCTTGGCTTAATAATATGGGAGGCATGATAAGTAAGTGGTAGGTATCGCAGCATAGGCATAGCAAAAGAGCGAGCAACTAGCAAGCAAAGATAGAAGTGATTTCAAGGGTATGGTCATCTTGCCTGAAATCCCGCAAGGAAGAAGAACGAATCCATGAAGAAGACAAATGGACGTAGTCGAACGGGTCGTCACAAATGCGATGTTACCGGAACCAACCCGAAGAAGCAACACCGGAAAGAAGCACACAACATAGTAAACAAACCACACACGAACATGGTATGATATGCGGGATGCGGTATGTGATGCATATGCATGATTTGGAAAGGAATGATAGAACCTGGCCTCAACTTGGAAATCCAAGAGTGCCACTAGAAAGGTTAGATGATTTCGGTTGAAATCGATATAAAGATCACCGGAATCGGATGCACGGTTGGAAATGGCAAGCAAAACAAGTATGGCACCGGTCTGCGATAATCAGCAAGTAGCCTACTAAATGCATCAAGATAACTATGCTACAGCCCTCAAACATGGCAAGAAAATACATCGCAGGAATCCACTCATGCTGCTTGACAAAAGATGAACAGTGAGCTACGGCTAATTCACTCATTAACAGGTTCAAACAAGAATGGCAAAAATGCAAATGATAACAGGTTTCAGACTTAGTGAAATTAACACAAGTCTGGAATTTAACATTAGGAAGCACACTTTAGAGCATGAAAACTACATGCTATAGGAACTTAACATGGAAAAGCAAGGCATGGCATGAAGCTACTCAAAGCACTTAACAAAAGTCCTTTAGTGACCTTGAGCCAAAAGGGATCAGAACATACAATTGCAAGCATGTGAACATGGCAAAAACATAAACAGATCTCAGACTTGGTGAAAAACTGGAGCATTCAAAAACAGATAACGAGTAGGCATGTTTACGAACTCGATGCACTCACTACAGAGCATGGCATGACAAACTAAGCATACACCCATGAAGAAGACATGGCATAGAATCTAGACATGGCAAGAACAACATCATAGCATGCACGGATCAATAACAACATCCTCGACAAAATCGTTAAACATGTCAACAATCTGCCAGGACATTTTATAGCAAAAGTAGATCTCGATTGACTCAAGCTAGGGTGCTCCATAAATGCAAACAAATACATGTATGTATAGAGCATGACAATATTAACAAAACATCCTTACTGATCATCCTCAAAAGAGGCACGGATCACTAGGAAACAACATGAACATATGGCATAACGACAAAAACAAGACAAGGACTTAGTGAAATTCTAAGTCCCTGAAATCAGCATTACCAATTACGCTACTTTACAAGCTTGTTCTAGTCACCACATAGATCACAAGAATACATGGCAAGCACCTCTGTAAAGATGGCATGGCATATAACAAAACACATGTAGAGCGCAGGGTCATAGCATGCACACATTAGTCATGGCAAAAATGACAAAATGCCATTTGCTGAAACAGATCTGACAAATTACTCACATAGCCCTCTTCCAACAACATTTCGGGCATCAAGATGAGCTCAAATGGAAATGATGCAATGAGATGAAGTGATGTGCTCGTCGAGACGAACATTTCATATGCTACACGCATGAATTAGAGCTACAGTTGCAGAGTTATGATGATATGAAAAGAGGCATATGAATCGGAAATCCCAGGACTTAGACAAAAAAATGAACACACTGAGCGGCAGATAACTAAGATGCGCGCTGGGCGGTGTTTAGCGGGGCTGCTCACCATGGGCCAAGCCCAGCAGAGGAGGAGGTCGGTCTGGGCCAGAGGCTGTTGGGCCTGAGGAGAGGAAGCGGCCCACACGAGCGAGGGCATCGTCCTCCTCGCGCCTGGCGCACGAGCAAGAACAGGGCGGCGACGCCCTAGGTCAACAGCGGTGAGGGACGGCGGGGACCGGCCAGATCCAGGCGCGGGGAGCGGAGGCCGAGGCTGCGGGACCCGTTCCCGAGGTCAGCGGGGCTCGGCGGCGTCGGCGTCGCTGATCGGGAGCTCGGCTCCATGGCTGTATAGGGCGGCGGCGGTTGGCACAGGAGACGTGAAGGCGCGAGGAGGCAGAGATCGGCGAGGTGGAGCGCTCCGGCATGGCGCGCGAAGGGCGGTGGGGTCAAGCCGGAGAAGTCGGGCGCTGCTCCGGTGTGGGCGGAGCCTGCTGACGGGCGACGCGGTGGCTCGGGCACCCGGGCGGAGCGGGCGGCGACGAACAGGCCCGGCGCGGCTCGGGCGGGCCGGAGATGGGCCTGGCGGGCCCGCGCGGCGATGTGGTCACGACGGGGACAGGTGGCAAACTGTGGTTGGAGGAGAGCGGCGGCGGGGTGACGTGGCGATGTCTGATTCACCGGAGTGAGGTGACTGGCTGGGGTGGACGCGTCCGGCGCGGACGGACATGTCCGGCGGCGCGGAGGGAGGAGTTTGCTAGGGTTTGGACTGCGCGAAAAATCGGGGAGAGCCACATATTTATAGGTAGAGGGAGCTAGGAGAGTCCAAATGAGGTACGGTTTTCGGCCACGCGATCATGATCGAACGATCGAGAGGATGGAGGGGGTTTGGATGGGTTTTGGGACACTTTGCAGGGGTGTTGGGCTGCAACACACACGAGGCCTTTTCAGTCCCTCGGTTAACCGTTGGAGTATCAAACGAAGTCCAAATGGCATGAAACTTGACAGGCGGTTTACCGGTAGTAAACCAAGGCCGCATGACAAGTCTCGGTCCAATCCGAAAACGTTTAGCACCCGCACACGAAAAGAGGTAGAAAGGGACACCGGGTGACATAGGAGCGCCGGATTGCAAAACGTACAACAAGGAAAATGCTCGGATGCATGAGACGAACACGTATGCAAATGCGATGCACATGATGACATGATATGCAATGCATGACACGCAAGCAATGACAAGGCAACAACAGCGAATAACTGGAGGACACCTGGCACATCGGTCTCGGGGCGTTACACAGGGTACGGGGCAGCAGCTGCTGCGGAGGTGGGTGCGTGGAGCGGTGGCCAGGCAGGGTGAGCAGGACGGCGTGCGGGCGGCGAAGCCAGGCGGCTACGGGGCCGGCAAGCGAGGCTGCGCTGGGCAGCAGCATCAGTCGCGCAGCAGTAGCAGTGCAGCGACGAGCAGGGGATGCGGGCCAAGCGGGGTCGGGGTGCGGCCACGCACCGGGCACGGACGGCGTGGGAGCGGCGAACAGAGGAAGGCCCGGGGCGCGGGCGGGCGGCTTACAAGGCACGCACGAGCGGCGATGGGCGCGCACGGCGCGGGTGAGGGCGCACGAGCACGTGCGCGCTGTGTTGCAGGCAGGCAAGGTGAGCACGGAGCGGCCGGTGTGGTGTAGGCGGAGCGGAGGGCCGAGCAGCGTGGTGGCGTCAAGGGGTGCGCGCGGAGGAGCATGACAGGGCAAGGGAGAGACAGGATGTAGGGAACGGGGCAGCGGTTGTTGGGGAGGACGACGGTGATGACGAGCGTGGCGGAGACGGGATGCAGGCCGGCAAGGAAGAGGAGGCAGGCCGGCAAGGTGGCACGGGCTCCGGGCGGCGGCGTCCTGGGGCAGGGCGGCGAGGTCGTTGCGGCGACGGGCGATGGGATCAGGGGTTTACCCTGATCCAGATCCAATCGAGGGAGTGGGGGGGAAGAGTGGGTGTCGGTGGGAGTTAGGTTACGGTAGTGGGGGATATGGGGAATGGGGGGAGGACCGTTGGGCCGGCCGGCAGCTGGGCCGGAGCTCAGTGGGATAGGGGGCTTTCTGATTTATTTATTTATTTGTTCTCTTTTCTTTTTGTTTTGTGTTTTCTTTTTATTTAATTGTTTTGTTGTTTCCACCCACTATAAAATACCTAGGCATTTTATAAAAATGTGTTTATTACACCATAATTAACTATGTAATATTATGCACAAACCGAACATTTTTGTTTTAGCGTTTGTAAACTTTTATTATTAACTTTATTTTTAAATTTGAATTTGACACGGTTTTGAACTAACGGCAGAGTATCAACAGAACCGTGGTGACGTGGCATGATTAGCGTTGGATTACTGTAGCACGATTATCCGGGCGTTATAAATCTCCTCCACTACAAGAAATCTCGTCCCCAGATTTAGGAGGTAGAAGGAAACAGTGCGGGGTATTCATCACGCAGGCGGTCCTCGCGTTCCCAAGTGGCTTCATCTTCAGAATGGTGCGGCCACTGGACTTTGAGGTACTTGATCGCCTTCTGATGTGTGCGGCGTTCAACTTGGTCGAGAATGCGGACCGCATGCTCTTTATAGGAGAGGTCCTGTTGCAATTCGAGCACTTCATGATCCACTGCTCAGATTGGATCCTTGAAGCAATGGCGGAGTTGTGACACGTGGAACACATCGTGAACCTGGGAAAGGTTCGGCGGAAGCTCTAGTTGATATGCCACTTTTCCATGCCTTTTGAGAATAGTCAAGGGACCGATATAGCGAGGAGCTAGCTTGTCCTTGATCCCGAAGCGGTGAGAACCCTTCATTGGTGTAACTCGAAGATAAGCCTTTTCGCCAGGTTGATAGACCATGTCTTTGTGACGACGGTCATACTGACTTTTCTGACGTGACTGTGCAGTCTTGAGATTCTCGCGAATAATGCGAACTTGTTCTTCGGCCTGTTGGATAATATCTGGACCAAAGAGTGGGCGTTCCCTAGTTTCTGTCCAGTTCAGAGGGGTTCGACACTTTCGTCCATATAGCACTTCGTAGGGGGACATCTTCAGACTAGCTTGATAGCTATTATTATAAGAGATCTCGGCATATGGAAGAGATTCCTCCCATTTCTTGCCAAAGGAAATTACACAAGCTCGAAGCATGTTTTCAAGAACTTGGTTGACACATTCAACATGTCCTTGCGACTGAGGATGAAACGCCGTACTGAACGACAGATGAGTTCGCATAGCTTCTTGGAAACTTGCCCAAAATCTTGAAGTGAATAAGCTGCCACGGTCTGAACTGATAACCAGTGGAATACCATGAAGTGAAACAATTATGGACATGTAGAGAGTAGCAAGATGACTAGAAGTGATTGTCTCTTTGACCGCCAGAAAATGTGCAACTTTAGAAAGCCGGTCAATGACGACAAGAATAGCATCATTACCTTTCTGCGATTTGGGAAATCCAGTGACGAAGTCCATTTCAACATGGTCCCGTTTCCATTCAGGAATAACGATAGGTTGCAGAGTTCCAGCAGGCCTTTGATGCTCTGCCTTGATACGGCGGCAAACTTCACACTCAGCAACATATCAAGCAATGTCTTGCTTCATATTAGACCACCAGAATCTCTGACGGATGTCTTGGTACATCTTTGTACTACCAGGATGAATAGACAAAGGCATATCATGAGCTTCTTTCATAACCCTTTTAGTCTTATCCAGGTTTTTCTTTGAACATGGTACCACTAGGCGGCCGTTGAAGTACAAGGCGCCATCATCGGCGATAGTGAAGAATGAGGGCTTTCCTTCTACTAGATGGCGTTTAATCTTATGGACTTCAGAGCCATAACCTTGAATAGTCTTTATACCAGCTACGAGATCTGGTACGACAGCCAGGGTATTTAGAGAACCCTTAGTAACAACAAGAAGATTCATCTTGCGGAACTCCGGGGGAGGGGGAGCAAGTGCTCCAGGAGGAACAATATGAAGGTTCAGCTATCTAAATTCTTCGACAAGCGAGGGCTGAACTTTGTGAACCTGGAGGTGGTTGCAGTAAGACTTGCGGCTCAAGGCATCAGCCATTACATTAGCCTTGCCGGGGGTATAGGATATACCCACGTCAAAGTCTGCAACAGTCTCCATCCATCTCTACTGACGGAGGTTCAGATATGGCTGAGTAAACAAATACTTCAGACTTTGGTGGTCGGTGAAGATTTCACAATGATTACCGAGAAGGTAATGTCGCCACTGCTTTAGTGCATGGATGACAACAGCAAGATCGAGGTCGTGAACTGGGTAGTTTTCTTTGTGAGGGCGCAGTTGACGAGAGGCATAAGCAATCACTCTGCGCTCTTGCATTAGGACACAGCCTAATCCTTGACGGGAAGCGTCGCAGTAAATGACGAAGTCCTTCTTAGTATCAGGTGGAGCAAGCACTGGGGCAGAAGTCAACTTGTCTTTGAGTGCCTGGAAACTTTCCTGACACTTGTCTGTCCATTCGAACTTGACACCCTTATGCAACAAATTAGTCAGAGGCCTGGCAATCTTGGAGAAGTTCTCGACGAATCGACGGCAATAGCTGGCGAGACCGAGAAAACTTCGGACTTGCTTGACATTCTTCGGAGGAGTCCAATCGAGAATATCCTGAACTCGTTCAGGGTTAACAGCAATACCAACCTTGGAGATGACATGCCCAACATAGGTTACTTCGGGGAGCCAGAATTCACACTTGGAATACTTAGCATACAGTTGATGCTCTCGAAGCTTTTCCAGCACAAGACGAAGATGTTCAGCATGTTCTTCCTTGTTCTTGGAAAATACAAGGATATCATCCAAATAAACCACGACAAACTTGTCGAGGTAATCCATGAATATATATAGTTCATCACATGAGAGAAGGTGGCTGGAGCATTCGTTAAGCCGAATGACATGACGGTGTACTCGTATGATCCATACCGAGTCACGAAGGCGGTTTTTGGGATATCCTCTTCACGAACACGGATCTGGTGGTAACCCAACCTCAAGTCAAGTTTGGAGAACACTGATGAGCCAGCCAGTTGATCATAAAGATAAATGATCCGAGGAAGAGGATATTTATTCTGAATGGTAGCTTGGTTTATAGGACGGTAGTCTTGTACTAATCGGTTTGTCCCATCCTTCTTCTTAACAAAGAGAGAAGGTGCTCCCCAAGGAGAGCAACATGGGCGAATCAAACCTTTGATAAGAGATTTGCCAATTTCCTCCTTAAGCTCAATGAGTTCATGTGGCGGCATCTTGTAGGGTCGTTTGGCTATAGGGGTGGTGCCGGGTTTCAAGTCGATGATGAATTCGACAACTCTAGCAGGGGGAATCCCTGGGAGTTCTTCTGGGAAGACGTCTTGGAATTCACGAACGACGGGAATGTTGTCAATGCCCTTGAGTGGTGCAGCGTTCAACACATTCAAGGCATAAAGCCGTGCCTCGGCGTTCTGAACTAGATGAGCTTGGTAAGCAATTATTTCATCAGAAGGGTGTAGCAGATGGATGACCTTAGTGGCGCAAACTATAGAAGCAGTATGCGCTTTCAACCAATCCATCCCCAGAATGAGGTCGATGTTAGACGACTTCAGGATAATGGGAGAGGCATAGAATTCCAGCCCTTCGATTTCCACGGGGACGTCCATGCCAACCAGTGGGGTTTGACATTGTCCCACAGGGGTTTTTACCAATACCGAAGTGTTCATCTCCTCACATTTAACATCATGCTTGTATGCAAAATCTTCTGACATGAATGAATGTGATGCTCCTGAATCGAATAAAACAGATGCAGGTACTGAATTTACGAGGAGTGTACCCATCACGGTAGCAGCTTGGTCTAGAACTTCATTGAGATCAACGTGGTTGGCATGAACACGACCATAAGACTTGGCGTTACTGTTGCGAGGCTGGTTGCTTCCACGACCAGCTGTGGGAATGGCCAGTTGATTCTGGTTCTGATTCTAATAGCAGTTCCTGGCAAGGTGACCAGGTTGGCCACACTTGTAGCACAGACCATTATTGGGAGTGGGAACAGGAGCTTGCGGTGGTGGAGCTGGAAGCCTTGGCTGCCTAGTTGGTGGGGGAGGCAGACGCAGTGCAACATAGGACTGCCTTGGAGCAGGTGCGGTTGGCTGGTACATGCTGTTGGGAATCCATATCCTACGCTTCTGTGAGGACGGGCCCGAAGATGAGCCCATGTCACGGTTGCGCCTGTGAGAGCTCTGGTGTTCCTGTAGACCAGTTTCGGCATTGATGGCCTTGTTCGCCAAGGTGGCGAAATCAGCAAAGTCATGCACTAGAAGTGCGAGCTTGATATCAGCTTGAAGGCCATCATGGAACTTCTCCTGTCTGTGTGCATTAGTTGCAATGTCTTCTTCAGCATAGAGGGACAGATCCAGAAACTCCCGCTGATAAGCTTCCATAGTTTTGTTGCCCTGAGTGAGGTTGCGAAACTCGCGCTTCTTCCGGTCCATCACTCCCTGAGGAATGAAGCGAGCACGGAAGGCAGCTTGGAAGTCTAGCCAGGTGATGATTGTTCCAACTGGTAGAGTATGCCTGTGGCTGTCCCACCATTGAGATGCGGGTCCCTTCAGGAAGATGGAAGCAAAGGTGACATAGCTGGCAGGGGCTACATCAGCAGACTCCATCTCATAGGTGATGTCACGGAGCCAGTCATCAGCATCCAGAGGCTGAGTTGAGCTGCGGTACACAGTTGGGTTCAGGCGCATGAAATCCTACAGAGTTACTGGGGTTGGCTGCTGGTTCATATTGGGGCAAGGAAACTGAGCCATCATATTCTCCATGAACTGGCGATTCATCTCAAGCTGTTGGATCATACAAGCCATGTACTCAGGCGGTGGTGGGGCGTTGCCACCACGACCACGACCACCTGGTCTAACCATCCTGCTAATATATAATAGCAGTAGTTCAGCATTGAGAAATTGCGAGGACAAGAATCATTCATGATGAAACATGCATAATGAAAGGAACAGGATAGTTACTGCATAGTAGTTGGCATATCTTACAAAAGTGATCATGCATAGAGTTCGGCACACAGAGTTCAGTACACAAACTAAGAACATCATAGGCGGCATGCAGCCTCACGGCGAATGCATCTAACACTAACAAGCAAGCCTACATCAGTCCCAGGTGGAACTATGGAGGTAGGTGTAGCCTGACAGCTGGTAGTGATGCGAAGGGAAGACCTCCACGCGAGTAGCCTGGGGTCCACGGATACTCTGGTGCGGAACCCGATGCGCGGGTGGCAGGAGAGGACCAAGCGCGGGAGAGTAGCCTCCCACATCTAGCCAACCGACGCCCTGGGGCATCACGGTCCTGGCAGGGTAGATAGCAGAATGCGATAGATCACCAGATCGGATAGAGGGGTGCAACAACGTCAGAGCACGGTAAAGGTGCTGACGGGTGGTGTACAACTTGTGGCGAAGAGCTCGATTAGCTCTATCCAGCCCATCGGCATGCAGAACCAGGTTCTGATGGTAGAAGGGCTCTCAGGTGACAGTGGAGTAGGCAGCAGTGTAGTATCCTTCCGCACCAACATCGGATGCGATAGAAATGTGCCTGAAGGGGGAGGTGTCCAACTCCCGGTACTCTCCACGAAGACATGTCAGAGCAGCATAAGCAGCATCGTGGACCGCCATGTCGATAGTCACTCCAACACCATGAGCAGTGTGCAGCACGGTAGTGGAGTCATAGTCCCGAGAGTAGAGGTGGACGATGGCTCGGTACTGCTCCTAGTTGAAGTCCTGGTACTCCTCATAGACGGTGTACTCAGGGTGCCAGCGATAACCCAGATAGGTCATCATCTCAACCAACACAGCAGGTGATCCTGAGGCACCAATGGCCGTCGTGTGGCGCACGACCTGTCTCGTGGGTTCCATCTGGAAAAAAAGATGCTTTCACAGGAGTCAAATGACAATGTGGATAATGTTCAAATACTACTCTAAATAATAGCTAGGGATTATCCAACTTTGGGGTGAACATGGTCACGGGATCCTAGTGTTAGAGTTAGTAAAATCGTTTAACCCGAGTAGGAGAGAGTTCAGAGTCCCAGAGTAAGGATCGAGGAGTAAAAGATCCTAATACCACCCAGAAGGTGACATGGGCCCGTAAGGCACACAATCATGTTAGTAAAAGTTTTTGTAATGTCTAGACTTAACTTCAGCCAAGGAGTGTGGAAGGGGGATTCCTATAGGCAGTCGGCTCTGATACCAACTTGTGACGCCCCCGATTCAAACGTACACCAATCATACACGCAAATGTGTACGATCAAGATCAGGGACCCACAAGAAGATATCACAACACAACTCTACAAATAAAATAAGTCATACAAGCATCATATTACAAGCCAGGGGCCTCGAAGGCTCGAATACAAGAGCTCGATCATAGACGAGTCAGCGGAAGCAACAATATCTTAGTACATACATAAGTTAAACAAGTTTGCCTTAAGAAGTCTAGCACAAACTGGGATACAGATCGAGAGAGGCACAAGCCTCCTGCCTGGGATCCTCCTAAACTACTCCTGGTCGTCATCGGCGGGCTGCACGTAGTTGTAGGCACCTCCCGAGTAGTAGTAGTCGTCGTCGACGGTGGCGTCTAGCTCCTGGACTCCATCGTCTGGTCGCAGCAATCAAGTATAGAAAGGGGAAAAAGGAGGAGCAAAGCAACCGTGAGTAGTCATCCAAAGTACTCGCAAGCAAGGAGCTACACTACATATGTATGCATTGGTATCAAATGGAAAAGGCTATCATATGTGGACTGAACTGCAGAATGCCGGAATAAGAGGGGGATAGCTAGTCCTATCAAAGACTACACTTCTGGTAACCTCCATCTTGCAGCAGGAGAAGAGAGTAGATGGTAAGTTCACCTAGTAACATCGCATAGCATAATCCTAACCGATGATCCTCCCCTCGTCGCCCTGTGAGAGAGCGACCACCGGTTGTATCTGGCACTTGGAAGGGTGTGTTTTATTAAGTATCCGGTTCTAGTTGTCATAAGGTCAAGGTACAACGTCGGGTCGTCCTTTTACCGAGGGACACAGCTATTCGAATAGATCAACTTCCCTGCAAGGGTGCACCACATAACCCAACACGCTCGATCCCATTTGGCCGGACACACTTTCCTGGGTCATGCCCGGCCTTGGAAGATCAACACATCGCCGCCCTCCTAGACACAATAGAGAGGTCAGCACGCCGGTCTAAATTCGATGGCGCAGGGGTCTGAGCCCATCGCCCATTGCACACCTGCATGTTGCATACGCGGCCGGTGAGCAGACCTAGCAACCTCCATTACAAATGAAGTTGCATTACGCGGTCCAACCCGGCGCGCGCTGCTCAGTCATTGACGTCACGAAGGCTTCGGCTGATACCACGACATCGAGTGCCCATAACTATCCCCATGTAGATGGTTAGTGCATATAGGCCAGTAGCCAGACTCAGATCAAATACCAAGATCTCGTTAAGTGTGTTATTTTGAAATAACCACGGACGCCGACCAGAGCCAGGCCCACCTCTCTCCTAGGTGGTCTCAACCTGCCCTGGCGCTCCGCCACAAAGTAACAGTCGAGTGCCTTTGGGAACTTAGGGCCACCTCTACCGGGATGGAGCCACCTGCCCCTTCAGCCCCCAACATCGGAATCACTCGCGGGTACACCTACGAGCTGACCCGACTTTAACCACCACATGTATAGCATGTATATATGTATAAGTATATACCCGTGATCACCTCCTGAGTGATCACGACCCGATAGTATAGCATGGTAGACGGACAAGAATGTAGGGCCACTGATGATAAACTAGCATCCTATACTAAGCATTAGGATTGCAGGTAAAGGTAGAAACGGTAGTAGCAAGGGCAGGGTATGCATCAGGATAGGATTAACGGAAAGCAGTAACATGCTACACTACTCTAATGCAAGCAGTATAGAGAAGAGTAGGCGATATCTGGTGATCAAGGGGGGGGCTTGCCTGGTTGCTCTGGCAAGAGAGAGAGGGGTCGTCAACATCGTAGTCGTACTGGGTAGTAGCATCGTCGGTCTCGGTGTAACGCGGTATGAGGTGGTACCGGTGAAGGGGGAAAACATCCGAGAAAGTATTCCCGGTGTTTCGCATTTTCGGACAGATGGACCGGAGGGGGAAAGTTGCGTCTTTGCTATGCTAGGGATGCGTGGTGGACGAACGGGCTGTGTATCCAGATTCGTCTCGTCGTTCTGAGCAATTTTCATGTAGAAAGTATTTTCATCTGAGTTACAGTTTATTTTATATGATTTTCTAAAGTTTTTAAATCATTTTTCAAATTTATTTAATTAATTTAATTCAACATTATCCAGAATAGTGCATGCTGATGTCATCATGACGTCAGCAGTCAACAGGAGTTGACTGGGTCAAACTGACGTGTGGGTCCCGTCTGTCATTGACATATCACCCTAACTAACAAATTAGTTAGGTTAATTAGATATTCTAGGTTAATCAAGTTTAATTAGTTTAACTAAAAAGGATTAGTTAAGTTAATTATTCAGTTAATTAATTATTTATTTATTTTTATTATTTTATTTTTAATTTTTTTAAGGAAAAGTTTTGGGGGTTGAGGCCCCGCATGTCTATGGTACAGAGGCCTATCGGGCGCGGATTAACGAGCGCTGGTGCCCAGCCCGATTGGGCATACACCCAGATTGACAGGGGGCGGCCACAGGCGCAGCGAGGCCAGGCAGTGGCAAGGCCATGTCGGGGCGGCGCCAGGGTACGGGGCAGCAGTTGCTGCGGAGGTGGGTGGGTGGAGCGATGGCCAGGCAGGGTGAGCAGGACGGCGTGCGGGCGGCGAAGCCAGGCGGCTGCGGGGCCGGCAAGCGAGGCTGCGCTGGGCAGAAGCATTAGTCGCGCAGCAGTAGCAGTGCAGCGACAAACAGGGGAGGCGGGCCAAGCGGGGTCGGGGCGCGGCCATGCACCGGGCGCGGACGGCGTGGGTGCGGCGAATAGAGGAAGGCCCGGGACGCGGTCGGGCGGATTGCAGGGCGCGCACGAGCAGCAATGGCGCGCACGGCGCGGGTGTGGGCGCACGAGCATGCCCGCGCTGTGTTGCGGGCAGGCGAGGTGAGCACGGAGCGGCCGTCGTGGTGTAGGCGGAGCGGAGGGTCGAGCGGCGCGGTGGCGTCAATGGGTGCGCGCGGAGGAGCATGACAGGGCGAGGGAGAGATAGGAGGGAGGGGCGCGGGCTCACGGGAGGATGTAGGGAATGAGGCAGCGGTTGTTGGGGAGGACGACGGTGACGACGAGCATGGCGGAGACGGGATGCAGGCCGGCGAGGAAGAGGAGGCAGGCCGGCGAGGTGGCGCGAGCTCCGGGCGGCGGCGTCCTGGGGCGGGGCGGCGAGGCGTCGCGGCGATGGGCGTTGGGATCGGGGGTTTGCCCCGATCCACATCCAGTCGAGGGAGTGGGGGAAGAGTGGGTGTCGGTGGGAGTTAGGTTACGGTAGTGGGGGGGATATGGGGAATGGGGGAGGCCCGTTGGGCCGGCCGGCAGTTGGGTCGGCGCTCAGTGGGGCAAGGGAGGCTTTCTGCTTTATTTTTTTTTGTTCTCTTTTCTTTTTGTTTTGTGTTTTCTTTTTTATTTAATTGATTTGTTGTTTCCACCCACTATAAAATACCTAGGCATTTTATAAAAATGTGTTTATTACACCATAATTAACTATGTGATATTATGCACAAACCGAACATTTTTGTTTTAATGTTTGTAAACTTTTATTATTAACTTTATTTTTAAATTTGAATTTGACTCAGTTTTGAACTAATGGCAGACTATCAACAGAACTGTGGTGACATGGCATGATTAGCGTTGGATTATTGTAGCACGATTATCCGGGCATTACAATCTTCCTTGTCCAAGACCCAAGTCAGTCTCGATGGATCAGCTGCTGCTGCCGCTGAAGATGACGATGTCCCAGATACTTCCGAATCAGAAACTTCATTAGACAGTTCCTCAGGCGATGCCTCAGAGTGAATCATATTCACATTTTTGTCGCACTTGTGTTCTTCATCACCTTTTTTACACTAGTTGACAAAAAAGGGGGGAGAATAACATCGAGAGTTTGATAGATTGGCTCTGTTGGATCTGGTGTTTGTGCTTTCTCGCTCCATCTTTTGAGACAATTACGCCATTCCATGTGCTCTGATGTAAAACTTCTGTTATGTGTTGTAATATTAATAACCCCGCCTACTGCACTATTCCCTCTCGAAGCTTTTTGTTTTGTAGGTGAAATTGTTAACAAAAGTTATAAATGATTGCAATTTACTCTCATTGGATTATCCATCAGTGTGAAACATTACCTTATATGATTGAAAATTTCGACATACTGAAATAAATTGCAAGGAATTCTATTGCATATCAACTAACCCTACATACATCTGGGGGGAGTATATTTCATCATCGAGTCAAGTAACGCAAGTTCACTCTTGTTCGATCTACAACTTACTTATCTATCTTCACTTTGATGATTATCTGTTTTGCCAACAACAGTCCAAAAATGGGGATATTGTTGGTGCTGGGGGCAAATGAAGTCGAAGCAGCGAAGGTTATCATCGAAGATAAAGCTAACGAGAGTGGCCTATAAAAATTGTTGAAGTCTAAGCAATTGGTTCAGTGATTCTTCGAAGCAAATGACAACGCTCGAGGAAGAATGAAGATGAAGTGAAGATGTGGCATTTATTTCGTTGTTCTTCTTCTGTCATTAAGTCATAGGACCACCGTACTATTAAGAGGGGTATAGCATTTCGAAGCTTTGATTCTCTGATGCTAAACCGAAACCTATGAAAGTTGTGAGAGAAATCTCTTTGTGCTCCGAGCAAATACTTGCTAGCAAGAGACTGTGATATTCTTCGATGCGAGAGATTTGCCTTGAACCGAGGAGTTAGCAGTACTTGTTTTCTCAAGTAATGTTACCGTTGCTCCAAATCCGACCGTTGTGAACGTGACTATTGGCCATTGGCTGGACCTCATGTCCAAAATGGCCATTTCCCATCTGGGAAGGCTATGGTTGTAAATAGCCACCCCGCACCGGCTTTGTCTGGTGGCTGCTCTGTTTGATTCTGAGAAGATTGTTGAGCAACCCCCTCTGTGAGCGATTTGAGTTTAAAATCCACCGAGAGAAAAACCCTAGAGTTGAAGAATTAGATAGTGGTTTAACATCACAGGAATCTAAGTTTAGTACACCCCGTCTATTACTCTTGAGAGCTACAAACTCTCTAGACGGTTAGTTGTCAAGTTCTTCAAAGACCAAGGTAATTGTGGTTTTCGAAGAAGTCTGTAAAGGTTCCAAGATCGCCTTCAAGTATCTACCACGAGTGATCGCCATCAATTGACGAATCGATTGTCGATGATAATATGGTGAAGAGAATTTATCTTCCGAGTTAAGTCACAACCCCTCCGACCAGACGTAGTCCTTGTGCAGAAGGACGAACTGGTCGAACAAATACCTTGTCGCCGTCGAGCACCTTTGGTCATCTCTGTTACTCAAGTTTACTTTCGATGCATTCCATTCGTGTAATTTACTTTGATGCTTGTTCTAGTTTTCTTATGGTTCTATGTTGTAGTTCATCTTAGATTGTTTATCACTTTTTCCGCAGCTGGGTTTTCAGAGATTTAAGTTGTCCGAAGAAAATTGAAAACTCCCATTCACCCCCCTCTAATAGACATATTTTGTTCCTACAACCCTAGAGGTTCACGCTTGAGGAGTTGCACGACAGAGTCGTATCGGAGTGCTGAAGGAGGAATCACCCTCAATAACCACGACTGATTAGCTACACCGTAGAGTTAGCATCGAGAATGCGTTACGAGGTATCACCCTTGGCACTAGATGGTAGCTCTGCAGAGTCGTACAACTAAAGGGGGTGAGGTGATGTGTCGGGCCCTGGACGTCGATCACGTTGATCGAGTCATCTGGTAATCCAGCGAGGGTGTCGGTGTTCTGGGAACGGGGGTCCCCAGACTTGCCTACCTGCGGCGTGGCTCAAAGGGGGGCCAGCGTGGCCCATCTTCACCAACACAAACCCAAGACCCTCGCGAGGGGCCAAGCCTCGCGGGGCGGACGACGCGGAGCTTCCTCAGGCGCGGCCTCGTCAGGCTGGCTCATGAGGAGGTGGAGAGATCAAGGCGGGGTACCTCACGAGGTGCCCGTGATGCAAGCCATGACGACCGGGGGCGCCAGGCGGGTGCCAGCCCGCGCAGTGTCCTCCCTTCCACTTTGGTGCAAAGGGGGCAAGCGCAGCCGCGGAGTACCGAGGCATCAGGCAAAGGTTGCCGTTTCGGTGCAACGAGACCAAGACCAGGAGGACTACGAGACGGAGGTCACCGTGGAGCCCAAGACGGCATCGTCACCAGAGCTTTGCGCAGGCGAAGACTACTTTTGTCAGGATAGCTGATACTAGTTGTCCCCCTTCAAATTAGCCCGCCATTGTTGGCTCCCTTCCCGCTCGATATTTGGGAAGAGGACCAGGGCCTCTATAAATAGGACCAGCCACCCACAGAGCAAAGGGGGCCGGGGGGTTGGAAGGATAGAGAAGATCAGGTAGAGAGAGAGAGAAGGGTGACTGAGCTCCTCCCAGCAGTTCGTCGCCCCAGCCAAGAACAGACCCTCGCGAGGCTGTTCTTCCTTGTATTGTTCATCATCATCAGCCCAAGAGGCAATCCACCACACCACACACTGGAGTAGGGTATTACACCACAACGGTGGCCCGAACCAGTATAAACCTTGTGTCTCTTGTGCTGTTCTTTCCTTAGTTTAGATCCTAACAAGGCGGAGGAGTGCAGGTAGGTAGGAGGCGAAATCTCCGTGCGCACCCCAGTGTTCGAACCTCAAGGGTCTGCCGGAACCCGAAATCCGACAGAGGGCAACAGGGACAAGGTGAGGGGTCATTGATGGATCACTAACCAACCTATACTAAGCATATAGGATAAACACGTAAGGTACAAAAGCATGTTACAAAAGTAGGCTATTCATCAGAATAGGAGCAATCAAGTACAGTAGCAAAATCTTATGCAAGCATGAGAGAATGGAATGGATGATATAGGAATGATCAAGGGGGTTTGCTTGCCTGGAAGCTCTGCGAATGAAAGGAATCTTCGGAAGCGTAGCTGTAGTCGAATACCGAAGTATCAACAGTCTCGGGGTCTACCGGAGAGGAAGGCGGGGGAAGAAACAATAAATAACAGGCATACAAAGCAACAGAAAGCATGACATGATCGTAAGCTATGCTAAGGGTGACCTAACGAAGGGCTACGCGTTACAAACGGAGCGGGGAATATTTTCCCGGCTGCAGGCATTTATCAGACAAATGATCTAGAGGGGGAGGTTCCAAGTTTGCAGTGTTAAAGGCATGTGACAGGTATGTGGATAGCGTATTCAGATTCGTCACATTTCTCTGAGGAACTTCCATATATAAATTATTTTCATCTGAGTTATAAATTATTTTATATGATTTTTCAAAGTTTTCATCATTTTTAAAAATACTGTTAATTTGAATTATATAGGGAAAATGCTATGTGTACCCTCTGTGTACACAGCCAGGAGGCCGATAGTAGGCAAGCGGGGTCCAGTCAACAACGGGTTGACCTAGTCCACATTTGACCGGTCAACAGACGAGTAGTGCAAGTGGGTCCCGCATGTCATTGTTATTTTAACATTAATTTAGCATCAAACTTAGCCGTGGCCCCATTTGTCATTGATACAATAGGGTAATTAACACTAAACTAATCTATATCTAACTAATATGTTGACTAATTAATAGAGCCGGCCCCCTTGCCAGTGACCCAAACTGGACACACACACACGCTCGCACAGGAGGACACTCGCCCATGGCCAAGGCCACAGCCGAGGTGAGCGTGACAGCGGCGAGCGCCGGCACGCGTGGGCGGAAGGGCGAGTAGCGGGCGCCGGGGGCCAGTCAGGGGCCGGCAGGCGCGGACGGTTTGCGACGGTGATAGGAGAGGCCAGTCAGGGGCCGGCAGGCGCGGACGGTTTGCGACGGCGATAGGAGACAACGACAGTAACAGTGAATGGGGCGGCGGGCGAGGTGCGGTTACAGTTGTGGCGGGCGTAGGCGGGGCGCCCGTCAGGGAAGGCCGCAAGCAGGGCAAGGCCGGGCATGGCTGGCGGTGGGGTAGGGCGCGTGGCAAGCGCGAGGCCGCGGGACTAGCGAAGGCGGGCGCGGGGAAACAGGGCACGGTTGGAGAGGCGAGCAGCGGCGGCTGCGAAACGGCAAGGTGCAGCAGGTACAGTGAGCAGCAGCTGTAACAAGCAGTAGCGGCGATGGCGTCGGTGCTGGAGGCCGCAGCAAGCAGCGCGCGGGGCGGCATCTAGCGGGCGGCTAGGAGCAGCTGCAGACGCGGCTGCCGTTCACGCGCACACGCTAGGGCACTAGGCGTGGGCATGGCGCGGGGGTGAGCGCGAGGTGAGCCTGGGCATGGCGAGGCGGTGATGCCGCGGGGAAAACGAGGAGGGAGATGGGGTAGTGCTCACTTGGGAAAGCCGCAGGAGAGGTTGGGGAAGTCAGAGGAGGCCGGGATGGGGCGGATCGAATGGCGGGGTTTCGGTGGCTGTAGAGGAAGGGGATGAAGCAGGCCGTGTCGGTAGTTCTCCTGGGCTTCGATCTGACGGCGAGGAAGATGAAGACGAAGCCTGTGGTGGTGCCGGACATCACGGAACGAAGAACGGTGGCTGGTGGCCGTGTGCACGGCGACGGCGCAGCCGGAGGAAGATGGGGGGATCTAAGAGTTAGGGTTGTCCCTTATCCTCATGTTTTTTTTTAGAACGAAGAACTGACAACGTTGTGTGCCATACAAATGAACTCCGGGGGATCTAAAAGCCACACATGGCTTGCCCTTATCCTCATGTGGCGCAGCAGTGTGCCGCGTCAGCATGCCTGGCCAAACGGCCGGCCGGCACGGCCCGGCCCATCGTAATTGTGCCTAGGCCGGCATGGCCCGCCAGAGCACGATTACTATACGGGTCGTGCTGTGCCGGCCCCCGTGCTGCGCCCCCATGCCCAGGCAAGGCTCAGTTAGTAAATGGGCCGGCACGTTGGCCCGTTTAGCACGGTGGGCCGTATATTTTTAGCCTATTATTTAACACACTGAACATTTTTTAGCTTAGTTTTACATGTTGATCCATATATAAATGTAGAAAAATATAAAAAAAAACTTAATGAGGCCGTGCCGTGCCGGCCCGCGTGCCCAGCCTTCAGGCCGAGGCACGGCCCAGGACGTGCTACGTGCCGGGCCCGGCCCGTTTAACCCGTGTCGTGCCTGGCTCAAGGCGGGCCGTGCCGACGTGCTCACGGGTCGGCCCGAAAAAACCAGCCCATTTGGCCAGCTATAAGCGTCAGGCGTGCGCGGCCATGGTGCCTCGGCCTTCTCCTGTAGCGAGGGTAGGACGAACGGCAGGGGCTGTTGGAATGGGCCGCATTGTGTGCGCCTAGAGCCCTGTCCAACAGTACACCCTATTCCTTTTATTATATTTTATTTTTTGCTTTCTGTTTTCTTTTATTCTTAATAGCAAACAGGCTTTAGTAAATATGGGACATAGCCCATAAATATAGTGCAATACTAGACACTATCACAGAAGTTTGGAAGTTTATTAAAAAGAATTGTATTTTCAAAATTTATAAAAGGCATTTTAAATAATGATTTGTCCCATGTTTTAATTGTTTAAGGGCATTTGAACTTTCTATAAAAATGTTGGTTTCTACATGAAAAATACTTCGTGAATATTTGCAACACAACAAACATTTTTATTTTTCCATTTGAACTTTAATTTTTTGACTTTAATTTAAATTTGAATTTGAATTCAGTTTGGATCAAAGTGAGGTTTAGCAGGCGATGACATGTCACCATTAATGTGTGATTACTGTAGCTTGACTCTGGGGGTGTTACAATCGTATATCGTTTGTTGATTCACATTTATATGTCCCTTTCGGCCTCATCGTATATGGTTTGTTGTTTCACATTTCTACGTCTACGTTTCCAGATGTTGCTGCCCTTGGCAACTCTGTCACGGAGTAGCCAGAATCTCTTGATTATGTCTCCTTTTCACTACTCTCTTCTAGACTCCCCACCATTGCCAAACTCTTCTAAAGTTTTCTCGATTCGTCTCCCGGTCAAAATATTAAACTGAAATATCTTTATGTTTTAGTTCTAACCGTGGTATAGCTGGAATAATTGGCGGGACATGAGATCTAGGCTATATAGACAAGCCGCAATAAACAAACCGAAACACTAACGCCCACACATGTGGGCGTTACCCAACTCGCTCACATGCCTCGATCGTCGTTCATTGCCTTTTGCATGAATCTTGGCGTGAAAAGGTTGATTTTGTGTGCCATGTAGGATAAGTCGCGTGTGTGGCGTGTAAGGGAGTTCATCTGCACACTGGTTTCCCCTCTGAGGTCAGCGGTTGCGTGTCAGGCGTGCGGTGGAACTGCTGTCGCGCCCGCACGCCACGCCCGGCTACGGTTGCCATCTCCACCGTCTCGCCCCTTCGCTCTCCCCTCGCCGTTCATTTACTCCCCTACCCATTCATTACTCCACAACACACTATCCACACCAGTTGCATTCGATTAAGGAGAAACCGAGAGGAGAAGGCGACGGCGGCGGCGGAAGAGTCGGCCGCATTCGCAGCCGTTGGTGGGGCTCGTCGGACTGGAGTGTCGTCACCGGAGAGCCGCAGACTGATGGTAAGGCTCGCTCCCGTGCTCACATTCCTGCCTGCGATTTACGCCCCTCCCTCTGTGTTCAATTTCCGCTCGATTTTCCTCGAACTTCCGGCCGATTCGCGGTGCTCTGGCGTCCCCGTCGGCGGCGGAGTCGCGTGCTTGCCATTTAGGGTGGCATTGCACAGTTTCGCCGCCGCCGCGGTGGCAGTCATGCTGGTGTGGCTCGGCCTGTCCGCAACCACATCCGGATTTTGCCTTGCGATTGAGCAGGCGATTTTTCTGATGTTGGTTGTGATTTGCCTCGAAATGCTATGGCCATCAGTGTAGGGAGTTTTTTGTTGTTAAATTTCAGGGTATGATAGTTGCGAAGAACCCTAGATCTAGTTAGGTGCATTTCAAAGTGTAGGATAATGGCAACCATGGCATTTTCAACAACTATCATCACTGCTTGCCATGACTATGCTTTCCATGCGGCAACTAATTTTGCGAACACACTATGCCTGTTGCCACGACTATCATCACTGATCAACCGTGTCAGTTGCCACGACTATGCTTTACATGTGGCAACTAATTTTACGAACACACTATGCCTGTTGCCATGCCATATGCAGGATAATGGCAAATTCAATGTACAATAGACTCAATTTGCGTTTGCTATGCTGACTTGCTATATCTGAACATATTTGACTGTATTTACATGGCAACTCATTTTTATATGAGGCGAGGGTGTGAGTCGCCACATTACATGTTGTGAAGTGGAAGTTGTCTGCCCTTTTTTGAAGTGACATGTGTTAACATGGCAACTTGAACCTAGTACATTGCTTGTGAATACATGGCAACTCATTTCTATATGAGGCCAGGGTGTGAGTTGCCACATTACATGTTGTGCAGTGGAAGATGTTTGACGCGAGCCATTGTGCTAACATGGCAACTTGAACATTTTTTAAAGTGCCTTATGATCTATACATTTTTTATGAGGCTAATGTGTTAGTTGCCACATTTCATGTTGGACAATCCTAGGGGGTGGGTGTTCCTATGATCTGCCTCATTTGCCATTTTTATTGGAGCCAATATGGCAAGTAGATTATGCTAGCTGGCATCTACTTCCTTCAGAAGTACACACATGTCCAGTTGCCATGTTTCTATAATTGCTTTTCCATTTTGATTATTTTTCTGCCCTTTTTGTGCATGTTAAGTACATGGCAATTACTGCCCTCTTCAGATGCTTAAACTTTGGGGTAACCATTTGAGTTTTCATTTTTTGTTCATCCAAGATATCAAGTGAATATTTACTTTATGCATTTCTTTCTGTATCCGTTGGCTGTGTTTTCATTTCACCCTAACGTGTGTTTTGTTCTTACCTTAGGACAATGGCTCGCGGCGACTATCAAGATGATGATGATGACTTCATGGAGTTACTACAACAGAATCACGTGACTGGTCGGATAAAAGATGGCGATGAGGTCATTTTCCACCCCATATGTTTTAATGTCACATTGAGTTTTCAATCTTCTGTTAGAAACTAAGTTTTCACGACATTGAACATGGCAACAATTGATCCCATTTCTGTTATGCAGAAGAAGAAACGTCATCGCAATAGGGCTTCGCAAGAACGCCTGACTATATTGACCGAGGGATTTACTGATGAGCAGAAGGGAGATGTTGGTGAGATGGAGATGCAGGCTCTGATGGATGTTTGGTGCAAGAACCTAGTGAACCCTGTATGCGACTGGCTCAGTGAGATTTATGATCCTGCCTCTAGAGAATTCATGGTTCCGGGACGTGGAAGACTGCCTTTGGATGAGGAATCCATGTTCTGCACTTTGGGTGTGCCCTATGGAGAAATCAAAGTCCCGTATGAGGTGAATAATAAGACTGGGGAAGCCATGTTCGCCCGTTTGTTTCCTGGAATGGCATCCATGCCAAATACGACTGTGTTGGCAACTTCGCTGGAGGGCATGAAAACCCATGGCGAGGTTTTTAAGATGAAACTCCTCATGTACCTGATCTCAGCTGTCTTTGCGCCTACCACATCTCTTCGCCCAAGGAACAAGTGCTTCCCCATCCTGATGAATGCTCTCTCTATTTCTTTTTTCCTTCAATCTTTTGATTTTGATGTCATTTGGAAGCTAGTAACTGCCAGATTTTTGATGTTTTCATTTGAATGCTGATGAGGCAACTTTTTGTCCTGAAATTGTGTTGTGCAGGCGAAGCTGAAAGACGTGAAGAACATGAATTGGTGTAAATTCATCGCGGACTTCTTGCATGATGCATTCTCAAACAAGAAGTACCAGAAGGGCTGTCGCTTACACTTGATGGCACTTTTTTCCTACTCTTTTGCAAATACTCTTACCACGGTTAAATGTTTTCCCAAATCAACATGGCAGCTGTTGATAAGTGTGAACCGTACAAGATTGTGCATGGCAACCCTTTGTTTCATTGTTTATGTGAATCTTTTACATGTGAAAGTGACTTCTGTTTGATCCATGGCATCTGTAGTTGCTGCCTACAAGGCAATAGCATTTTTCAAGAATACAAAAAAGTGTTCATTCCATAAATCCACTCTCTTTTATACAATCTGCATGGCAACCATGATGTTGAGCTGGTGGCAGCTACCAGCATAACAAGATGGCAACTGCCAACACAGCATGATGGCAACTAACATAAATAGATGGCAAATCTTTTTTCTTCATTCCCTTCAACTTGATGACTCAAGGAAACTACATTAGCTTCTTTTTCAACATAACATGATGGCACTGATAACCCACAAGTATAGGGGATCGCAACCGTTTTTGAGGGTAGAGTATTCAACCCAAATTTATTGATTCGACACAAGGGGAGCCAAAGAATATTCTCAAGTATTAGCAGCTGAGTTGTCAATTCAACCACACCTGGAAACTTAATATCTGCAGCAAAGTGTTTAGTAGCAAAGTAATATGATAGTGGTGATAATGGTAACAAAAGGTAACGGCAGTAAAAGCAATGTTTTTGGTATTTTGTAATGATGATAGCAATAGCAACGGAAAAGTAAATAAGCGAAGAACAATATATGGAAAGCTCGTAGGCAATGGATCGGTGATGGAGAATTATGCCGGATGCGGTTCATCATGTAACAGTCATAACCTACGGTGACACAGAACTAGCTCCAGTTCATTGATATAATGTAGGCATGTATTCCGAATATAGTCATACGTGCTTATGGAAAAGAACATGCATGACATCTTTTGTCCTACCCTCCCGTGGCTGCGGGGTCCTTACGGAAACTAAGGGATATTAAGGCCTCCTTTTAATAGAGAACCGGAACAAAGCATTAACACATAGTGAATACATGAACTCCTCAAACTACGGTCATCACCGGTAAGTATCCCGATTATTGTCACTTCGGGGTTAACGGATCATAACACATAATAGGTGACTATAGACTTGCAAGATAGGATCAAGAACACTCATATATTGATGAAAACATAATAGGTTCAGATCTGAAATCATGGCACTCGGGCCCTAGTGACAAGCATTAAGCATAGCAAAGTCATAACAACATCAATCTCATAACATAGTGGACACTAGGGATCAAACCCTAACAAAACTAACTCGATTACATGATAGATCCCATCCAACCCATCACCGTCCAGCAAGCCTACGATGGAATTACTCATGCACAGTGGTGAGCATCAAGAAATTGGTGATGGAGGATGGTTGATGATGACGATGGCGACGGATTCCCCTCTCTGGAGCCCCAAACGGACTCCAGATCAGCCCTCCCGAGAGGTTTTAGGGCTTGGCGGCGGCTTCGTATCGTAAAACGCGATGATTTCTTCTCTTTGATTTTTTCTCCCCGAAACTCAATATATGGAGGTGGAGTTGGAGTCGGAGAGGCAACAGGGGGCCCATGAGGTAGGGGGCGCGCCCTAGGGGGCAGGCGCACCCCCACCCTCGTGGCAAGGTGGTGGGCCCCTAGCCTTTATCTTTGGCAGGTATTTTTCTTATTTTCTGAAAAGTGTCTCCGTGAAGTTTCAGGTCATTCCGAGAACGTTTGCTCCTACACATAAATAACACCCTGGTAGTTCAGCTGAAAACAGCGTCAGTCCGGGTTAGTTCCATTCAAATCATGCAAGTTAGAGTCCAAAACAAGGGCAAACGTGTTTGGAAAAGTAGATATGTTGGAGACGTATCAACTCCCCCAAGCTTAAACCTTTGCTTGTCCTCAAGCAATTGAGTTGACAAACTGAAAGTGATAAAGAAAAACTTTTACAAACTCTGTTTGCTCTTGTTGTTATAAATATGTAAAGCCAGCATTCAAGTTTTCAGCAAAGATTATAACTAACCACATTCGCAATAACGCATAGGTCTCAAGTTTACTCATATCAATAGCATAATCAACTAGCGAGCCATAATAATAAATCTCGGATGACAACACTCTCTCAAAACAATCATAATGTGATATAACAAGATGGTATCTTGCTAGCCCTTTCTGAGACCGCAAAACATAAATGCAGAGCACCTTTAAAGACCAAGGACTGACTAGACATTGTAATTCATGGTAAAAGAGATCCAGTCAAGTCACTTAAATCATCCAGAGGAGGATACCACCCTATCATACCACATCATAACCATTTTAATAGCATATTGGCACGCAAGGTAAACCATTATAACTCGTAGCTAATCAAGCATGGCACAAGAAACTATGATCTCTAGTTGTCATTGCAAACATGTTTATTCATAATAGGCTGAATCAAGAACGATGAACTAATCATATTTACAAAAACAAAAGAGGTCGAGTTCATACCAGCTTTTCTCATCTCAGCCAGTCCATCATATATAATCATAATTGCCCTTCACTTGCACGACCGAACAATGTGAATAATAATAATAGTGCACGTGCATTGGACTAAGCTGGAATCTGTAGGCATTCAATAAACAGGAGAAGACAATGCAATATGGGCTCTTTTGTCAGATCAACAATAATGCATACAAGAGCCATTTCAACAATTTAATTATGGTCTTCTCCTATCGACCCCCAAAGAACAGAAAAGAAATAAAACTATTTACAGAGGAAAGCTCCCAACAAGAAAAAGAAGAACAGGAAATCTTTTTGGGTTTTCTTTTTAATTACTACTACAAGCATGGAAATTAAATGGATTAAAAGCTACAACTATTTTTTTGGTTTTTCTTAAGGTTTATTAAACACACAAGAAGAAATCATAAAAAGGAAAATAAAGTAGCATGGATGATACAATGAAAAAGTATGAGCACCGACATCTAGCAATGAGTATGTGAACATAAATGTAATGTCGGTGGGAAATACATACTCCCCAAGCTTAGGCTTTTAGCCTAAGTTGGTCTATGGCCGCGGCTGGCCTGGCAGATATCCATAATAATAGTTGTTGGGGTCGTACTATGATGAGGAAGAAGAAGGCTCAGATTGCCACTCGCTGACAATCATCTCCGGATCCCACTGGTAATTAGACTGTCATGAAGGATCAAATTGTGGTTCCGGCTCTGGCTCCTCGGCTGGTGCAGGGTTCGGGTAGGCGTGGATAGCCGTCAACGGAACAAGGTACGTGCCTGCAGTCAAATCAAACAAAGAAGGAGCAGGCAAGGTAATAGTCTCAGGATGATGTTTATTAAAGAACAATTGATATTTAAGCTCTCCTTCCCTATTATTAACAATAAAATCATGTGCCACCATAATTTTATAATCTAGATAAACATGGGGCAGCACTTTTTCTTCCTTCTCAGCATGCCTAATAGGTATGTTAAAATGTGCAGCTAGGCGTGTAGCATAGATGCCTCCAAAGATGGGGCCCTTGGTACGGTTCAGACTTAACCGTTTGGCAATAATGTTGCCCATACTAAAAGAGTTATCACCGTATAAACCGTCGAGCAAAATAATAATATCAGGTATACTCAGGTTTCCATAGTTTCCGCGACCAATTAAGCAACAACTAGCAAATAATGCAAAGTAGCGTAAAATAGGAAAATGTATGCTAGTGATTCGTGAATCGGAAACCTTCCTTGTTTCCCCTACAGTGATAGTGTCAATAAATCCCACCACATCATCACGATGTGGTTCTTCTATCTTGCCCCCAAAAGGGACTAAATAGATCCAACAAAAATCATAAAGTGACATCTCCTTATGCTCATCATATAAATGAAATTCCACCGTAGGTGGTGAGTTTCTAGAATGAAAATGAAAGTTTTGGACAAAGGTATTTGTGAGCAAGAGATACTGATCGCATTGGTCGTGGGGGAAAGCGGTAAGGCCTGCAGTCTAAGCCAACTCATGAAAATCTTCATAAATCCCGACTTCTCTTAAGAAATCCTCGGAAGGCCATTCACACGCCCGAAGCTCCACGGTGCGAGGCAGATTATACTTAGGCTTTCATGCCTTCTCCTTCGAGCTTTGGCTCGATGAGCCCCTCAAAAGTCTCCTCATCATTTTCTGAAAAATTCTGAATTTTTTAGTAACTTCAAAATAAAGGTAAACCAAACTCAATAATATTGATAACAACTACTCCTACAAGTGCCTAGGGCCTACATCATGCATCAAAACTACTTTTGACCATATAAATTTGACAGGCACGCTCAAGAACAGGGTCACCTAAGCAGCAAAAATTTGCACTGAATAAAGCACTAGAACAAAAACTAATTGGACCAATGGAGGAGTCACATACCAAGGAACAATCTCCCCAAGCAGTTTTGTGAGAGGTGCTTTGAGCGAGGAGATCGAAAATGGCAGCAAAACGAGCTAGGACTCGGGTTTGAGCTGGTTTTTCATCTTTGGGGGAGGAAGAAGGATTGTATGGGTTAAAGGATAAGTGGATGAGGGATACCGTGGGCCCACGAGGCAGGGGGGCGCGCCCTCCACCCTCGTGGGTAGGTGGTTGACCCCCTGGTGTGTTCTCAGTTCCATAAATCCTCAAATATTCTAGAAAAAAGCATATTTAATTTTTAGGGCATTTGGAGAACTTTTATTTTCGAGGTATTTTTATATTGGACGGATAATCAGATAACAGACAGAAAAATATTTATTTTTATTTCATCTAATATAAATAACACAAAGTAAAAGTGGGTACAGAAGGTTGTGCTTTCTAGTTTCATCCATCACATGATCATCAAAAGGAATCCACTAACAAGGTTGATCAAGTCTTGTTAACGAACTCATTCCGAATAACATGGAACCGGAGAAATTTCGAATAACACTATGTTACCTCAACGGGGATATGCACATCCCCCATATAAGAATATCATATTTCTTCTTAACAGTAGGAAGAGGAAATTCAAAACTCCAAATATAATCGATGAAATTTTTCCAATAGAGTTGATACTATGAACTTGAGGTTGTTTCTTCGGAAAGTGTACCGTATGCTCATTACCATTAACATGAAAAGTGACATTGCCTTTAGTGCAATCAATAACAGCCCCTGCAGTATTCAAAAAGGGTCTTCCAAGAATAATAGACATACTATCGTCCTCGGGAATATCAAGAATAACAAAGTCCGTTAAAATAGTAACATTTGCAACTACAACATGCACATCCTCACAAATACCGACAGGTATAGCAGTTGATTTATCATCCATTTGCAAAGATATTTCAGTAGGTGTCAACTTATTCAAATCAATTCTACGATATAAAGAGAGAGGCATAACACTAACACCGGCTCCAAGATCACATAAAGCAGTTTTAACATAGTTTCTTTTAATGGAGCATGGTATAGTGGGTCCTCCTGGATCTCCAAGTTTCTTTGGTATTCCACCCTTAAAAGTATAATTAGAAAGCATGGTGGAAATTTCAGCTTCCGGTATCTTTCTTTTATTTGTAATAATATCTTTCATATACTTAGCATAAGGATTGGTTTTGAGCATATCAGTTAATCGCATACGTAAAAATATAGGTCTAATCATTTCAGCAAAGCGCTCAAAATCCTCATCATCCTTTTTCTTGGATGGTTTAGGAGGAAAGGGCATGGGTTTCTGAACCCATGGCTCTCTTTCTTTACCATGTTTCCTAGCAATGAAGTCTTTCTTATCATAACATTGATTTTTTGATTGTGGGTTATCAAGATCAACAACAGGATCAATTTCTATATCATTATCATTACTAGGTTGAGCATCATCATTAACATTATCACTAGTTTCAGGTTCATTACCAAATTGAGTTTCAACATCAGAAATAGAAATATCATTTGGATTCTCAGGTGTTTCTACAATAGGATCACTAGAAGCATGCAAAGTCCTATCTTTTTTCTTTTTCTTCTTTTTAGAAGAGCTAGGTGTATCTATATTATTTCTCTGAGAATCTTGCTCAATTCTTTTAGGATGGCCTTCAGGATACAAAGGTTCCTGAGTCATTCTACCACCTCTAGTCATAACTCTAATAGCATTATCATTATTCTTACTGTTCAATTCATTGAGCAAATCATTCTGAGCTTTAAGTACTTGTTCTACTTGAGTGGTAACCATAGAAGCATGTTTACTAGTAAGTTCAAGTTCACCTTTAACATTAGCCATATAATCACCCAAGTGTCCAAGCATATTTGAATTGTACTTCAATTGTCTACCAAAATAAGCATTAAAATCTTCTTCCTTAGCCATAAATTTATCAAACTCATCTAAGCATGGGCTAGCAATTTTAGTAAATGGGATTACATCTTTATCATATCTATAGAGAGAATTTACCTTTACTACATGTGTCGGGTGTAACGCCCTCGATGCGGCTATATCTCCCACGTGTCGAAGCACGACTTAGAGGCATAACCGCATTGAAAGCAATGTCGCAAGTGAGGTAATCTTCACACAACCCATGAAATACATAAGGGAAAGAGATACATAGTTTTCTTACAATCGCCACTTCACACAATACATGAATAAAGCATTACATCATCCAGAATATAATCAAGGTCCGACTACGGAACCAAGATAAAAGAAGACTACCCTAAAAGCTACACAAATCCTCGATCGTCCCAACTGGGCCCCACTACTGATCAACTAGAAAACGGAACAACACAACGAACACGATCTTCATCGAGCTCCCCATTGAGCTCGGTTGCGTCACCTGCATGGTTCATCGGCACCTGCAAGCTGGTTTTGGAAGTATCTGTGAGTCACGGGGACTTAGCAATCTCACACCCTCACGATCAAGACTATTTAAGCTTATAGGTAGGGTAAAAGGTATGAGGTGGGGCTGCAGCAAGCGACTAGCATATATGGTGGCTAAACATACGCAAATGAGAGCGAGAAGAGAAGGCAAAAGCACGGTCGAGAATCTATGATCAAGAAGTGAGCCTACAACAACCTACGTCAAACATAACTCCAACACCGTG
Organism: Triticum dicoccoides; assembly: GCF_002162155.2. Classification (NCBI taxonomy): domain Eukaryota; kingdom Viridiplantae; phylum Streptophyta; class Magnoliopsida; order Poales; family Poaceae; genus Triticum; species Triticum dicoccoides. Next base: position 246,529,294 of record NC_041386.1, on the reverse strand, counting down.
TTCACTTCCCGGACTCCGCCGGAAAGAGACCATCATGGTTACACACGCGGGTGATGTATTTTAATTAAGATCAACTTTAGGTTTTCTACAACCGGGCATTAACAAATTCCCATCTGCCCATAACCGTGGGCATGACTTTCGAAAGTTCAAATCCCTACAAGGGTGTCCCAACTTAGTCCATCACAAGCTCTCACGGTCAACGAAGGATATTCCTTCTCCCAAGAAAATCCGATCAGACTCGGCATCCGGTTACAAGACATCCTCGACAATGGTAAAACAAGTCCAGCAAAGCCACCCGAATGTGCCGACAAATCCCGATAGGAGCTGCACATATCTCGTTCTCAGGGCACACCGGGTTGTCCAAGGTTCTGGTAGGCCAGCCCAGAGTTGCCCCTGGTGGCCACCGGTAGCTGACAGGCTGGACCAACACTCAGAAGAGCACTGCCCCGGGGGGAGGGTTAAATAAAGATGACCCTTGTGTCTGCAGAACCCAAGGGAAAGAAAAGGCTAGGTGGCGAATGGTAAAACCAATGCTGGGCCTTGCTGGAGGAGTTTTATTCAAGGCGAACTGTCAAGGGGTTCCCATTATAACCCAACCGTGTAAGGAACACAAAATCCGGGAACATAACACCGATATGACGGAAACTAGGGCGGCAAGAGTTGAACAAAACACCAGGCATAAGACCGAGCCTTCCACCCTTTACCTAGTATATAAGTGCATTAATTAAATAAGAGATATTGTGATATCCCAACAAAATCCATGTTCCAATAAGGAACAAACTCCAATCTTCACCTGCAACTAGCAACGCTATAAGAGGGGCTGAGCAAAGCGGTAACATAGCCAAACAACGGTTTGCTAGGACAAGGTGGGTTAGAGGCTAATATGGGAGGCATGATAAAGCATGTGGTAGGTATCACAGCATAGGCATAGCAATAGAGCGAGCAACTAGCAAGCAAAGATAGAAGTGATTTCGAGGGTATGGTCATCTTGCCTGAAATCTCGCAAGGAAGAAGAACGAGTCCATGAAGAAGACAAATGGACGAAGTCGAACGGATCTTCACAAACGCGACGTTATCGGAACTAACCCGAAGAAGCAACACCAGAAAGAAGCAAAAAACATAGTAAACAACCACCACATAAACATGGCATGATGCACAACCAAGTATGATGCATGTCCGGTTTAATGAAGCATGGCATGGTAAAGTTCAACAAACAACACTACAAGTTAAGTGCAGCTCAATATGCAATGGAGTTGCATATTGAAGAAAACACCACATGACTTATTTAGTTCTCTCTCGTTTATGTACCCAACAAGATTAAATGTTGATTAACATGGCAAGAGGGTGAAGCATGATAAAACTATACTATCGAAACAATTTAAATGGGGCCGGATATAACAAACAACAAATCCGGTAAATCCCCATATGCAATTATCAATTTGGTGCAACAACAATTTTAAACATTTAAATGTTATTATCATGATGCAAATGACATGTGCAAGTTGTATGCAAGTTTTAAAGAAAATGTTGACATGAGCATTATATGAAGCATTTGTCATCGTGGCGGAAAGAAAGGGGTGCCATGGCAATGATACCGAAAACGGTGCCACGGCAACGTCCCGGTTCCGGTAACTCGATTGAGATACCGATGCAAAGGAGAAGTGTGCGGATGCGTGCAAAAGATGGTGGGGCACTCCCGGATACCGGGTGTCCCATGAGTCGACGATGGTGACAAGGCAAAAGAGGGGCAACGTGCACCGACAATTCGAGCACGGATCAAGCACGAGCATCTCATACATCACACATGCATTCGTCCACGGGCGGTTGTCTCGGGGTTATACCTTCGAAGCGAGCATTCTCGGAGCGATTTGAGTCAGTGTGATGTAGAGGGAGTAGACGTTCTCGGGACGTTCGTAGTGGAGGTAGTTGTTCATGTCCGGGAAGCGGTAGAGGTACAGGTCTTCGACAACGGTCATCGTACATGCTCCGAGGTCGTCGATAGAGGTTCTCGCAATGTCGGCTACAGTAGTGGTACACGTTTTAGTAGGCGTTCGAGTCATCGGTAGAGGAACTTGACGGACTTGAATCCCTTCGAGGTTGTCGTGGTAATTGGGGTCTTCGGACTTGCCGATCTCGTCCTTGTGACGGTAGTCGAACTTGAAGTTATTGGTTCATGGGTCTTCGGCGACGGTAGTTGTTCACGACGCTTGTGACCCGCGGTTCTTTGACAACGATAGTCGTACACGTCCGTAGATGTTCGGGGTCGTCACTGTTCGTAGCCAAAGTAGTTGAACTTGAGGGTCGTCGACATCGTGGTACTTGGTATCCTGGCGCCCTCTCGGCCTTGACATAGAAGAAATGGAACATGATGATTGGTACTCGGTGTCTAGCGACAGCAACATAGGAGACTTGGGCGACATCGAGAAGATGAGCGTGCTCGCCCGAGCATGGATCTGGACGCGGTCAATGCGTGGGGCGATCAAGCAGGCAGTAGCGCTGCTCATCCTCCTCGGTTGAGACCAAGGAAAAATGAGGCATGGTGGGCAGACTTGGCGTGAGCAAGGACGACCTGCAGGGACGCGGTCGAGGAGGAGGCCGACGTCACGGAGGAGGGCGGCACCGTCGGGCGCAGAAGGGAACTTGAGGAGGAGCTCGGGGAAGCGACTTCCCCGCGAAGTGCCAAGGGGCGGCCATGGCGGGCCCCTGGGTGGCGAAGGGCGTCGCCAGGAGGAGCTCTGCTCCGGCATGGCACGCGAAGACGATGGTGAGGCAGAGACGCGCGGGTGTGGGGAAAACCGTCGGTGGTCTCGATCCAGACGGGAGCGGGGTCTGGTGCCTGAGCGGCTATTGTGCTCGTGCAGCTCGCGTAGCAAGGAGGGAAGGCCATGGGCGGAGTGGAGAGCTTGGTGCGCCGGCGGCGGCCTCGGGAAGGAGAAGGGGGGGGGGCTTGGCACGGCGGAGAGGAGGAAGGAGGCAGAGGGGGTCGGGGACAAGGAGCAGCGCTTCTCTCTCGCTGGTTCGGTGCGCGCGTGAGAGGCGACGCGAGGGAGGAGAACGAGGGAGAGATCGAGCGAGAGAGAGATGAGGATCGGTCAACTCTAGGGAAAGAGATCGAGGGAGAGAAGGAGGAGCGATGTGGGTGTAGGCGGCGGGCACGGGAACCATGGGATGGGCTAGGGTTACCGCGGGGGCGCGGCTGGGCTACAGATGGGCCTTAGAGGCCTCAGCGCAAATGGGCCGGCCTGGCAGGACTAGGCCCAAGAGGCTGGGCTTCTCTCTCTTATTCCCTTTTTATTTATTGCGTAAACACAAATAAAGAGAAAAGTACAGAGAGTTGGGGTTGAAGTAGGGATGGAGGTACATATTTCTGGAAACCATGAAATATGCCCGATTTAAACAAATTAGTTTGGAAATTTTTACAGGCTATAAATTTAAACATGTTCGAATTTAATTCAAACTTGCATGAATTTATAACCTAACCAAACTGAAACCAAATGGGCTTAAATTTTATAGGATGACCCTACATAATAAATATGATTTATGGGAAAAAGATGAACATTTATTTGAGCAATTCTAATTGCAACTCAAATAAATAGAGAAAAGGGAAATAAGGAAGTGGCATAGGGATTTGAAACTTGGGTGAAACCAAGTTGGAAGTGATCATGGGGTTGATGGAAGGATCAAGATAAGAAAAAGAAGTTGCAATGCACATGAGCAACTAAATTAAACAAACACAACAATGGTATGGAGAAGATGCATTATGCAAAAATAAAATAAAACAAACATCACAAGCGAGCAAGCACGCATGAACATAACACAAAAAATGGAGGTCTCGGTCTTGGGGTGTTACAACACTCCACCACTACAAGAGGATCTCGTCCCAAGATCTAGAATGGCACCGGAGGGAAAACAGAAGATAAAGAGAAGAGGTAAAGCTAAGTTGCTCCTTGACAAAAGAGTGAAACCAAAGAACCTTGCGAGGTTGAACAAATTGAAAGAAAGAATGCAACGAAGTAGAACAAAGTTGAAAGCACTCCGGTAGGGAAGAGTTTCAAGGAAGCACAAATTCAGAACAGCACTCCGGTTGAAATGGAAGGCAAAAACTTGACAAAATGAAAAGAACTTGAGCAAAAGGGCACAACACTCTGGTTAAATGGATAGGCATGAAAAGAACATGATCTTTGACAAAACGAGATGATGGGTTGAAGAGATCAACATCACAATGCCTCCGGAAGAAAAGAATAGAAGTTAGATCATTGAAATAGGAGGATGGAGATGAAAATGCCAACTTCTGCCACAAAAGAGCTTGAAAAGTCATCTTTAGTAGAAGGGTCGAATGGAATTGTTGGAAAAACAACAACGTAAAGGATAAAATTGATATGGACTTATGGAATACATCTCAAATTTTGAGTTGACAATCCTGCCACTCACAGAAAAAGACTGGATTGATATGAACAAGGAGACGAGAAAATATTTCACCGGAAGGGTAGATAGTGAACTTGGATCATATATTATCACCATTAATTGCATTAATCCTTAGGGAAAGCTTTAGGTGAAATATAACCCCAGATAACTCCAATGACGAGAATGATGGATTTTAAATACCTCATTCTTAACAACATGTGAATCATGAGACATGAACTCAAATTATCAAGCATGACATAATACCACCTCGAATGATACGGTTGAAAGAATTGCACTTTGAAATGCAAGATAAAGAATACTTGAGCTCCTCTGAAAAGAATCTCGATGAACACTTTGAGAAGGAATTAAATCCTTGATGAACCACCATGTAGAACCTCCATGAAGAACTCCGGTAAAATAATGATCAAACGGAAAGAAAGAGAAGTTAAAAACACGAGGTGAATCCTTGCAATGAATTAGATGGATCTCCGTGGTGATATAATTGCGAGAGCTTGGAACTCCGGGAAAAAGAGAAGATGCAACAATTGAAATCAGGAATTTGATGAGCCTCCGGAATAAAGAATTAATCACTTGGAAGAAGCAAGAATAAGAATTACATTATGCGTATCCCTCACCAATTAAATTGGTGACAATCGATGGCTTTGGCATACTACTTATTCTCGTAGAAAGGAATTAAGATAGATATAGCGTCAACTTGAGAAGGTCTTCAATGAACCACCGAAATGGTTGAAACAATGAATAAATTGATATGACAAAGATGGAAGAGAAATCTTGAACGAACCACTGTAAGAATTGAAAATGAACGAAGTAAAGGGATGAATCACCGGGTAAGAATTAGCAAATGAATGAAGATGCTTGAGAGAATTTAGATACATGAGAACGAAGAGATTACGAGCTGATTAGAGAATCCTTCATTTAAGCACCGGTATGGTTTAGAGTATGAGAGCTGAAAGTTAGAATGAACAAATCTTAGATGATGGGCTCCGGATAATCAAACTGAACAGAATCTTGAATTGCTCCGGATAGGTGAAAAGAATTTCTGACAATCGAAAACAATTATGAGAGGATGGGCTCGAACTAGAATCACGAATCTCTGAGAGAACGGATAAGATAGAGAGAGAAAAATCGCCTTCGGTCTTCAAAATTCGAGAATGATGACGAGAAACACCACCGTGAATTGTTGAGGCACTCCGGAATGAAAATTAGAAAGGTTGAACCAATGATGAAAAGAATTTGAAAGACCTTGGAGAAATACCGATGACTGATGATGAATCATTCTTATGTCAAACTTTGAAAAGAATTTAGGATAGCTCCGGGAAAATAAGAAGAGTCAGGTAAGATCCTGAAAAAAAACCTGTGGCTTAGGGCCCACTCAAAAGAAACAGTGTTGAATGATTACTTGAAAGGGAGATTGCGCCGGTTGAATTAAGTCGCTTGAATGAGATAACATCATCAAAAGAACTTGAACGCATTGAGAATGGAAACTTGAATCTTCCGAGACATCTTCAGCACTTCGGAACAATTGAATAGCGAGAGGTGAATGATTAAGAATTGCACCGGCATGAGAAAGCATTGAAACGAGGAAAGGATATGATCAACAAAGCTTGACTTGAAACCACCGAAGAAGAAAAAAGAATGACGAATGATGAACTTGAAGCTCCGTTAGAATCTCCACGACAAATCACCGTATAAGAACATTGATGGAAAAGAGTGGAGAAACTTCACAATAATAAAATGGATATTTGATTAAGAAATCCGAGTCCTCGAAGAAAAAGGGTGGGAGGGCGGGAAAACAAAGGCACCTTGGGGACAGATGAAACGAACAACGTTGGGAAAACCGAGAGGTGATCTTGCGGATGTTGAAATGATCGGATCCACTTGAAGAGAAACACGCCGGTTGAATAGGATTAACATGACAATCTCGATTATCATGAAGGATTAGTATTCACATAGAAATATGAGAACACCGCTTAGGAAAGGTATGGAATCAACATTTGACTTTGAAGCAACTCGAATACCACAACTCAAAACAAAAACAAAGGAATGGCTTGCAAAATAAGCCATAACAAACATATGATAGAGATTTCGTCCGAAGTTTTCGTGGTGGGGCCTACACGGGCTCGATCGTACAACACCATCATGTACAAGGCAGTGCACACGACATACGAAGCGTCCCTGAGTCGGCATAGCCAAGGACTCTTTAAGACACAACGAGACCACTGTAAAACCAACCGTGGATAGGTGGACCACTAGACATCGAACACCAATTTCATATCATACATCTGTCGGAAAGAAATCCTAGGAGCTACTTGAATTCCCACTTATAAACTCCCGAAATTTTCCAGTTATGCAATCAGGTGTTGGGGATACAGGGGAAGCATAATATCTCACCCAAAACTAGCAAATCCTACATCCAGCTGTATCCATCCTTCAACACATAACCAAGAAACCTTCGGAAATCGTTTACCTCAACCTTCGAAAAGCATCCGTTATACAAGTTATGGCAATACTCCCGAACTCCCGCCCCAGTACTGGGTGGCATCGAGGTTATCTCACCAACAACTGCATAAAAGAGATTTTCGATGTCGGTGAACTCAGGTATTCCAGAACTGCAACGATAAAATTGTGACGACAACACCTCGGAGCTCAACTCCCCGTGACACTGCCACAACCCCTAAATGTCAGGAGGCACCAAGAACAATGTTCCCATCCAAATCGATCGAAACGTTTCCAAGATACCCGCGTGATCCTAAATTTTTTCAGTGAAATTTGGGAAGAGAAGAGTCTAAACTCTACGTCAGGATACCTCACCAGAGCAACGAAGGTACTGAGGAGTAAAAAGAATCCTACTCTCCGATATATATAATCCTAATAGACTCAAAACATTTTTCTAGACTCAACAACGCCAACGATTCGATTAAGCAGGGGGCTCCTAAGGTTGGGGTAGGCTCTTATACCAACTTGTAACGCCCTCGATGCGTCTATATCTCCCACGTGTCGAAGCACGACTTAGAGGCATAACCGCATTCAAAGCAATGTCGCAAGTGAGGTAATCTTCACACAACCCATGTAATACATAAGGGAAAGAGATACATAGTTGGCTTACAATCGCCACTTCACACAATACATGAATAAAGCATTACATCATCCAGAATACAATCAAGGTCCGACTACGGAACCAAGATAAAAGAAGACTACCCCAAAAGCTACACAGATCCCCGATCGTCCCAACTGGGCTCCACTAGTGATCAACTGGAAAACAGAACAACACAATGAACACGATCTTCATCGAGCTCCTCACTGAGCTCAGTTGCGTCACCTGCACGGTTCATCGGCACCTGCAAGCTGGTTTTGGCAGTATCTGTGAGTCACGAGGACTCAGCAATCTCACACCCTCGCGATCAAGACTATTTAAGCTTATAGGTAGGGTAAAAAGTATGAGGTGGGGATGCAGCAAGCGACTAGCATATATGGTGGCTAAACATACGCAAATGAGAGCGAGAAGAGAAGGCAAAAGCACGACCGAGAATCTATGATCAAGAAGTGATCCTAGAACAACCTACGTCAAACATAACTCCAACACCGTGTTCACTTCACGGACTCCGCCGGAAAGAGACCATCATGGTTACACATGCGGTTGATGTATTTTAATTAAGATCAACTTTAGGTTTTCTGAAACCGGACATTAACAAATTCCTATCTGCCCATAACCGCGGGCACGACTTTCAAAAGTTCAAATCCCTGCAGGGGTGTCCCAACTTAGCCCATCACAAGCTCTCACGGTCAACGAAGGATAATCCTTCTCCCAAGAAAATCTGATCAGACTCGGCATCCCGGTTACAAGACATCCTCGACAATGGTAAAACAAGTCCAGCAAAGCCACCCGAATGTGTCGACAAATCCTGATAGGAGCTGCACATATCTCGTTCTCAGGGCACACCGGGTTGTCCAAGGTTCTGGTACGCCAGCCCAGAGTTGCCCCTGGTGGCCACCGGCAGCTGACAGGCTGGACCAACACTCAGAGGAGCA